>NC_138905.1:160877050-161191223 GCF_965231255.1 Vanellus vanellus | reverse complement strand
AGCATCCGACAGACTACAGAAGGATTCAAATAAATTAAATGGATAGGTTAATGGGGTGGGCAAATGCTACTCAATCCATTTAAATGTGAAAGAATATGTAAGAATACAGGGTAAAATACGGCAGTATCTGTAGGAAGCTTGTTTCAGAGCACAGGCCAGGAGGGAGAATACAAGAGATGTACTATAGAAACAAATCATTAGGTCATAAATGGAGTTAATGGGAGTGGTTGGAAAGAGGGGCAGTAGAAAACACTGCCTGGGGAGATATTTCCTGCTGTGGTAGAAAGCCATCACTTCCCTACCCGACCAAGGGGAGGACGGGTGGTGGGCCAGCCGCAGGGAGGGAATTTACAGGCTGCTGTGAAGGTTCACTGTGTCATCATCATCTTGCTTTCTCCCATATTTCAGCTTAGGTTTTAAATGATCCTGGAGGTTTGTCCTCTGCAATAGGAAAAGCAGGTGTATTGTAAAGGTCACAACTGGTGGCATTTTCACCAACAAGTGATGTTACAGCCTTGCCTCAGTGCGAATTTGGGGTTTCTGATTGAGGAGCTGAGAAGGAAATTGAATCCAACTCATGCAAATTGGAATTACTTGCTGGGTCCATGCAGCACTCACGGTTCCTAGGGAAATAAGCCAGTGGCATTGGCTTTAAAACAGTGGTGAAAGCATTTTGCTTGAGGAAAATATGTGCCAGTTATTTAGGGAATGAGTTTGTTAGTGCTTAGCAGACCCATGTCTCCTTTGGCAGGTAGATTTACAGAAAAACACAATATTGGGGAAAGTGTTTCTGTGGCAACGCTCAGGCCTTTTGTCAGCATTTTTCAAGCAAGGACTGTGATGTGCGGTGCCGGGCAGTACAGGGCAAACGCTTTTGCTTCCAAGCACCGAGAGGAAACTGACCCTTCTGAACTACGTTGAAGCATGAAAAGGAGAGAGGCAACAAGATGGTGACTGTGGCAAGCTTTTTGTAGGATTGCCCCTATATCGTTCCAGCTGGGAAATAGCTTGGGACTGCCTTTTGAGGGAGTTCAAGCAAGACCTTTGATGCTGATGAGAGGGGAGAAGCCACAGAAGGAAAGCTAAAAGCTGCTGATGCAAAAGAATAACTGTTTAAACAATAGATGTGAATTGTTGCCCAGATAACGGTTTAGCCAGATGGTTACTGGGCTGTTGGACTTCAGACCTGAACAACGTCTGATCCATGGGATTGAAGGGGTGATTATTATACTCAAGTGCACACAGATTACTGGAAAAAACCAGCTCCTATTTAACTGGAATTTTTTCTTGTTGTGAGTAGTACTTCCAGTGCGGTTGGATGAGGAATGAATTTTGCTTAAAGGCCCGTCAAGAGCTCTGAGCTGTTAATCTTTTTTTTTTTTCTTCCCGTTTTTAAGCCTGAGCTTGCCAATAGTCCTCTGCCTGATGGAGGCAGAAGAAAGTATGTGTCCTGGAGCATGGGGGGAAAAAGGACCCCTGGGTCCTCTGGAGGTGATTGCACTATTCACAGTTCTGCAGACTTATTGGATTTGCACAAAATTTCTCACAACAGGCATTGTTGGAATACTGTTATCTGAGAGCATCTTTGTATGGGTGGCGGAACATTAAAAAGCTTTTAAGTTACTGAAGGAGAGAAGGTATGTCTTCCTGCTGTCTCTGAATGCACAATTTAGAATCCCTCTTAATCAAACAAGTTGATGATATCAGTAGATGCAAATTTAGGGAAGTCACAAGTTAAAGAGGAAACAAGATTTTCTCAAACTTATGGTTTTGGAAGCTGTATATATTTTTATATTTACCAGGTATGCACTTCGCACCACTGGCCTTCCAGTAGATCTTTGTATTATTTTGAGTTAGGGCATATGTAAAAATGGATATGTAAATAAACTTTTCACATAAACTGGGAAGACAAACTGCAGTAGTCGATGCTGTCATGGCAGGTCGATGTCAGCGAGACTGTGAATGAACTGGAGACACCATTTAAAAGAACAGGTGAGGAATGGTGACTTTCTTCAAGGTGCTCACAGGCATTCTACTAATGAATATACAGGATATACTCAGTGTTTTCAATGCAACTCATGAATTTATTGATTCAGTTATCAACCCACTGGTGAATGATGGTAACAGGACTGCTTTTGCAGCAAGCTTGCAGCGAATGGTAAGTACGCCTTCTCATGATAATGAGCCATCAGCAAACTGCAATGAAAACCAAGCAGGGGAAAGAAGGATGGCCAGAACTTTGGCTGAGAACAGCGTCCATGGGCTCAGCACAGGGCACGATCGTCCCTCAACAGCAACTGGAACAATTATTTCTGGAACATCAGAAGCCTCAAGTCAAACAATACTCCCAAGAGGGGATGCAGCTCTCCAGGTCTGGGGGTGCAGGGGGCACCCGGAGCCTCTCACTGGGGCACGGGCTGGAGGAGAAGGTGTCCTTGGATGCAGGTGGAGGGTTTGCGTCACCAAGTAAAGGAGCTGCAGGTGGAGGTCAACAGACTGCACAGCATCAGAGGTGACCAAAAGGAGATTGGCCAGATCTTCTCCAAGACCATGTGGCTAAAGGAGCCTAAGTGCCCAGCTGTACTGAAGGAGGGGCAGGGCCTGTATTTTTCAGGCTGGGAAATGATGACAAAGGCTGGAAGCTTGTGCCTTCTGGTACCCACAGAAGAAGGTCAGTGCCCGGGTCAGTGTGCTGGTAGGAGGTGAGAGGCTGGGAGCTATGTTCAGTGTAGAACCAGAGCTGGCTGATCCTAAGTCACGCAGAAGCACCAGGAGGAAGTAGTAAGGGATTGCTGTGGTGCGGAATGGAGGCCTCAGACTGGTGTACTCATCTGCTGGACAGAGTTGTTTGTTGCTGGCCAGGGGCATGGATCTGAGACGTGGAGAGACTGCTGAGCCTGGTCCAACCCTCAGACTATTAACCCTGGTGTTCTTCCATGTGCTGCAGACAGGGGAGACCTGGAGCATGTGAAGTGCGACTACATGGCTCTGGGGATGAGGGTCAAGACCTTGGGGGCATGGGTGGTTTTCATCTTGATCTTACTGGTGGAGAAGGAAGGACTTTTACTTTAAACAAAGGTCTCAATTCATTTTAAAGACATACCCAGTTATTCCTCTAGTTTTCATGAACCTCTTTAGAAATGAAATAAGTAAAATGCCTGAAAGTGCTTTTGAAAACAAAATGCACTCCATTGAAAATGTTTACATTTTGAAATAGCATTAGTCTTAGTAATGTCTCCAAAATGTGTGGAAATAACTTTCAGTAGTCCTTTTCTTTGTTTTGATTTGAACCACAACCTTCAATGTTTGGGAATATTTGTGTAACTGGTAGATTCCTTGTAAATGGACTACACTTCAGGAAGTTTTAAAAATCTTTTAAACTTATGTTTAATGTGTGCATCTCATATGCAAAGGTACTACACTCCTTATAAGAGCAAAGTCCTGGTTTGTGAACTTTGAAAACCCATACTTTTTTTGCTTTCAGTGATCGGAGAGATTTTTATTCACATAGGCCTTCTGAGTTTATGCCAAAGGTTAGGTTTTAAATTTTTGTATGGTCATTGGGAATCCAAATGAATCTTTATATTTACTTTAACTAATTTCTGTTGTACTTGCTACCATTTAAGTTTTGTCTCTTTTCCCATGGAAAACAGGAACAAGTTGAAACATTAAAGAAAGAAAAACCTCGTAATTGGTGTCTGGTAATTAGAGACATAGGAACTCATGCAAGGCTCTGGGCTGTCTTAGCATTATTAGTTGTATTTTGTCAACAAAAGATATTCAGCATGTACTGCTGTGGAGAACAGTGAAAGGATCACATCAATGACCATTAGAAGTTTTAATTTTTTAATGCCTCTGCTATTTCAGTGCAGAGAAAAAGAAGAATGAAAATTAAGGGCAGTACCTATAATTTTGCTCCATTGGGATGGCTGTAGGAGAGAGCCTTGAAATTTTGTCAAAGAAACAATTCCCACTGATAACACTAAACACGGTGGTTTTGTAAAGGTTATAAAGTCATACTCTGTCATCAGCCTCCTAAATACTTTTCTACTCTTAATATGCAAATGTGATTCAGAGTTCATTCAAACATCCTGGTACTCTACAGAAACACCGATGAACTTGGTTTAGTTATTTTTATGACTCATCTCAGAAATCTTTATTAAAATATTGCAGAAATGGATTTCTGTTTCAGTTACTTGGTATAGGGTGGCAGTAGTTACAATGAGTTAGAGATACATTTATCAATTAGTTGTTTGGTAAATTTCTTTCTTCTGTGATTATTTTAAGCTTCCTTGACAACAATTGGTGAAACCGTGGTCTGAAATGAACATTTTTCCCTAAATTAATCTTTAGTCACTAATTTTATACTGTAGTTATCTCTGGTAGGATTCCTGTGCTGAGCTCTGGGTGCACTTGTGTAGCAGAAACATCTGGTTATTTGGCAGATTCTGCAGACAAATGTGTTGCCAGCTTCAGAGCTGTCTCCTCATTTGCCTCATGATTTGGCTTTTCTTGGCAGATTGACTCAAATTCCTTAATGCCATTTTTTTTTTTTCTGATTTTCTTTTTATGATAAAGGCAATAATTCAAAGGCTTTAAGTTTATTAGTGAATCTTTATATGCTGGACATTCTGCTTGGAATATCACTAAAAAAGCAGAGGTGAGAGGAAAGAAAAGTTTGGAGGTAGTATTGTTCACTTAAATTAAAAATAAAAATAACCTCTTTGTGTTTTCATGTAGCACATAAAATAGCTGCAAATGCAGTCAGGACAATGATGGGTGCTGTCCAAACACAGATAACCATGATACTTCCTGCCACAGGGAGCATTATGCTCTGGCAGTATTTGCACAAAATATATCTCGGCGCACGCTGTGTAAATTTTTGCAATTGCAGTTATCAAGGCCCGTGAGAAAGCCCCAGCATGTCTGGCAGCATTTCTCGTGGCACCCTGTATTCTGAAAAAGTAAAATAGCTTTTCAGTAAAAATAAATGACTGGATGTGGGGAAGTCCTGATAGCGATACTTTGTATAAGGCTGATCAAGAACAAACATCATGATGATATCATAGAATCATAGAATCATAAAATGGTTAGAGTTGGAAGGGACTTTAAAGATCATCTAGTTCCAACCCCCCCTGCCATGGGCAGGGACACCTCCCACTAGACAAGGGTGCTCAAAGCCCCATCCAGCCTGGCCTTGAACACCTCTGGGGATGGGGCATCCACATATGCGTATACATATATACAATGCCTGAAAAATATACCAAGCTCTGTCAATAATATCATCTGGTCTGTGCACACTGACAAGGATTAATGGATATGTTTGTGCATTTTCAACATTGCAGACCATTATAATTTGCTGATGTTTTCCAACCAACTGCCTTATCAATAGATCATTTACCTATTGACAGAATGCTCTAAATAACTTTGTTCTGTGCACTTACACTGTTCTGTTATGTGGTTGCTCTTGCAAAAACACTGGGAGTTGGGTGCCTTATACCCATATTTGCTTTTACAAATTAGGTGTGTTTATAGTGAGAGATGATTATGGCATTTTAGGTTGTGCTTACTTTCATACTTCTTTATTATTATGATTTCTATAGTGAGTTTTTCTTTCCCTAGATATTATATGAGTACCATAATCCTGTTAGATATTTAAATTTTCATCTCTTTTGTCTCATTCATATAAATGCTCATGGGGAAGGTTATTTGCTTCACATTAGTTTGCTAGAATAAATTTGACTAGCCTCAGAGGCAATGTTAATCTCTTTTGATGCAAATTCTGCTTCATATGCCAAGACCAGGTGGCAAGGCTGGTATTAATGGGATCATAAGGGTATTAGGCAGTTTCTTCAGGATGTAATTCTTTAGCCTGTTTTATTAGAACTGGACCGTTCATCCGGTTACATCCGCTGAACGTCAGTCTTCGTAATGCCACCTGCTACTTCTCTCTAATTTTGCTGTATAGTGCATGCAGAGATCCTAGGTGTATCAGGGCTGTGTGGAGAGCAGGCTGCCTGCCTGGTTCATCTGAGATCCCCAAGTCATGGTTTGTCTGTGGATAAAACTGTTGAATACCAGACAATTTCTAAACTGCGGTAACTGAAGATCATAGAATCATAGAATGGTTTAGGTTGGAAAGGACCTTGAAGATCATTGAATTCCAACCCTCCTGCCATAGGCAGGGACAACTCCCACTAGACCAGGTTGCTCAAAGCCCCATCCAGCCTGGCCTTAAACACCTCCAGGGATGGGGCCTCCACAACCTCCCTGGGCAACCTATTCCAGTGCCTCACCAACCTCAGAGTGAAAAATTTCTTCCTAATATCTAATCTAAATCTACCCTCTTCCAGTTTAAAGCCATTCCCCCTTGTCCTATCACTACATGCCCTTGCAAAAAGTCCTTCCTTGATTCTCCTGTAGGCCCCCTTTAGGCACTGGAAGGCCGCAATAAGGTCTCCCTGGGGCCTTCTCTTCTCCAGGTGGAACAACTCCAACTCTCTCAGCCTGTCCTCATAGGAGAGGTGCTCCAGCCCTCTGATCATCTTTGTGGCCCTCCTCTGGACCCACTCCAACAGGCCCATGTCTTTCCCATAGGTTCAGGTAAATGCTACCTAGTGAAAGAACAGAAAAGTTGGAAAAGGTTTTGTGAGAACCTACAGACTTGTTCCAGTCTTTAAAATGAATCTCAGTGTAGTGTTTTGAAGCTGATCAGCATTTAAAATGAATCCAGATTAATAATTTAAAGATAAGTTGTCTGAATGGCATTGTATTTGGCAGCACTCCCATCTCTTTATGTACATAAACATGTGCTATGCTGCTGTGTTAGTGAAGTATCAATGAAAAGAAGCAATGCTGGAGCAGGGTCTGACATACTCAGATTTGGGAAAGATAAAAGTAACACTGTGTAGCCACTTTTAATACTTCTATTCCTAATACACTGGAACATGTCACCTATGTGAAAATATGTTCCCTGTGGTGCTATCAAAATAACTGCTACCTTAGCATAACTACTGCAAAAAGCGATGGCCAAACAAGCAAATGCAGCTTTAATTTACTTTCCTCTCCTTTACAAAAAGTAGACAAATAGCTTTATGTTACCTTCCTTTTTTTCAGCCTAATTTTCTTCTTTTTATAAATGCCTTTTCCACTTCCAGGCATAGGGACTTCAGTATAAATGAATACTGATGATGAATTAATTTAGTCTACACTAGATCTGCATAGGCTAAAAGTAGGTTATGGTACAAAGCTCCAGTTTCTCGCCGAAGTGATAATTTGAGGCCAGCAGAGGTACATACGAGTGAATGATTTAACTCATCTTGTTTTTTCCTCAAAAGAGGAATATGACACTAAAAATGAAGCTGGCTTTTAAAAACTGACTATAAAATGTCATTGTAGCATTCTACTTTTATCTCCTAATTGTGTATCACTATCCTGTTTATGTGCTTTCAGTAATTATCTTCTTCTCTAAGCCTAATATTGCTCCTTACAGATATTGATTTTGATTTAATTTTCTTCTTTTGAAATAAATCATGTTTTTTCTATACCTCATTTTGTGTCAGCTGTGATTTTTCTCTTACATCCTACCAAAACTGCAGTGGGGGCCTCTTGTGCTCTAGCTGGAGCGGTGTCCACAATTATGGGTGGGGTTATTTTTTTCCACCCCTCCAAAAAAAAAGTAGTCTAGCACAGGCATGTAAAAGTAGGCTGTCATGTTTATCTTATCTTTTGTATTGTTGGGAAGGAATTTTTAGGGTTTAGGACACTTCTGTTTTCTTCAACAGGCCACCAAATAAAGCCAGGGAAAACTGACCATCAGACAATGGCCTTTCCACTGTGACTTTCCAAATAGAATCACAGAATCGTTTTTTTAGAAGAGACCTTTAAGATCGTCGAGTCCAACCGGTAACCTAACACTGCCGAGTTACCGCTAAACCGTGTCCCTCAGCATCACGTCTACACACATCTTTTAAATACCTCCAGGGATGGTGACTCAACCGCTTTCCTGGGCAGCCTGTTCCAATGCTTGATAACCCTTTCAGTGAAGAAATATTTCCTAATAACTAATCTAAACCTCTCCTGGCATAACTTGAGGCTGTTTACTCTTGTCCTATTTCTTGTTACTTGGGAAAAGAGACCGACCCCCACCTCTCTACAACCTCCTTTCAGGTAGTTGTAGAGAGCAATAAGGTCTCCCTTGAGCCTCCTGTTCTCCAGGCTAAAAAACCCCAGTTCCCTCAGCTGCTCCTCATAAGACTTGTGCTCTAGACCTCTCACCAGCTTCGTTGGCCTTCTTTGGACATGCTCCAGGACCTCAATGTCTTTCTTGTAGTCGGAGGCCCAAAACTGAAGACTGTATTGGAAATGCAGCCTCACCAGTTCTGAGTACAGAAGAGGTACAACCATTTCCCTAGTCCTGCTGGCCACACTGTGTCTAAATAGATGAATCAGAAAGAATTTGGCTCTGGATTTTGAAAGATACTGCTGTATGAATTCTCAGGATTCATTCCTGGTAGGTCAGTTCTGCAGGTATTGGTTGGATGGAGTCTCAGACTGAAACCTGAAGAAAAGAAACAAGTCTGTGGCTTTTAAGGCAATGAATAGGGAGCAAGAACCACAGATGTGGAGCTTGAAGTAGAAATATTTTAAGAATCCAGAGAAGCCACTTTAAGTGACTCCTTACAAATCCAGTTTCTGTCTTTGTTGTGTAGAAAATGTATACATACTTTTTTTTTTCCTGTACCATGCAGTAAAATTATATTGGTAAGTGTATATTTTAACTTGTAGGAAATGGTCTTGCGTAATATGTATCATACTGAAATTTAGGGGCTTCTTTCATCCTCTTACAGTGTGTGAACCTGATAAAATTCTAAGTGTTAGAAAAAACATGTCTGTATTGCTAAATTGTGCACCTGTTTGTGGTAATGTGTGTATGTTAAACTTGATACCACTGTAACTATCACCTTTTACCCCACTGAATTCATACAAAAATGAATTATCCAGTCTGGAATTTTAAAAAAGCACTGGAATTGAATTTATCTAGTAGTTTTTCTGGTCAGGTGGCCACATTAAATCTCTGTTTTAAGGAGAAACTATCTGCTTGAAGATTTTTGTCCTACTGTGCATAAACATATTTTAAACAGTCATGATTCCATTGCTGCCTTTAATACTGAGTTCACACATTGACTACAATGGGAATAGAGTTTAATTGATAGGTATAGTGTGTTTCTGCCTGGGAAATTTTTACACTTCAGGTGAAGTGAGGCAAGCACAAGAATAGATCTTAGGTGAAGAAATGTGGCACTATCCTCAGGGACCAAAAACGCATGGAGTACAAACTACAAAAACTTGACACGCGCAGACTTGTATGGTCTACCTTACTAATTGCTCTAAAGTTCCTCACTGGCTGCTGTATTTTTAAAATATGAAGAGAAAATTAGTGTGCCATTGCACTTTATAAATAATTCTTGCACATTTAACTCATCATTTTCATCATTAGTCGGGAAGCAATTAACATTTTAAATGCTAATTTTTAGACCATTAGAGAAATATCCGCTGATATTAGTCTGCTGAGATAGGAGCATGCCACGGTAGATTATTATAGCACGAAGAGTGTAGGGAAGAATACTATATGTTTCAATTCAGGGCCAGGAAGAAGTTATATGGTACAGTTCCATAGCAAGCTGGAAATTTATTTTAACCTGTGGGGGAAAAATAACAAAGCAGAGTTATATAGAAACCCTTACTGGAGAAAAAAATTAAAAGTAAAACAAACAAGAAAGGTTTCTTTGAATGTCAGGGCTGTATTGTTTTTCAAGTAGAACATTTGGATTAGCCTGTTTTTGCACGTCTAGCATTAGAAATTTTTTGGTTGTTGGCTTTTTCCTGTTGTAATGTCACTGGGATCAATTTAAAACGATGACAGCTGGAGAGCTCCGGCACTTAAAGGCTGGAAAGTGTATGCAAGAAGACATGCCCACTGATGGGACATGCAAAGGACTAGGTTTCGCGTTTACTTTCCTTATTGTTGTTCATTCCAGTCAGCAGAGGAGATTCTGAGATTGTACGGGTCATAAGAAACTCACGTATGAGGATTGTTTTTAGAGAAAGAGAGACCAACTCAAAATATCATGTTTAGGGCTCAGACAACCGGAGCAGGGCTTGAGACCTGCTTTTGGGTCCTGGCTTTGCCAGTGACTTGCTCTGTGGTGTTCAGTCAGGGGTTCTGCTTCCAGAAAAACAGGGTAATGATACTGCCCTCCTTTTTGGGCTACTTGGAGCTTTGTGTCTTCTAAGCTCTGTCATAATTACTGTTTATTTTAAATAATAACTAATTGCATACTTGTATCCCTCTGGACAAAGACAACCAGAAGAGAGTTAGAAAAGTTATGGAAATGTATGTAGTCTCTGTTGCCCTTCTCCTCTCCCATCCTTTTGAATGCTGACATACTCAGTTTTAGAAATTCCTGGTGTTAGCTATTTAGACATGGAAGTGTGAGAGAGACTTTGTTCTTCCATTATTTCATGAGAATTGGCAGAGTCATGTTTTATTAAGTACAGAAACAAAATTGCTAGATCCATTGAATGCCAAACACTGTTGATCAGGACATAACATTTTGCCCTAAGCAACTTCTCATTTCCATTTTGCTAACGTCTCTATAACACCTAGACTCATAACAAACGCATGGTTTGATGAATTGGCTGAATGGGCTCTATTAGCCCTCAACTCTTTCCTAGATGGGCAATAGAGTTTGAAGTCATTCTTCTCAAACTCCTGCTTTAGCAGCAAGTTTACTAGTAGCAAACCAAATACGGTAATGAAATTCAGTTACGTCTGCTCAAGTTGACTGGTTATACATTCAGAAAGATGCACCCGTGTAGCAAACTGCTGGCAAACGTCCATCTAAACGAGCTTGTTATTGCACACAGATCCATTTTGCTATTTCCAGCAGGTAGCTTCTCAGACCTCACTGGCAGTGTTCATTCCATCAGTGAATATTTGTTTACAACATGATTTATATCTGATGGGACTATCTTTGTTCAATCCAAGTACTTTCACTTAAAACCGATTGTAACTTTTAAGAACTGTGAAATCTTTTGGTTTATACATCTCATATGGGAAGTATTGTTAATTTATGTGCAAAACTGTAGTCCAGCTGGAGTTAATGGGAGTGTGAGCAGGGGCAGGCAGTGAATACTTGCACGGGTGTTTTCCACAAAGCCAATTACAAAGGATATCAGGCTCCTAACAGGAGATTTCAGAACGTTCTGAAAAAAAAAAAAATACAATATCCTAAGTAAGCTGTCTAAAAATAATCATTCTGCAATAAGTATTTATGTTAAAATTTTAGTAGGAAAAAAACAAAGACAAAATTATGATAAAAATAGCACCAACAAGGAATAACAACTGGAAGGTTAACAAAGTCAAATAAAACCCAACTACACAGAAGTTGAAACTGACTTTACTGGAGCAATTTCCCTGTCTAAACACATGCATAATGTTGTATTTACCTGATATCCATAGCACGTTGCAATGGAATTCTTTCACTTGTTCAACACTTGGAAAATTAAACATTCTCTAAAATCATGAATTGTTACTGAAAAGCTGAGAAAACCGACGAAGGGTGATAGCAAGCCTTAGATCCATGTGTGAGGTTGGAAGATTTTTCAAAGACAAGAAAGGACTTATAGCTACAGCTACAGCTTGTATAGTTTGTACAAGAGTCCATGACTGATCCATACAATAAACACCTACCTTAAAACCATTCATAGGAAGTCCCAAATACAGATGATGGGTCAAATCACTGTGTACAGGGTCAAATCAGTGTGTACGGTCCCTGTAGCTTTTCTTACTGCTGTAAGATCACAGGAACTTCTCACGTTTTCATTTGAGATAAAAATTTCCTGGCTTAGGCAGAGGAAGAGGCTCTGCAGAATTTCCTGTCCTGTCTTTCTTATAGCAGTCTGGAAAGTTACTGTGCATTAATTAACACCCGTGGCTGTTTCAGACCCTCAGATAAGTCAATTCTTGAGACAGAGGTGGGAAACTAGATGTTTCTATCCTGCACTTTTGAAATTGGGGTGGAAACTACTACTGAAAATAGCATGAATTTTCTTCCCTGGTGCTTTTTCCTTTCTGTCTGCTTCAGAGCGGCCGAGTTAGAGTACCAGGACAGAATGCGCCGGGACCGTGGGTGACACAAGATCTTCAGGATGAAATCTGATTTCAGCAAGACTGTTTTTCATTTTGATAGTTTTCACTGCAAACTGAAGCCATGGTATGAGAAATATGACTGCCCCTTGGCTTTGTAGCTTCATAGAATGTGGGAAGTCTTCTGTGTTCAGGTCAGCTCAAGATCGTGCAGACATCTCGCTTTTACTCAAGTCCTGGTGTTCCACCAGGAACACTTCTGCAAAGTGGGTTAATATGTTTAGAAGAATTTTCTCGCTGATCTATTTCTGCCAGAAATAGTGAAAGGGAGACATTCTGGCTGTGAAGTCGGGGAGTGAAAATGCATACTGAAACAACTTAAAGCATGCAGAAAAAGGTATTATAACTTGGCTAAGAGCTGAGTCTCAATTAGCTGCCACAAATATAGTGCATGGCTTTTCCTGGAAGTATTTGGTTGCTGCACCTCAGTCTCAAATTGAATTTGAGTATTCAGCATTCTGCAATTTACAGTCTGATAAACATCATAATGGGATTACTGTTACCAAAAAAAAAATATATATATATATATTTCTTACCCCTACACACATTCCTATGTGTAATCCAACCTAAAGCATCCTGATCTGGTGTATGTTATTGCTGGAAGGTATTTTGCAAGACTGTTCATACTAACATAGAGGAAAAGCAATTCCAAAGAGGCCAAGAATATAAGAGTTTAGCAGCTTGGTCCAAATCCTGTTGAGGTGAAAGAAAGAAATTGATAGATATCGAAATAAAATAATTGTCCTATTCAGATATTTTGTAATCACAATATAAGAACACCAGGCATGTGAGGATGAAAGTCATAGTATAATTTGCATTATGCCTATAAATTGAGCACTAGGGAGATGTCATCCGTTGACATACACTTCACGTATTTTCTGGGGCAATTGTCCTGGTGTCGTTCACAGAGCAATAAAGGTAGGATAGATTTTTAAGAATTTTATGTCATTTCATTACTTGGAATTGTAGTGTTGAATTTTCCCTTGAGTCACCTGTGTACTCCATTCGAAAGTAGCAAATTTGACAAATGATAGGGAGAGCAGGCTATGTTCCAGAAGGACAGATGGAAACTGGAAGAACTAAGAAGAAATGTATATGATTTACAGAAGACTGTAGAGAACTTTTGGAAAAAAATAATATAAAATCTGTTACATTCTGCTGTATTGGATTCCTGGGAACCCAAATCACTTTCCAGTTGGCCTTTTCCTTGCGCTTTCTTTTTTCCTCTTGTACTGAATAGCATTGTTGTACGGTCCTCAGCCAAAACAGGAACAAAGGGCTAGCTAGAAATTGTTCCCTGTTTCATGCTTGTGCTATGTGTGTGTCCCTGAAACACAGGGAGGGTTTCCAATTCAAGCAGTTCTCCTTGAAGTGCAGAGTCCTGCTAACTCTGAGGCCTGACCACGGGATCAGCAATTCCTGAGTTTTCAATGGAACTCTGTTTTGGAGGGTGTAGAGGCAGAAAAATCAGTATAAGACCCAAGTTAACAAAACTGCAGTGCTCTTTCAAGGCTGCCATTCTGTGTGAAAAAAGGAAAAGAAGATACTTTGCTTCTTATATTCAATTAATAAGTAAAAAAGTATGCATAAGAAGAGCCTGTTGCCATTAGTATTTGATCTCTCAGTTTCCTTCAGAAGAAAAGCAAGTTTAAGAAAAACCATTACAAAAGTGAAAGACTGAAAAAGAGAGTGTGTGAAGAAAAAGAAAACCGGTTTGATCTAATTGCCTTCCTTGAAATCTAGTTCCCAGCATTTGATGACTCGTACTGAAAAAATGCTCACTTCCTATATGCAAAATTATTAAAAATTGTTCTACTACATTTCTCTGCTTTTCCCATTATTGATGATGTGTGGTTGTTGCATATTTTCCTAATATAATTTTACTCTTTTTTTTTTTTTTTAGAAATTGTATTTTATGGCAGCATGTGCAACAGTAAATGCTTTTTCTTCATCTTCCATTTTAGTTGCGATCTTGTTCTACCCCTCATGCAATACCATACCCAAATGGTGTATACATTTATGTACCAATTAAGGTACTTTTACGTTTGTAGGTATATATGTAGCTATATATTATATGTGTGTCTGTGTGAGTGTACATGTTGGTATGTGGAAAGGAGTTGTCTGAAAAAGCATTGGAAAAACTGCTAGGTAATATTTTTGAATTGTTTAATGCCATGAAAGTAATGTATTTAGCTCTTTTTTAAAAGTGTTTATGCACTGTTCTTTTAGACATCCATGGAGAAACTGAGCAGCAGATACATATGTTAAAGTTCTAAGAGGGAACGTTTGCACTCTCCCTGCTAGTGTTTATTTATATGGCCAGCTATAGAAATATAGCAAACTATTACTTTTATTTCTGTTATAAAAAATGGTCATGAAACAGATTTTGCCTGAAGAGTGACAAATGTTTAAGTGAATGCTAAATATTGGCAGGGGATGAGGGGTGGGAAGTGTAGTTTATTTGCTGCTTTGGAATTTTTTTAGCTTCAGAACAATCACAGAATCACGGAATTTTCAGAGTCGGAAGGGACCTCTAGAGATCATCTAGTCCAACTCCCCTGCCAGAGCAGGATTGCCCAGAGCACATTACTCAGGACTGCATCCAGGCGGGTCTTGAAAATCACCAGAGAAGGGGACTCCACAACCTCCCTGGGCAGCCTGTGCCAGTGCTCTGTCACCCTCACCGTAAAGAAGTTTTTTCCTGTGTTTGAATGGATAATAAAGTTTTTTGTCTGGTGAAATTCCAACTTAATAGCTGACCAGGAAACTCTCTGTTCAAATTTGTGATCCTGCTCTGTTCTAAGTCCCATTGGAGGTACCAGCTCTTAAATGCTAGAGAAATGTCACAGAGTTATCTGGGATACTAAAATGAATTTAAATTCTTTTAGGACATTTGTTTTACTACCTTTGATTTCACATGGTATTCCTGACAAAAAGTCGTGTATGGAAGGCAAAATTATAATCATTCCTGCTAACCCAGGAACGGGCAGGAGCACAGTTGTGCAGCACACTTGTGTTTTGAACTCCAGTATTTCTTTCCCCAATCCTATGCCTACAGTATTCTCCACCCTCCGTTCCAGCTTCCTTTTCACTTCACGCAAATATCAGCGTATCCTTTCCACTGTGATCTTGCACTCCTACCATCGAACAACTGAAGACCTACCAATGTAATACATAGGTTCCTATTATCCAGACCACCTAGTCCACCTAGGTGATATTTTCTAAATATTGTTTTAGTTTCTCTTTGATTGCAGGCATTTCCTAGATCTCCATTCTTTCAAAATACCTACTTTCATGCAGAATACACTTTGTAAAATATTTTCATATTCTCTTTTTATGATCAATAGACCCTGTCTTTATTAATGAATAGTCTTTCTGCTGGTGCTTTCCATAGTCAAGTTTTTTGGTTTGTGCTAGCAGACACAATTTTTCACCTAGATTTATCTTTTAACTCTCAGTCCCCCAACAAAAAATTGTGTTTGGTTCGGTCCCTACAATATATCTGTTACTAATTATCTACTTTATAGTCTGACTTTTTAATTGTCTGTTTGTTACAGTCTCATTGGCACCTACGTATGTTAGTATATTGTCTTCTCATTCTAAATATGTGTTTATAAAAATATATTTGCTAATATGTAATGCTACTTTTCCTTTGGAAAACCACAGGCAGTTGGAGAAAACCACCTCAATAACAAACCAACAGCCACTTGCATGTTTATCTTTAGACACATTTATCGATGTAAAGAGATTATATACAGTATTTGTGTGCAAGGAATTTTGTGACTAGATAAATTCTGAGCAGCAGCTATAATTCCTGAGTGCTTAAAGCCTGAAGTAATTTATGGACCTCTATTGTGTATGTAGGAAATTGAATGAAATCTGGCACTTGTTGCTAGGCAAAGTGTGCCTACCAACATAGCACTTAACAGTAATCTGCAAAGATCTGGCAGTTTAACTAGTAGGAATGCTAAATTGCTTCCAAGGCAGTTTGCCTGCCATGTATTTCTAAAATGAAGGTAAGCTTCTTTTCCGAACAAATAATTCATGCCCACAAAGTGTAAACCCCGCTGCTTCCGTAGGCTGTCAGCTCCACGTGAGAAAAAAAAACACAACATTTTGGGGGGGGCTTTTTACTGGGATGTACTGAGCACCTCTCAAGACCATTAATTTCAATAGGAATTAACGAAACTCACAATTGCTCTGTAATGCACATAGTTTGGCTTTTGAAATTCAGCACCCGTGTTCCATGGGTATGACACTGGGAGGGCTGTGGATGCAGCAAAGGAATTTAGGTAGCATTTTGAGTAGGGTCAGTGTTTGCTTCTGCTCTGTTGCGTGCTGTGGACACTGAAGTGAAAGGGAAAGGATCATGGGTTTTGAGGATCGGAGAGGTCACAGGAACACAACCTTCAGGGTATTCCCAAAACAACACAAACAAGCAAGTAATCAGTCATTCCAGGGGAGAGAAATTTGTGTTTAAATATTATATGTGCATTTGGGTGGGCTATGTAGAAGCAATTAGAAACATGTGTGATCGTTTATGTGTTCTGTTTGTCTGATCTTAAAGCCTTTCCAAGATTTTAAAAAATATTCACTGTCTAATTTGGATTAAACCAAGCAGTGTGCTTGCTGAATTCATTAAGATACACCTTTTTCAAGAACGTCCCATGTTTCTACACATACCTTTACTTTAAAATGTTTGTAATGGAGAATTTTTTACTAATTTGTATTCAATTAAAAAATTCCTTTATTCCACTATGATCTAACTCAGTTTTCTCTTGTGGACTGCTGTATTGTAGGTATCTATCAAAGATCCCAGTTGTATACATTTTGCAGCTTTGCAGCTTTGATTGGCAACTGCAATATAAATGAGATTCTGCTTTGCTCAAGGATTGTCATTCAGACATTCTTTGCGGGGAACATGAATTTGAACTAATGGCAAGAAAATTAAACAGTACTTCTATTGATTTGTTAATTCTTATTATTATAAAGGCACTTCCTTTAGGGAAATTGCATTCTGCTCGGGAATGTCTTCTGCAAGGCCAGAATTGATTCTTGATGTGATCGCATCTCATCCTTTTGACTGACAAGGTTGACTCTTTCTGGCAAGCTATTTTCCATGCTTTTTTTCTTCTTCTTTGCATTTTCCTCCCCATGTCTCTGCTTGCTTCCTCTTTCTTTCACTCCCTTCTCCAATTTGAGTATATGTTTTAACAATTGTCTACATTTTCTCACCTTCCCTTCTCATTTTCTTTCTTTTGTTTGTTCTGAATACTCCCTGCACTGCTGTAGTTTTGTTCCCTGTGCTCCACATTGTATCCCAGTCCTTTCTACTCCTCTGCCCCTGCCTAGTTTCTTTGTTCTCTCTCTCAGACTTTGTTATTTCTTCTTCATTTACTTCTAGGTTTTTTACACATGCTCCACTTAATACTGTCCTCTGCCTACTCCTACAGCCATAGTCCTTATGCACTTAAAGCAACCGTGACGTTCTTACTCAGTTCCTCTCCTCTCCTTCCCTCTCCAATACTATACATTGTCCTTTCAGCCTATATTTTTCTTTTTTTTTCTTTTTCCTATGGGAAGCATTGACTCAGGATATTTACTCAAAGGAGAAGCATGTTCCTCTTAGATTTTAAGATTTTAAGTACCATTTGCAAAGTAGTTGTGTTGATCTGTCATTCACTTACATTTGTTGGTCTAAGCCATCATAGTCAGTCTTACACTTATCCATATTCATAAGTTTCAGAGTGCTGGCATGAATTTGTTGACCTTGTCTAATCTGTCTTTCAAATTGATCTACTTCCTAGAACAACTAACATATCCATTATAAGCAGACATTATTAATTTCTGTGATAATTGATTTTCAACAGAGTATGAAAGCTAGCCAGGGTTGCACATTGGAAAAACTTTGTCAAACAAAGCTCTGCCACCAAAAGGGGGAACAGGGGAACTTGGAGTTCTTTTTGTTTTTCAAGGCACTATTTTAACAATAATTAATTGCATTATTCTTATTTCCTGTGACTCTAGCAGGTTCTTCTTCCAAGTTAGTGTCTTTCTTCTTGTCTTTTCTTTAAAATTCTATTAATAATCATTTAATTCTCTGACTAGCCAAGGTCTTGCTGTAACTAGATGGGTTTGCGATTATGTCACGCTTGAAAAGGCATGAATAACCAGCATGAACAGAAGAATTATGAGCGCAATACATGTTGTGTTAGAGTTCCTATTAGTGTGTCTCAGTCAGAAGCAGAAATGCCTTGTTTTTATCCTTGATTTCTGAACTTTCCTTATTGGCTCCTTTTTGGTTTTCTAGACCTTCCGCCCCCACCTGCCGCCTCAAAATGTTTTTAAAATGCACAATTAAGAGAAGGCCTAGGGGGAAAAAAAAAAATGAAGAAAAAAATACTCTTCTATTATCAAGCCAGCTTGGTGAAACTTCTTTAAATGTTTGACTCCCTTTTTTTTCTATTGTCTCCTTTAAAAGGTTCATCAACTTCATCTCAAACTCTGACTTAGAAGAACAGTAAGAGCTTTGTTTACTGGATCGGTAATTTAAGAGTGGGCTATTTTTTTTCTCTTCTTTTTTCATTTATCGCCACTAAAGTTCTTAGGAATTTTCTCTTTTGAAAGCTGTCAGTGAATCTGTCTTTTTGTCTGTGTACATGAAAGATTTGTTAACAAAAGCTACCCAACATCCTTTGTTAGAACAACCTTCCTTTCTGCTGCCGTGATTGAGCTTTTGAAGATCTCCTGATCGTTTCACCGGATGAGAGGACTTCCGTGCCATGAGCAGAATGATTAGACTTGAGATTGAAACCAGACATGTGAAAATCAATATGAGTTTTGCCCTTGGCTTCAGCAGGCCAGTCTCTTCTGTTTCCTTCTCTGCTTTCAGGATTCATCCTGTATGTTCTCTTCCATTTCGTCCCAGCTAAGAAGGAAGTGCACAGTGCAAAGTGTAGGGACAAGACCACTGACATACATGACCTGAGCGTGGAGACAGAGCCTGTCTCACTCTGCCATATGAATACCTTGGGAACATTCGCTAAACTCACTTGTCCTACATGTTTTCCAGTACATTTTATTCCCTATCTGTGAAGCATGGATAATTTTCCCTGCCCTCTGCTCAGTTTTTGGGCATTGTGAATCTAAATTGCCCACAAACAACTAATAGTAGATCGTGATATGCTAAGATGATTATGGTGATGGAACTATATAAATATCCAAAATGAAAAGAATTCAGGACTCCACCCAAAATTGCTTCAGAACTTTGAGATGTATTTTTCCCTCTGCTTCATACTTTGTCAAAAATGGAAAATGTCGTTCAATTGTTTGGATTGATTTTTTTTTTTACTAAATTCCTTACTTATTAGCAGTACATTTAAACGTCCATCAAGGAGAATAACAACATAGATGAACCGACTAGTTCAATTATACCACCCACACCTAGAAATAATCTTTTGACACTAGGAATCTGAAACATAATGTTTTAAGAGCAAATAAAACAATCTGTTCACCTTTTATTCATTGTGTTCTTCTAGTTTAAGAGATTTCTCTGATTTATTTCAATCCAAGGAATAAAAATAGAGTTAATTTCATTTTACCATGAATTGCAGTCTCCAGTATTTTAAAAAAGCATAATACTGTGCTGATTACTCTTTGTTTAAAAGGATAGTAATCTGTGCATACTATCACAGTTGGAGCCCTGTTCCCACCTGCCAGCTATTTTCTCACTGTGTCTCTAGTTTTTCATTTTCCTCTTTAAATTATCTGACATAAAGAATAAATAATATAATAGCGCCTACTTTGCAAAAGTTGTGCATTACTTTGCCTCTCCCTATGTTGTCTGACCATACCTTTCACAGAAAGGTCTGAGCATATTCACCCACCCTGTATCTATCTATCTGTCTCACTAAAATGCTTATGTTGGTTTTCAGACTGTGCCGTGCAGATCTGTGAGGGACCATGAACTATATGTAAAGTTTTCACAGAAGGCGACTAAAGACATCAGGTTCTAATACGTATTTGACAAAATAGATGAGTTTTCTGAAAAGGATAACATGTTAGCTGGAAAATGTCTAGGGGTCTGTAAAGCAAGAATAATGTACATCCTGGAATAGTTTTTTTTTTTTGTCTCCAGGAAATAAGCAGGCCTATTTGAGATCTGAATCAAACCAAACAACTTGCTACAGCCACCTGTCTCTCTCCCTTTGAATATAAACAAGCTTAGGGTGATCCAGCTTTTAACTTAACCAAGGAACTCAAGTGCATTTTTTCATGGGAAGAATTGAAGGGCCTTGTAAAAATTAATAATACTCAGATACCAGGATAATCTAGAGTGCTTTCATAATCCTCTCTAAATAAACATCTGGAAAAAAGTAATTTTTTTTTTGTCATCCTATCCCCCTCCTTCCCTCTGCCGGTCTTCCTACTTGCAAAGAAGGTGCAATGATTTGTTAAGGAATCTGGTTTTGAATACCTTATTTCTTCACCAATCCTCCTGTTATTCCACCTGCTGAGCCCTCCTTCTGGCTGAATCAAGTCACCGGATTTAGAACATTTTCACAAGCCCGGGTGCTACCAATGCAGACCTGACCTTTTTTTGAAGACTGACTGCAGTTGCAATGTATTTTAGCCTTCCGCCTCTGTTAGGTCAGGGATAAAATGTCCCAAATACCGTAAAGCATGTTTTGGAAAGTGAAGTCTATTTTATGAAGTCACTGAGGAGCCAGTGCACAACTTGGTAAATTGGCAAGTCTGTACTTTGGAGACTGTGATAACAAGAGGAGGTGCTGCAGGAGGTTCGGCTGGACTGCAGAAGAAACTGTCAACCTGAGGCATGTTCTAGGAAATAGGATCCATCTTTATTTTGCTGACCTTTAGATTCTTCTTAAAGCTTGAAAAGAACTCCACAATCTCTGAACAGGTTAAAAGTTTGCAAATGTTTATCTTTTCTAAAAGCATAGGGAAAAAATTAGACAGTGTTAAGAGATGATTAATGTACAAAAAGCAATGAAAGAAAAACCTAATACCTTGCAGTACAGTGAGGGAAGGGTATAGCCAAAGTAAATCTCGAGAAGTATTTGTTTAATATTTGGCACTGCTGAAAAGAGTGGATAAATGTGGGCACAACTTAATGTGCTCAGAATTATATTTCACTTTTGACCCATGCTCTTCACTAGAATGCCAGGGTATGCTCCTCTCAGGTGTCCTTGGTGGCCAGATATTTTCAGAACTTTCTAAAATGAGATTTTAATGTACCTGTGGTTTTCCCCCCAGTAATGGACGATTAAAATTATATGCAATGCTCAGCTTGTTTTTAAACATTACTGGAAGGTAGCATATGCTTGAATACTCTGGTTTTACACGCCTCTTCTTTTTGTCATGAGTTTTCCCCATATGCTAACAAAAGTTATGGAGAGGTTAGTGACTCAATTTCAGGGCTTTGTAGCTGGTATTTAACAATTTAAATCTATGCTGTGACAAGCTATTAAACTGTTGTTTCCCATTCATATTTCTGTGTCAAGTGTGCATCTGCATTGTTTTGAAGAGAGAGGAAGCAGATTTCCTACCAGACACAAGTCTGAAGGAGATGGTTAAGGGTATTTATGATCTTGGCTTAGGGATTCATAAATTGCTAGAGAACTTTTCTGTTTAACCAAGAGACTGAAAAATATGTTTTTGATTTCAATGTGAGGATACTCATTAACTTTGTTTATGCTTTCTTGTTGAGATGCTGCTGTGCAAAGCGCACCCACAAAGAATTTTTTTTAAACTATGTTTTTTAACAAAAGCCATAGGAAGAATGTGCAAGTACATCCCTTAATTTGTTGCATATGTAAAAACACCACTAAATAAAATTGCTATCCATTCCAATTAACCAGCTATATTTATCACGAAGTTATGGAAAAATTGTGGTTTTTTAAAGCATATGTACAAATTTGGTAACAAATATTTAAAATTTATGTATCAATAATAGATAACACTAACTGCAATTATTTCAGATAAGAAAGTACATCTTCTAGGATATCCTTGGTTTGAAAAAAGTCCTTGGATCACCAGTCGGTCATTCCTCAAGAACAATTACTGACTAATGATAACTTTTCACGATGCTACTTAATTTCATTTAAGTGTAGTCATTGTGGGTGGCTTGTAGTTGTTTTATGAGTATGTGTTCCCCTTTCTTCCCTCCAGCTCACTATGCAAAGGAGATTTGGCATAAATTTATTCGCTTCTGACTCAACAGTGACTACATAGTCATCAAATAGGCCTTGTACAGTGAGTTGGCTTGAATTAGGCGTAGGTTCTCCTGTGTGAAGCTCATGTAAAAATTGTCCCAGGCTTGTCGTTTTCACCTTTTGGGCATTAGGTTTACCATACTGTGAATAATATTTTTGTACTCTGTGGAGCTGTCTTACCCAGCTGACTTGTTCCATGTAATATTTCTCTAACTGGCATGTTTACTGTCAGCTTGTTTGACCAGCTGGAAACCAGCAAACTGTAGAAGGTCTGATTTTTTTTGGAGAATGTTACAGAGAATTGTAATACATCCGTGCTAGTGTTTATTATGGATCCCTGTAAGAAAGGCAGTCAGACTCCATAAGGTATTGTTTAAAATAACCTTTTTTGAAGATAACACAAGAAGGAAAAAGGGGATAGCACAGATAATCTTACGTCTCTTCAGATGCTGGCAACCTTAAGTTGTGCAGTATCAGATGGACTTCTGATCAGGGCACAGCAGGCTGCCTGGATCCTGTCTGTGCTGTGGTTCACCAGCGTTACGGCCTTCAGACCTCTTACAGGATTTTCTTAGAAGTAAACATTACAGGTCGTTTCAACTGCCAAGCAAAAAGATGTTCACATGAAAACTGTAAGACAAAGGCAAAGACATGCAGGTGGCATCCTCGCCAGGCATTGCGTGTCAGCCTGGCCACATATTTCATAGGTAGCAAATCAAATGTTACTACTTCTAATCTGAGCTCACCCAGTCCTTAAAGCAAAGTTCGTGGTGTCAGCCTGTGCCCTACTTAGTCTGCAGTACCAGCTACATTCATTGTGAATGTGCAATGTGTATAACATAACTTTGCCCATAACTAAATTTCTGATTTCTTTTTTTTTTTTTTTTCTTTCAGTGATTTGATACACTGGTAGCTTCTGGAGTTAGTTTGTACTTAACTGGATGTATTTTAGCCATACCATCTTTAGCAAACTCTTCAGTTTAGTAACTAAGCTCTTGAGGTTTAACTGCAAACTTCCCACTAATGCGGCTCTTCCTTCAGGTACCCAGCCATGAACTAAAAATGGCTCTTCCCACAAAATGTCTTCCAGTATCCAGGGTTTAGAAACCCTGACTTCACTGCAGGGAGTACTTGCTGATGTTTTATAGCTGGTTTCTTCAGCAGGTGGTTGGCACTTTCTGAAGCCCTGTCTTTAAGAGCAGCCAGGAGGAGGGCAGATGGGGACACCAGGGCAGCCCCAGCCATCAGGCACTTCCCTGGGGACAGTATGGGCTGAGGGTGAGCTGGGACGTCAGGTGGGCCTGGCTCAGCAGGACCTATGGCTGGGCAGGGCAGGGCAGGGCTGTGGGGAGCTGGAGACTGTCCCTGCTCTGGTGTTGACAGGGCAGGGGCTGGTGGCCCAGGTGGCTGACATGGGGACATGGGCAGGGTGAGGGCAGCCCTGGGAGGCTGGGCATGGACAGGGAGGGCTGTTGGTGCCCTCAGGGGCCTGACAGGCCCACAAAACTGCTGAAGGAAATAAAAATGTTGCAGGGGAGGGGAGCCCAGAGTTTTTTACTATATGCATGGTCATTAATGCTTGATCAGAGCAGATTCTCAAAGCCCCAGGGGACATTGGGGTGGGAAGTGTGGCGTTTGACTAGGTGGAGAGAGGCGGGAGCCATGGCACCACCACCTAGCTGTAGCTCTGTAGACCAGAGCGTTGGTGCTTCTGGCAGTAGGGATAGCAGGGAATTTTTGAATGAAACAGGATTTCACAAGAAACATCGCATTTGTTGAATCCAGAAAGAAAAGCGTGTTCCTCAAATTGCTTTTTAAAGAGCTTTTCTCAAATGATAGCCTCCGAGTGTTAGCTTTTCAGGTCACTACTATAGATATCTGAGACTGGAAACATTAGGAGTCTTTCATCTGTCTTTGGGACTAAGATCCACAGCTGGAAACCTCAAGATCTCTGATACAAACAGGGCTTCCAAGGCTTGCAGACTTACTAGCAGACAGCTGAAGAGGTGAAACTGTGGAGGCCCTCAGGTTTTCACAGGTTCCTTTCTTGTGCCAGTGGGAGTCTAGAAGTCCTTTGATCGTTTGACTTAAATCAAGTAGCAGCTAGGCAGGCCTTTGGTGGCACAGTTGTTAATAAATCTATAGGTGCCACGTTTTTTTGAAAATAAAATTCCTGCAGCATTTGTGTTTTGCTTTTTTTTTGTGGTGGTGGTGAAGCCAAACATCAACTGTTTAATGTCACAGAGAATCAGGAATTCTCCTTCAGTCAGTTTTGGATCATCACTTTTGGGCTTATGGAGCCCAAAGGTCATGTGCAGCCATGGACAGTGGAAGGAGACGGTAAAGGGTATCTGGACCAGCATTTGTTAGTGAATCCGGACCACACACCAAACCGGCTCAGGCTCAGGAAACGGGGTTTATTTAACTCAGTTATTTCAGCTCTTGAGCACAGTAACACAAACATGAACCTGCTGGGTTTGTAAATCTTTCTTTCCCACAAGAATGTAGTTTTTAGAGTGTCTACAAGTTTTAGTGTCTACAAAGCTAAATATGAGAAGCCCCTTTGTAGATTTTTCCTTTGCTGCAAGTTATTTTGTGGAAAGGAATTGCTCATGTCTCAGGTATAATTTCATTTGATATGTGCAGTATCTGTACAAAAGTCTACATTGGGAAAGTAACATATGGAAAAGTGGTCATCTGGAGAAGCCAAAGAATACTTGCTCTGCCTATTAAAAGATCTTCCTACTTAAAAGTTGATTATTTTTGTTCTTTGAAAAAATGAGAAACCATTTGGTTAAAAATAAGTAAGGAATCTTTCACAGAACCACTGAATTATTCACGGAAACCTTGACTCTAGACTGTTTTGATGGATAAAACTAATTTATCTCTGTCTCCCTAAGATATTTATATCGTCTGTCTAAACAACATGAATCACATTTAAAATTATATCAACTTGTGCCACCTCCGGGGTAACAAACTGGAGCTGATTCAACTGAGTGTTGCTTTCCCTCATTTTAATCATTCACAATATCTAATTGATTTTTATTACAATTCAGTCTGTACGCTTAACAGGGAATTTGAATTCATAGCCAATAGGGGGCAAAAGGAAATGTCACTAAGGTTAATAGTTGGACTCAATGATCTTAAAGGACTTTTCCAACCTAAATTATTCTATGATTCTAATTGGCAGTATAGGGCTTGTTTTTTTTTTTTTTTATATTTTGTACCCTTCTAGTACAGGTAGAGGAAAAATGAGTATTATCTTTGATTCTTGAAGTATATATATGTATACGTAGACACAAACGTATTTATAGTAATTACACATATGCAGTAATAAAACACACAGGTTTTTACATATGTAGGGTTTATATACTCTTCAAGTAAAAGATTCAAGCTGTGAAAGACAATTTCGTCGCAGAGCACAGTCCATTACATAAAGGTGCTCAAACTATGTATTACCCTTGCCATGTGTTGCAACTGGAAACAAAGAAATTAGAGTAGCAAAGTTTTGGAAATTTTTGTGTCTTGCCCATTTTTTTTTAAACAATAAACAAAGATTTCAGAACTTGCCTAGAAATGAAATTTAAAAAAATTCCTTTAAGTCAATTGAAACTTTTTGATATCAAAAATGTATTTTATTTTGTAATTTTGCAAGTACTTCAACAAAACTATACAGAAAACAGTACATTTAAACCAAGTAGCTGAAATGAAAATGTTTTATTCTCTTCAGTTTTGTTTCTTATTCATGTCATCCCCTCTTTTCCCCACTAACTAGAATAACATTGTCATAACCTTGTGGTTTAATTTTCATAAAATTTTATAATGTCAAAATTTTATTTAAATATTTTAGTTTTAGTGAGTAGCCCATTGAAGGCATTTTAACTTACTGTGCTCAGTTCTTGGCTCCCCACTACATGAGAAATATGAAGCTACCGGAGAGAGTTCAGTGAAGGGCCACAAAAATGATGAAGGGACTGGAGCATCTCACCTAGGAGGAAGGTCTGATGATAGAGCTGGGACTGTTCAGCCTAAAGAAAAGGCTTGGAGGGATCTCATGAATGTATATAAATACATAAAGGGAGAGTGCAAAGAAGACAGACCTAGGCTCTTTTTGGTGGCACCCGGTGACAGGACTGAAGGCAGTGGGCACAAACTGAAACACAGGAAGTTCCTCTGAACATCAGGAAAGACTTTTTCACAGTGAGCATGACCAAGCACTAGCACAGGTTGCCCAGGTAGGTTGTGGACTCTCCATCCTTGGAGATATTCAAAAGCCATCTGGACATCATGCTGGGACACCAGCTCTAGGTGTCCCTTCTTGAGTAGGAAGGTTGGACTAGATGACCTCCAGAAGTCCCTTCCAGCATCCGCCAGTTTGTGATTCTGTTATTTTGTGACTTTCTGTAGTCATGACATATACCAGTGGATATATCATTGGTACTATATGTCAATGCATTTTTCAAAAACTGAGATATAAAATGTAAAGTGTGAAGACTGTAATTAGCTAGTTTATTCAGTAAAATGTTTGTAACATGAAAATAACTTGCCTTCCCAATAACTGAACTTACCAAATGTTGAGACTATTAACTAAAGTAAGGTTAGGCTTTAGCAGATGAATAATTTAGTATTGACTAAGTGGAAATTTAGGTAATTTAAAATGAAAATAACTCCTTTGACCAGAATGGGGAAAAGGGATAAAAGAGACAGGTCTGGACACCCACAGTGGGCTATTCTGGTTTAAAAGTCTGTGATTAACTAAACATCCTCATTATGCACTATAGGATTAGATCCTCCATATTATACTCTTTAATATGTATTTGCTGAAAACTTGATTTCTAATGCCTTATTTGGGGTTTGAACAGAAGCAGATAGATGGAGGTGTAGAAAGGGCTATATAACCCTATTATCTAACACACACAGAGTTGTGTGCAGAGAAATTTTAAGAGCACAGGAAACAATCTCACCTAGATCTGTCTCTTGCTGTGACTGATCTTCAGTACTTAATAGAACAGTGAGAAAGAAAAAAATTCAAAATATTAAACCAAGCAATGGACCATGTAAAAGAATAAAAATCCTTCCTGGCCTGTTTCAGAAATATTTGTTCTGAAATTATGAAATACAGGATTAAGGTAGTATATGTTAAAAACAACCTATGACCAGCAAGTGCAATTAAAGTCTTTCATATTCAGTCACAATTCAAATTCTAACCTTGGCAGTGGAATTGCAATTGACAGTAAGTGTAGATTTAAATTTCAAGACTAAGTAAAATCACACGTGATAACCTCTTTGGACAGAGAAAGATAACTGTAGTCTCAGTAGGGAAGAGTATTCTCTTCTTTTTTTTTTTTTTTCCCTTTTTTTTTTTATCTTAAAGAAATTAAGCAAAAGTTTGAAATCTTTAAAGAGTCTGATGTTTTATCTTCTAGAAATAGTTTTCTACTGATATTATTTAATTCTTTTTAATGTCTAAAATACCCTCCAGGGGGCAACATTTTGATTTGTTTTCATTCCAGTTTAATTTTCTATTCTATTTCCATTCCTAAAGATACTGATTTTAAAGTATTGTTTGATCTGATCCATAGTTTCTCATTTCTATTACAGTAATAAATAACAGTTCTTATCTAGTAAAAACACATTACTTACAGAACATGTATGCTGATGATGTGAACCATAAGTGCTTTCTGAAAATGTTCTGCAAATATTAATACTTTTCATCTCCTAATTTAGCACTAGTACTTTAAAATGAACTTGCTTGCATGACTTGTATTGGGATACAGGTAGATTTTAAAACTGTGGTATTCACATTGACTCAAGTGATGGAGAACACACTAAAGTATTAAGTTCCTGATGTCAACATGGAACAAAGAGGGTATTGCTGGAAATAATATTGCAGAGTGTGTATAATAGAGATATCTATTGTACCTAGTTGATTTGTCACCTGAAAAAATAAATAACACCAGTAGTCATGCCTTCACACCCACCTCTGGCACATTTTTATATTGTAATGTGGGTTCTGATTGAATTTATTCTTTTAGAAGACTATTGAATTTTTGTTTACTAAAACATTGTGCTAAGCAATCCCTGCAAGACATAGCAGAATGAGTGCAATAGGAATTTATTTTTTTTCTTTATGTACTAGAGGTCTTTTCCTTAAGAAGTATATACAGTAGTTTGGTTTGGTTTTGTCCATTCTCTAGTACCTGTATTGGAGTTATGATTTAACACAATTTATGACATTTTTGTTGTCAAAGTGCATCCAGTAATAACTAACCTGAGGTGATTTGTCACAATTTTTTATTTTAAATCTGAAAATCCATTTCAGATGGACTTAAGGGAGTGGGGGGAATCCAGTCACTAAAGAAAGCTGAAGGACAAACTGTTACAGACCCCATGTGCTCTTGTCACAGTGACTCCTATATGAACTTCCTATATTCAAGTTTGTGCCCGTTACCTCTTGTCCTATCCCTGGGCACCACTGAAAAAAAGACTGTTCCCATCCCCCTGGCACCCTCCCTTTAAGTATTTATAAGCATTAATAAGAACCCCCCTCAGTCTTCTTTTCTCTAGACTAAAGAGACCCAAGCCCCTCAGCCTTTCCTCATAAAAGAGATGTTCCAATCCCCTAATCATCTTCAGTTTCTTGGCTTTATTTAACAAGAAAATACAAAAAAAAAAAAAGAAATTAATGAAATTAAACTGAGAGAAATAATGGAGGATCTCTTGCATGGAACTGAAAGCAACTACAAGGAATTTCACTAATATCAATTTGTGAGATTGTATTCATGATTTTCACCTTGACTGCCTCCTTAAAGTACCCTAATTGTGCCAACTGGCTTTTTTTTTTTTTTTAATTGTAAAACAATGGCAATATTCTGCCCAAAAATTTGGGTGAGTGGACTGTATTGAAGTGCAGAAGGCCCTAAAACTGCCTGCAATAGTTTGTATAACTCACTGTATCTTCCCTGTTACATAGATGATACAGTAGATCTGCAAGTCAGTTTGACATAGTAATCCTCCTCTTGCTTATCTCCCATACCCACATGTACCAATCTTAGGGTCTTCCTCACGGCAAAAATAATCATAGAATCGTAGAATTGTCTAGGTTGGAAGAGACCCTTGGGATCATCGAGTCCAACCATCTACCCTACTCTACAAAGTTCTCCCCTACACCATATTCCCCAACACCACATCTAAATGTCTCTTAAACACATCCAGGGATGGTGACTCAACCACCTCCCTGGGCAGTCTATTCCAATGCCCGACCACTCTTTCTGTGAAAAATTCTTTCCTAATGTTCAGTATAAATGATGTAATGAACTATAAATCAAATATGCGATAAGCTGTAAGAAAGTTAGAGAGGGTACAAAGGGTTTCTAAATGGTTTCAGATTCCTTTCAGAAAGATTTGTGTAGGATCCTTTTTGTTGTATGCAAATTTCTGTAGTATTTACAAAGCAAATAACTTTATGAAACAGTAAATAAGCAGTAAATAGCACTATGAAAGCTGTGAGGTGATATTGTAACTTCACAGAAAATAAATTCTACCAATAAGAGGTAGACCCAGGTATCTGAGGATGTGACACGTAACACAAGAAAAGTGAGCTACTGGACCTTATTAAATAGTTGGTGAAGAAAGCTGTATCTCAGAGTAAGTGATGACACATTCACTCCATTTTTTAAAAAAAATGGCTGTAACATGAATAAATGCTAAACATAAATAAATCAGAATTTCACTTTAAAAAATCAGAAAATAAGGGAAATAATGAAGACTCATGGAAGAGCTAGAATTCCTTTAAGACAGCGGCTGTGGCTGTGGGCTGTGAAAAACTTGCAGCTTCAAACATGTGGAAAAACCTTTTATAACAAAGAGCTCCATTTCTAACTAGATGAGCAGTCACCTCATAGAGTATATCTGGAGTATGCAGAAAGCTTGTAGGGTGGAAAATGAAGCTAATATGCAAGGAAAACTGTCAGATGTCAGAAAATATATGGAGAAAGTGAGAACAGAAAATGTTAGGCAGGGTAAGATCTTGCAAAATTGCAAGTACTAAAATGTGCTTTCATCATCCAAATAAAAAGAAAACAGGAAAAAGAGTGGCTTCACCAAGCAGCAAAAAGCAGTTAAGATTAAAGATAATTTACAGACAGTCCAAAACAAAATTAATATGGGGATGTTGACTACAGTAGCAAATGCAGTGTGGCTAATGATACAGACTGTGGAAATGAAAATTACTCATCTAAGATAAGAACAAAACAAAGACATAAAACTGTTTTTAAGGAAGTGTCTAGACCAGGAGGGCGAGACCCCATCATCTCCACTTGAGAGTACTTACAATACTTGCACATAAAAGGCCAGCTTAATAACAAAGACTTTTAATGAATCTATCAGGCCGGCAATCAAATGTCTGAAAAATAAATAACTAACTTTTTTTTTTCTTTTAAGAGAAAGCAATGTACACAATCAAGGCAACATAAAAAACATGTGGCACTGACCTCATGAGCTGTTCAAGGATTTGAAGCAAATCAGGAAGCATTGCATAGCTAGAGACACTGAGGTAATGAAAAATGGTATATAATGACTAACAGCTTTATCCCAAAATAGACTATCATTATGCCAAACTCACCTGGCATGTCTCTTTATAAGATAACTGAAATTTTAAGCAAAGGAAGATGGGAAATATAGCTGATAGTATCGTATGCATTGGATACAATGCCACTCAGGAAAAAAAAAATATTCTTGATAAGGTACTCTAAAAATGTAAAAGAATCACAGCTTGGTTTAAGGGAAGAAAACAACATTCGGATCAAAAGGCGTATTACTGGTATAGAAGAATATTACTGGTGATGTTTCAAAGGATGTTTTTGGAACCAAATGTGATTTACTGGTATTGATACAGAAATGCGGAGTATGCTAGCATTTTCCAATGACACAAACCCGTAAGCCCTCAGTAGAAAGTTGAAGATCAAAAGTGATGGAGAATGAACTGGATGGAAGGACTGAAGTAATAAAAGTGGATTGAAATTAGAAATACAAAGCGTAGGGTCACACACCAGGGACAAGGAAAGGATGCCATAGGCTAAGGCAGTTGAAAACAATGAGAGCTTGAGTGTATACTCATGTCAGCTGTGGAAAGAGGGTGTGACAAAGTCTTTAGCTGAAAAGAGTCTGAGATGTACCCTTTGAACATTTATCAGTAGGGACAGAAAATAGAAGCAAACTTGTGTTTGAAATGCTACACACAAGGTATGTAAGATGGACATGGTGCCAGTCTATGCTGGAAAGTTACCCTTGTGTCTCTAAACCTCAGAAGACTGAGTCAAGTTCTCCAGGGAAAACACTTGAAGAATTTTAGCCACTTACAAAGTTGCAATAGGCTAGGAATTAAAACATCTCAGCTGAAAGATGGTAATTTAAACCACAATCACCTGGCTCTGGTCATATGCTTTCGCCCTTGAATCTTAACTTCATTCTAAGTGCATTCTAAAAATGTTTTTCTACTACATGTTTGCATACCTGTAGGTCCAAAAGCAAAGATGCAAAGATAAAATCTCTGACAAAAAGTTCTGAATCCCCATCTGAACTGTATGTATTCAAGGCACCAATTTGGAAAACTGATTTTGCTGGGATCCATCTGTAATCCATCATGAGAGACAGGCACTTCTGCAGAGTGACTCAGGTCCTGTGTGCCTCAGTTTGACTGCCTTTCTTCACTAAAATACTGGGAAGCATACCAGGACTGAATAGTATACACAAACTTAACTTGTGGGACTTTGGAATTTGGTGCATCGCTAGACATGTCTGTGAGCAAATACAGATTTGTTTGTTTATTTTCTTCTGCTTCGTTTATCTATACAATAATTTATGTCAAGTTTTAAGTAGTCGGACACACTTTGAATAAAAACGGAGAAGGATATCAGCTTAGCTAAAGGTTGAACTCCATCAGTTTATGAAAACAATTATATTACATAATTATCGTGTAAACCAGAAACTCAGTTCGAACATTGCTTCCATTTCCATGCGTCTACAGAAATTGTAGTATTCAGGATTGCTATTGCTATTTCTGTGCCTCCCACTGGAAAAGATTTTTTTCCACCTTTGTATCAGTTTTGGTTCAGTTTTTTTTACTTCATATTAACGTTCACTATGACTGAAAGCTTTGCTACATCCCAGTAGTTAAACTTTCTGTAGGCAATGCAAACAGTCAAAACAAATGACTTCTTTTGTTACCTACCATGCTCTTATGACCTAAGAGCATGTGTGAAAGTACGCATATCTATGTATCATGATTATCTTGTTTACTGAGCAATGGTGGCGCACAAAAATGCAGACTTCTTGGAACCACTTAGCAGAAAGAAAAATAAGAAAAGACTGATCTTGAGGTTAAGACCTTGAATTGAAAGAAAGGTGACTGGGCTCAACTCTTGAATCTTTCATTTTCTGGAAAAAAGTACCGGTGCCCCAGAGTCCTTGAATGCTGCTCCCAGGGCTCTGTCGCCTTTCTGTAGCCTTCAGGCTGCTCCCAGCTGCATCACTGGTGCCCAAGTGAAACAACAGCGGCGGATAACAGTCAGAGGACCGTACGAGGCTCGGTAGTTTCTTGGTGACATCCCTGATACGAGCCCCCGGCAAGCAGCACACCTCCCTAGAGAGTGCACCAGTCCGGCAGTGTGTTATAGCACAGTAACTCTCACTACAAAAGCAGTCTCTTATTGGAGTACAAAGATCCAGGCTGTTTGACCAGACATTAAAATAGATTCAGATGTCCTTGCTGTCACTTATTTTTAATAACTAAAGCCCAATTATTCTATGTAAAAAGACAGTTGAGGGCATGTCATGGAATCAATTTCGTACAGGCAGGTGAGATTTTGCATACGGATTCCTCTCTATAGCACAAAGTCAGCCATCAGAAGGAAATCAGCAGCTGGCATTGAATTGGGCTCATTACTATTCATTTTTAGCAACCACTGAGTGATTCATGAAGTGCTTTTCAAACTTTCAAAACACTTCATGAAATAGGTGAAGAAATATGAAGAACTTGTTAGGGATTCCCACTTTAAATTGGAATGTTAGATAGGAAGGATGATCAAGTTGTAAGAGTTGATAATTTTGGGAAAGTAAAAAATTAAAAAATTGTTCTACATATTAAACCTAGACCACCACAGTGAACATATTTTCAATAGATCTTTCCAACAGGATTACTTACTTTCTTGTAGTTCATGAAGAGGAGTCTGCTACTTTACACCAATGTAAAGCTATCGAAAATATTTCAGATTAAACTAGGATAAGATTAGCAAAATGGCCAATTCCATTTAGTTGTATTTGAGATTCTCAAGAGCTATGCCTTGCATTCAGCTGAAGCATATCTCCGAGTCTCTTTTTTTCAGAATTGTTGGAGTTGCAGTTTCTGAAAAACTAATTGTGGTTTCTGGAAAAATAAAAAGTTGGTATAAACTTTTTTTTCTATGTCGATATGCTGGAAATGAATCTCTCTTTAAAGTTGGGGTCTTGGTTGTTTATGTTGTGCTGCCTCTAATGAAAGCCAGATGTCTTCTAGACCTTTCCAGTATACCCTGGGGATTCTACTGACATTAGGTTCAGCAATGCTGAGGTTTTCACAAAAATACTGGCTCCTCCTTCCCATCCTAATTGTTTGTTTCTCTTCCTATTCTGACACTATAATGCTAAACTATAGATTTGTTAAGGGGACTGATCTGAATTTAGAAACAACTAAAAAAAAAGACCAGGGGGAAATTTGCGAGAAAATAGCTGCCTAATGATGACAGAACATTTCAAGCCAATTTTGCCACTCAAGCCCCTTCATCACCAACCCACAGCATCAGAATTGCATCATAGATTTTCAAAAAGATACAGTAAGCCCAGAGGGCTTTACAGAGGGAAAAAAACCCTAAACCTTTATTTACCTATTCTCAAAATGCTATTAAAAATGCAAAAAACTTTTTTTGTTCTTATGTTCTTATGTTAAGCCAATTTCTCTGTTTATTTATGGTGCCCAGACCTTGAAGTAGCCCAGAATAATGGATACAAACATTCAGGAGGAATTGAGAATACTAACATGAGGAGGAACTTCTTCACTTTGAGGGTGGCAGAGCACTGGAACAGGCTGCCCAGAGAGGTTGTGGAGTCTCCCACTCTGGAGACATTCAAAACCCGCCTGGACGCCGTCCTGCACAACTTGCTGTAGGTGACCCTGCTCTGGCAGGGGGGTTGGACTAGATGATCTCCAGAGGTCCCTTCCAACCCTGACCATTCTGTGGTTCTGTGATTTTGTAAACCGTTCTGTATGGCTACTGTCATGGAAGTCTTCTATTCATTTTCTTTAAGCAGGTTGTATGAATTCCAAGATAATTTTTTTTTTTTCCATACGCACCATATCTTAGATTAATGCATCTCTAACTGAGAGAGGTTAGTGCTACTGGACCATCAGTACTAGCCAGTAGTGGCTTCTGCCTTACTCTGTCATTTAGACATGGGAACGAGAAAATCAGTCCTCTTTTTATTCGAGCATCTTTTCTTCACCAGCAGACATCAAACTGTTAAATCACAGGAGTGCATAACACGGAAAATGCAGTCATCGTGATAAGTAATCCCTGAAAGGAAGAAAAATACAGGAAGATGGTTATGTTTTGTCTTTAGCTTTTTTAAGTTACCCTAGGACTTTTCACCATTTTCTGGAATGGCTTATGCTGTCACCTGACAGTGAAGTAATCACAAGAGTAGGTTTTTATTATATATTTTATATCCTACTTTTTTTTTTTCCTTGTCCTTTACAAACAGAGGGTTATTCAGCAGTTTTTAAGGTGTCAACTCCTATTTTAAAACAAGAACTAACACAATTCTCTCATGTGTTTTTGAACTAAGTTTTTTTCAGTTATTGAACTGTACTTGTCTTAGGGCCATCTTGGAAGGTGAACAAAATTTTATCGAGCAACAAAAGATACTCCTCTTTCTCTTTAAAAGTTTCTATTTACAATAGTTATTTAAATTCCTTCTTATTGGCAGCAGTCTGGGCTTGTGTTTTCAGGCAGTTGACTCTCACTGCAGGCAACAGATGCATTTAAAATAGACTGCAATAAGATTCTATTTTTGAGATGTGGTGATTGGAAGGGAATTTTCTTCTGTCAATCAGATATACATTAAGATGGTATTTATTTTAAAACTGGATAATCTAGTTTACAAGATTTGGAATTGTTTACACATTTACTACCTAAAATTATAAAGGAGTGCTAAAGAATTAAATGATAGAAATTTACACCTGGAATTGCTTGTGGAACGTGACACTTAACGTGCACTATAAATAGTCTAAATTAGCAATTCATCAGCATATTTGGGTATTTAAAAGGAAAACAAAAGAATTTTTAAAAACTTAAACTTTCCTTAATTTTATAATTCTTCATGCTATTGGATATATTACAAATTTTAAGCAATATATTATTCAACTGATTGAAGGCTAGAATGCCGGGTCCTAATAGATTGAGCAGCTGCATTGGTTCTTTAAGATACTTCACACTTAGCGAATATTCATAAGTAAATATCATCCTGTGAGTATTCAAATATACTACATTGCCAATATTGCGTCAATTTTTAAAGATAAAATTCAGTTTTGCAGCAGCAACCTGGTAGAGTCTAAGCGGGCGGGAGAGGGCTGGAGGAACCAGTAGGCAGAGGATGCTTCAGGAAGGATTTGCACCTTTAGGTAAAGGTAGGAGCTGCAGGTGCTGCTGCATGAGGGAGTTACTACTTGCTGCTGTAGCTGGCCTTCTCCGTCTTCTGTTTCAGGGTTTGTCCATAATAGTTAAACCTGTGCCCTCAGGCTGTTTCTAGTTATTCTTTGCCTGCAGCTGGCCAAGGAGGTGATGAAATCTCTGCACTTGGAGTATTGTTGTGTTAATAATAGTTAGCAGTAGACAAATATGGGAATGAGAGGGAGATGAATGTAGTAAGAAAGCCCATTGTTCACACAGGATGTTTTAGTTCTGTATTCTTTCTTAAAATAAAAATTCATATGTAGACCCACCAAAATTGCATGCATTAGATTTCAAAGTCATGGTGATTTCAGGTGTCTCCTCATATTTAAGATCATATTTATTCATTGCTATTTTTAATTGCATATGAACTACGTTAACTGAATCTGTTAATCACGTTCATTTAAAACGTGGAATCTATTTTAAAAGATGGATTAGAAAATATCACTTTCTGAATGAAAAAAAGGACTTGACACACTCTTTCCTTCCATTGCTAGGCCATGGGAAGTGTGACTGTGGGAAGTGCAAATGTGATGAAGGCTGGTATGGTGAAGCTTGTCAGTATCCAACTACTTGCAATCTTACACGGAAGAAAAGCAATGAAATGTGCAAGAATTCTCAAGATATCATCTGTTCTGGTGCAGGTAAGATGTCTTTTGTTGCTTTTGATGGCTTGATGTTCTTCTTGTGTTATCTTGAGAATCACTGCAACTTGTTTTCTAATTAGGAATTTTGTAGAGTATGTTTCAAGAGACTGAGAAATAACTGTATATATACTAAAATACTTTATTTTCCTACAGGCCTATTCCTGTGCATGTGATATGCACTGATTCAGAATGTCTACTTTAGTATCCTAGTTTATCCATAGCTATTTTAGGTTAATGAAACTGCAGCTGTGTCATGTTTTTTGCCAATCAAAAGGTTACGGTAATGGCATTAACACAGAAAGTGATGTCATTTTTTGGTGTTTGTGTTTATAGCATGCAGAATATTATTCCAGGATATTTATAACCTGTACAATTTTTAAGACACTTTTGAGCTATAACAATGATTATTAAAAAATAGTTGTGGAAGATCTGCTGAATCATTTTGTTAGGGTACTTCCATCTTCACTTTTCTGATTTGGTAGGTCTCTTTTCTCTAATTCTTGAAATGTATACCTCATCTTAAATTAAATAATAAGTCCTTTCCTTAAAAAAAAAAAAAAATCAGAGGGAAAAGAAACAGTCTTTTAGAAGACTTCACTGCAGAATGGTAAAATTTTGAAGGACATTTGCTATCAGTCAAGGTTTGAGACCAGAAACTGCTTTCCAGTTTTTCCATTACATTGATCTCCAAGTGAGAATGTTTCAAGGACCCCACTTTTGATCACTATTGCTGGCCTTTGACTTCTGTCTGGGTCCGTACATTTTATTACAACTAAATTTCTCACAAGGTAGTTGCTGACATGAGCAAAGGACCCAAAGGATTTGTGGGACTTGCTACAGAGAAGCTAGGCTCTCACAATAAGATGTGAAACTTATTTAACCTAAAATTTTAACCATGCAGCATACTGAGTAAATGATACATTTCGTTTATGACAATAATATAGATTATACGAAACTCATGATTGTTTGGCTAACAAATGAGAGACACCTAAATGAGAAGCTGGCTCTCAAAAATAAGCATAGTTCAGTGATCAGTCGAAGTACTTAGACAAGAATGTTAAGACCTTTTTTTCTCTTTCTTTCCTTGGCTAGAAGTGGCAGCAGTCTGTCTATCCCTGAGTCTTCACAGGAAAACCAACGTAGCTGAACAACCACTAAAAATGGCTAAAAGGGGAAAGTTTGTGAGATTGGGAGAAGAAAAAATGCTCTATGTTTTGCTGGTATTAACCAGGACAGATATTCCAATAAGACAGGCTAGGGAGTTTGGGGTAACTTTGATGGGCTGTAGCCATACATATTTTGTCTTGATGGGATTGCCCTTTGGTCTACTGACAACATTGCCTTTGAGGTCTGAGCTCTGTTTTTTAATTGCCAATAAAAGATGGGAACGGATGGCAAGAGTTGTTGCAAAAACATCCTCAGCTGTCACACAGCTAACCATCGTTTCATGAACCGATCAAGATCACCTAAAATTTAACTTTTCTGACTCAACTGTTCCTAACTATTTGTCACAGCAACTATGGCATCCTACCTAAATGGGGATTCTCCATGTGAGCCCTGTCCACTTATACTCAATGGGAACAATGGACACTTTTAGGACATACTCAGTCTTACCTCTTTATATGCTCAATTTATGAATCAGTTTACTATTTTATATTTTTCCTGTTTGGGAATTATCTGTAAATAAGACGTTTTTCTCAAAATTTGTATTTGTATTTATTTTCTGAGTAATTGTAGCAAATAATTCTAGTTCTGTAGGTTACTTATGTTGTATTATCAGTCGTATTATTATTTTATTATATTAGCTCTTGCAAACATTTTTAAAGTTTACTTTTTTAGACTGGCCACGTATGTCACAGAGCCCCATTCTTCTGTTCTTTGTTTAGATTAATGGGGTTTTTAGTAAAACTTGTACTATACTTGTAACAGTGAAATGTAAAATGGTTTCTGCAAATCAGTTGTGTAACGTTGGCATAAAACTTCTATTTTGGAAGACTTCATTTGTGTTAATAACCATGTTTTCTAAAATATGTATGGATGTAACGTGAAGAGTATGAGTCTTGTGAATTAATTTCTTTTTTAAAAAAAAAATCTATACTTGCTGGCATAGTGACGCCAGTGACTGCTGAAACAGCTTGTGCAAGCCCACTGACAACAGGCTCCCAGTTAACATGGTACTGCACAAAGTTCCTATCTTACAATGCTAATAGAGGTGTGCCTTATATGACCAGCATGGCAATACTTTTGTTTCTAACATGATTTTATAGTATTTTTGCCTTTTTGGCTGTATAATTCCTTAATATGTTTATTTATGGCTGGTATATGTTATTATGCACTATGTTCCAAGCTAGAAAATAGTCAGGAGGAGGAGGAGAAGGCAGTTTGCTCTGCCCTGGCAACTGCACTACAGGTCAGACGGACTCTCTGAGGTAAAAGGAGGGATTCTTCCTTCCCTGGGAGCGACAAAACAAACTTTTTCTGTTTGGGAGGGTGGGTTATGGAGAGTGGCAGCCACTGAGGTAAGTGGGCAACCCTACTCAAAAGACCAAGAAGCAAAGGTGCGACCAGACCAGAGGTGACAGAAGAGAGATCTGTTTATAAACCCATTTCCATCCTTTGCATAGCCTGAGCATTCTGGCTTTTCCTTATGTCTGAAAGTTTTCTTTTGTGATTTATGGTGTGAAAAAAAAAAAAAAAAAACTACAACAAAATAGCTCTACACTTCCAAAGTATTTGGGAGTCCTGGGGGTACTTACATTGATGGAGAATCTCAGGCAGATCCGTGTTCTCAAACTACTTGCTGGTCTGACATGGGTAAAACCCATCTTACTCGTGACAAATCAGCAAGTGTGTTTATTATAGCTCTTAATGTTCTTGCAAGATCTATTTTCTAAGACTTCACCCACAAACTGAAGAAAAATGAGCCCTAAAAGCTTAAAGTTACATTGGGTCAAAGTCCTGAAATAACAAGATATTATTATCGAGGTTCCTACAATTCTTCAAATGCATGAAATAACTTGTAATCAATACCACTGGAAAAACACGCACTTTGCAGTGAAGTTGTCGATACGCTATTATAATAGTATTATAATACTTTCAGTTTGTTTAATAACACTATGAATGTATTCATGTACTCTGCAAGTAGCTTGTCTGTTGTATAATCAATGTATTGCTGTGGGAATTGTTTTCTAGCTTGAGTCCTTTTTTTCCTGAAATCTGATCATAAGGTCTTCATGTAGATGTTCCTCACCAATGTTTCCTTCCTTTTATTCCTGACTTTTTCTCCAAGGCTGTACTTATAAAATCTTAGTCCTCAGATGGCAGCTGTAGAAAAGGGACTAAAGACTAGAGTGCAAAGGAACTTTGTGAACTTAGGCAGACATATTTTCAGGTCCTCAGTAGCCATGCCCTGTTACTCTCATGTAACGTAGCTGTGGGACTGGACAAAACCAGACTTCATTCTTGAGAAGATGACTGAGCTAATCTGTCTCCTTTCAGTAGGCAGAAGATATAATTTCCAAAGCTGACTTCTTCCCTCAGTTGTCTGAAGTCAGACAGACAACTATGAGTGAATTTCACTTAAGAAAATATGGTGCTCCTTATTAAAAATGAACCCCTTGAATGTTGTATCTGTTTACAGCTAAGAATAGGCTTTTTTTTTTTTTTTGATACGGATTGTTTCTGTGTCTGTAGATCTTTAGATTTCGGCCTTCTCAGAGTTAAAATATGTACCATCTCTGATGGACTAATGAAACTCTTTCCATAAACTGCAGTCACTGAGTACTTTCTTAAATGTTTACAGGCACATGTCAGTGTGGCAGGTGTAAATGTGCAAACTCAGAAGGAAATGGACTGGTCTATGGTAAATTTTGTGAATGTGATGACAGAGAATGCATAGATGATGAGACAGAAGAGATTTGTACAGGTATGTATTTAAGCAAGTACAAGAAGGATTGTAAAGATTAATACAGGCTGTTATAGAATCATTTAATTGTGCGGACCTACAGAATGTCTTGACTGAATGTATGACTTTTAAAATAAAAGTAACTATATTTGCAAGAATTTAGCTTGCAAACTGTAAGTGGGAATTTCAGATGCAAAAATGAGCTAAGCAGGAGGTTAAAGAATGAAGAAATCCTGTGACATCCTCCTCCTTTTGGAAGAACTGCAAAGAGGATTATACAAGGTAATTCACTAAGGTAATTCATACCTTAGTGTGTCTGCCTTCGGTAGAATATAAGAAATGTGAATGCTTTGTGGCACAGATGAGAGCAAGATGGAGGACAGAAAAAAACCCAAAAGATAAAAAGATTACAAAGGATTTTGTCAAGGAAGCAAAAATTAAAAAGGAAAAGAATAAATTTAGGATGAGAACTCAGAAGCAATTCAGGAGATAAAAAGGAAAATGAATGAATGAAGAAAAATTTCATCTATGATAGGAAAGGCAAGAGAATAAGATGGAGTGTACTCTGCTGATAGGTAGAAAAGCAACCAAAATTCAAACTGTGCTTTCATTTCATTATAAGGTAGGAACCTGGTAATTAAATATTTTGGAATACGCACCATTTATGGCATTATAAATGCTATTGTCTATATTACTAGGGGGCTTGTCCTTGAGCTGGAAGTTGCTATAAATATTTTTCAGGCTATACACATGCACCCTGTGTCTGTATGCACACAGGAGGGTTCAGAACTGCTCTTAAAATGTTCATACTCTGAGAATAGTGATTGCTCTGTGTGCATGTATAGAGAGAGTACTTGTCTAAATTAGCTTTATCTGTCTTAATCCTTACACAGAGAACAAAATAAATTTTATTTATTTAAGTGCATTTGAAGGCAAAATTTTTTTTTTTTTTTTTTTTTGCGTAGGATTAGCTGGGGATTTTAAATGAGGGTAAGCAGAACGGTCCTCTGAAGTCCAAATTCAGGAGTACAATATTTCCAGTAATTGCCTAAAATAAAATGAGTGGAGGGCAATAATTTTTATGTGCCAATGATTCCATTTATATTTATTTGCTTGTAAACATTACATATGGTACAAATATGATAAAAAATTGCCATTAATTCAGTTCCAGTAAATTCTCCTTCTGCTATTTTTGTCAGTTTTTTTTTCCCCACCTGTGTTGCTGCTGGTTTATATTGTTGGGTTTTTCTTAGCTTTTATTTCCCCTTGTTTCATCCAGTGGCGCCATATTCCAAAACCAGACCAGATGCGTCTCCGTAAAAAAAATAGTTTTATGTATATGCAGAAATCAAAGTATGCTGATATAAAAGGACAAAAAAAAGTTGGTAGATTCAAGTCTCTATGGTCTGTGATTCGACAGTATAAAAAGCCCTGATACCTTATGTAAGGTTTGGAGCCTTCTAAAGTGAATCTAAGGTATAAACTAATGGTGTGCTTCACTTGGTTAGGTTGTTGAAAGCTGAAAAGTTTATGCACGTAGGCCATGAGTGTTAGATTTTGCTTTGCTTCCTGGCAAACCTCCACGGTACGTAACCATATGTTGAACCAAGCCTTATGCAGAAAAAATGGACAGCACATGAACCGAAGGTCAAAGGTACATAATTTCATCCCAGAAAAAGCAGACCCCACTATCAGACCAGCCTATCTGGTTGCTGCTTCTCTCTCTCATCCCGATGTCTCCTTTAATACCCTCTACGCCATCTTTCCTTCCACAGGTTTTCCACCACAGGAATCATTTAGTTTTATTTATGAAGTAATAAAGACACAGCGTTCCAACCCAGTTCTGCTTGGCTAGCGATGGCCCCAGGATACTCTCCACAGACAGGCTGAACCTAATCAGTGCCTGCTGTACTTTCACAGTTTGTGTAGCACCTACTTAGTTGCTACATACCCTTTATTGCCCTTGAAGGTATAGACAGGTCTGGAAGATTTTAATTGTCTTCAAAGAAAGCCAACTCAGGAGGATCCAACTAATGAAAAAGCAAAAGCTTCTGTTTACACACATGTTTCTAAAGCCTGCAGCTGTGAGCTGGGATTTTATCCTGGAAAAGCATACAATGCCATGCTGAAATATGGATAACATGCATTTTAATCTTTACACATGAGGATTCCATCTTTTAAGCAAATGACTTCTTAGGTAGGGCAGAGTTCTAAAGGTGTATCAAGCTCTTCCAGCCTCAGTTGGATTTTGATCAGTCAGTTGACTGTATCACTTTTTATTTAAGATTACATATACTTTGGAATCAAGTTGCAGCTTATTTTTAATAAAGTATCATGGTTTCTAGCAAATTAAATTCTGATCCTGATCATTTTTATCTAAGGCTTTTTTGCTCAAATGGAGTGATTTTGTCTTCAGTCAGAGAAAAAGGTAGTGGCAAATTGTATAATTTAATTCATATTTATTTGAGGACTATACAAGTGTGAGTGAAGAATGAAGTACTGATGTTTTAATCTGCAAAAATTACCAGTAGATCAAATTAATTTACTCCTTCACCATTTTGCCCTTTATTTCTTGTCCACTGTTAAAGAACAACTTTTTGGTAACAAGCATTATTTTAGGCTGTCTGTGTTGCGTAGATATCTAAGTCAAATGGCATGTTTATCTTCTGTTATTTTTTGACATGTAACCAAGCAATTGTAATAAAAATTTCAGGTGTAATTGTAAAACCAGGAAAAAAGTCTATTCCACAGGTCTAAATTTTCACTCGTAATAATTAAGGATATAAATTGACCAGACTGTGATAGAGATGATCAGGTCTACTAAGCTTAACATACCTAGAGGCAGAAAAGGACAAGATCCTGACTTGGATCATTCTAGTCAAGAATTAACTTATGGCTTTAAGATTAGTAAGAATAGCAGCTACTTAATTGAGAAATGCTTTATGTCATTGAAGCACATGGCAGAAGTAGCTTAGTGGTTCAAAATGTTCAGGAGCTGGTTACATCAAGCCTCAGGTGACCCAACTGCCTTTTTGGGAGATGTGTATTTTGTTAAATGAACATCTAAAAGGTTCATTTTACTAATTCTTATCTTTCATGAACTGTTTTATCCACATTCAAAAATCTTCTTGAGAGGTAAGAAGGGAAGCCGTATACAATCGAGGTAGTTTGTAGTAAATCAAGGTCCCTCTGCTGGAATTTTCTGAGCTTTCTTAGACATGCCCAGTACGGTTGGCAAGTGTGTACTATCTTAACATTTAAAGCTGTGCTTAAATTTTAACTATTACATTTACCATCTTCCAAATTTACCTATAAAGTTTCAAAAATTACACTTACAAGTATAAAAATGTTGATGTTATTTTCTTAGTGTTTATTGATTAGATTTAATCTGAGATTAAGTCAAAACATGTTCTAAAATAGACCTGTGGAAAAGTATAATACAGATATCCTTCGTCTTATTTTATGTAGGCATATATGGTCTATAAATTGTTTCTATTCTGAGTGTAGCACTGAAAGTTTTTAAAAGATCAAAACAGTTAAATTGTTAATGCCTTTTAAAAACTTGCCTATTTCTCACTGTATAAAATTTGTTTTGGGTTAAGGCCATGGAAAGTGTTACTGTGGAAACTGTTACTGTGAGGCTGGTTGGCATGGAGATAAATGTGAATTCCAGTGTGACATCACCCCCTGGGAGATCAAGAAAAGATGCACATCTCCAGATGGCAAAATCTGCAGCAACAGAGGTGTGTCATTCGCACGTTCCTTCTACACGTATTTATGCAGTTTGCTTTTATTTTACAATATGCATTTTCTGCAGTAGGACGTAGATTGTGTTTGCTGATAGTTTCTAGTTTGTTCTCACTTATTTCAAATCTGGATATAAATTTCCAAGTAAGTGGGTAGATACCTGTGTCTAGGTTTAAACTAACACAAATCCACAGCCATTTTTGGCTTAAGCTGGCCCAAGCTGTTGTCAACCTTCATTTTTTGTAGTAAGACTGAGCAGGATAATTTGTTAGTACATCTGCTTTGGTGAGAGAGACCTATCCTGCAAAATAAAATATTAGCAGATTTCTGACTTTGAGTGGGTTGGTGCTGTAAGGCCAACAGGACTGCGGGTCAATTCATTCTTAAAGCAGACCAAGAACACACAACAGAATAGGGAAAATGAAAGCACAAAGCTTTTAGTTTCCACTGAAACCAGAAAGAACAACTACGAAGTGTTCAGTAACAATGCCGTGGAGTGCATACAGAACTGGAAAGGTAGACTTCACACAATATTTCTAACTACATGGGGTTTTATTTGTGCAAAGTTCCAGAATTTGAATTTTACCTTATAATTCTGTCTAATTTTGCCATTTTGGAAAAAAAAAATAGCACAAAATAAGTTTGCTTTTCACTAGCTGCTACATTTGGCTTCATTGAACAAAGAGTTTAAAAAAATGTTATTTTTTTGGCAGAAGTCCAGAATAATCACAGTAGAACATAAGCGCAAGTCATGCAGATACCTATCTCAAAAACTACTGGCAAAATCTGCTACAGTGTGCACATCTAATTATCCTGAGACCATTTAGAAAACTCTCTTCTCTTAATTATGAGGAAATTGAAAGATTGAGAGATCATGTAGGCTCATTTAGTCTTGGGACTTTAGCAGTGAAAAATTTTCTGTGATTCTGGAAATAATAAATATCCAAGTGGCTTCAGATCTGATGCTTTGTTTGCACTGAGAAAGTAATTTATTGTCAAAGAATTTCTTGTCAAAGCAATTTTTTGTTCAAATTTGAAAATTTAATGGGCAAGTATTTCTTTAAATTTACATTGTAATTGGAGCAAATGAGGATAAATAGTATAGCTGATATTCGGAATAGCTACAAACTCCTATACAAAGCTGTGTTCATGGGATACTTGTGTATTTTTAGCCTTTCATGTACTTGTGGTTTTGTCTTAAAAATTTAAAAAAAAAATTAAAAAATTTAAAAATTTTGTAGGCTTTTGACTACGTGAAGTTGCTTTCCAACACAGTATTTCGACTCTTTTTAGTCCTATTTACCCAATTTTCTGTGTTTATACGTCTTGTGATATAGGTGCAGTTCATCTTATCAATCTTGAGCCTTCTAAAAATTAAATGTCGAGGCTAACATTGCTGTCTGGTGTCCTTCAGTGCTAAGATGGATAAATTGTCTGTATCTTTCCACCAACTCTGTAGTCAACCAGATGAGACCAGATGTGAACCTTTAAATTTTTTAACGTTTGGTGAGATGTTTTTTTGTGTTCTGATATCCAGAACAGCTGATCCAAATTAACTTTGAAGTTGTTTCTGGGAGGATTAATCACTCTCCAGAGGCATTGCCTCATTTTCTGGTTGTTTTTTTTGTTTGTTTGTTTGTTGTTTTGTTGGTTTTTTTCTTTCATTAATGTCACTGAATTGTGAAAGTATCAAAAACCAGGTGCAAGTTTCTTGAGGACTATCTTGGTAGCTTTAGGCCTAAACAGGGCAGCAGCTCTTCCTGCTTCATGTAAGTGTCATGCATGCATGATTGTGTAGGCTTTCTCTTTTTAAAGCATGTGTCCGTATCTATATGTACTCTTTAGCCTCCCTGTCCCGTTGTCCTCAAATGCATTGTATTGTTTAGAGTAATCTGAATAAGAAGACAAAGGCTTTGGTGGAGTAGCAGAAGGTGGAGCTACCCTCCAGGAAATGAACTGTGTGCATCTGTGAGGTTAGGCTGCTTCTTTGTGCCTGTTGGCATCTCAGAAAAAAGAAAAGTAGTGAGTTTGTGGCCCTGAAGTATATTTGGATTTCTGAATGAGGAAACTGTCCCTCTTTTTTTTTTTTTTTTTTTGTTCTCTGTATATCAGTAAGGTTGTGCCGAATTAGCACTTCTGTCATATTTTACATTTCCCTTCTTATTGTAAACAGCAGAGTGCGGCCCTGAATATTGACTTTGGAAAAGTGGAAAAGTATCTTTTTCATGTAGATCTGTTCTGATGTTCTTCTTAGGTAAAGAATGACCTCCTAGACGTTTTCAGTTGGATTGGAATTTGCATTACCTTTTAGTTTAAATGTTTGTGCTTTAAAAGTCCTTAATTATCCACTGTGCCCAAGCCCAAGTCATTTAAACAGCATTGATTTTTATTGTCATTAGTGTCAGAGCAAATTACTGTTGATGTCAAAGATTTACGACTGTTCTGTGCGCTCCATTTTTCTGTTGATTCCTAACAAGGCTCAACAGCAGAAAGAAACTTGAACAGGAAGCCAACTTGTTTGTATAAAGTATTATTAATAAATAATCATAGAAGGTTTAAATCATAGAAGATTAGCATATGCTCATGGTTAACGCTCGCAGCTTTGAAACTGCATTCCTGTGAGAGCAGAAAATTCACAAGTGTAAATTCCTATGCTCAAACTATTATTACTCTAAATGGCCAGTTAATCTTCTATCTCTGTCTCTCTTTCCACCCCCACCCCCTCTTTCCCAGGCACATGTGTATGTGGGGAATGCACATGCCATGATGTGGACCCGACTGGTGACTGGGGAGATATTCATGGAGATACGTGTGAGTGTGATGAAAGAAACTGCAAAGCAGTGTATGACAGATATTCTGATGACTTCTGTTCAGGTAAGAAATATATATAAAAGGAGCTTATAGGTAGTTTTATAACAAAAACATCCAATTATCTGATCTCTCTCTTCCTTAGTGCTCCAGTTCTCATTTTCCTAGCATAAAATATACCAAGCTTTAGCTTGTTTTTTGGGGGGAGTGGACTTTTTAAATTAAAAGACATAATTCTGTAAAAAAAACAAATAATTTTCAGCTTAAAGCTGTGTTAAAACATGCCCCTTTTTCCATGCCTTTTAACAAAATTTTGTAAATATGAAGCACTTCTAGGTGCCCATCTCCCTTCTGGTACTCTTGTCTTCAGTATAACCTTATATAAATTGGAGAATGGTCGAAACTTTAATATATATATATCTCCTTCCTTGGGGAAATTTAAATTTGAAAATTTATTAGATCAAATTCTATTTGTTATTTCATGTTATGTGGCAAGGAGAGGACAAGTGAGAGGAAGAAATTTGAGGAAAAATGAATTAATGAGTTAATGAAAAACAGTACCCTGAGTATACCAACTGACCTTAGAACATTTAGAGCATCGCTATGTGGAAAATACGAATGTCTGGTCTAGCTACACATCACTGACTGTACGTCTCAGACACTTTCACCTTCCCGTTTTCTTCTAGTTGTACTTCAGGGCATTATATTCAAATTAGTTAAGGTCCTTCCAGCCATCCAAGGTTTGCAGTGTATTTAGGTTGATGCTCCATGTATCAACTAACAAAAGCTTGGATTCTGAGCGAGACCTCGCATACAATTTTGTATAGTTGTTGATAAAGATGCTAATGATGGGCAGGAGAGAAGGACTTTGATCAATACACAGCACGCAATTTGTACACACAGGAACTCTGCAAAAACAAGTGAGGGCGGTTTCAAAGGGACTTGACAGATTACAGGTTGTCAGCTCTAATGCGTCCTGTAGAAATCTGATCTGGCCTAATTAGTAATAGGAAGAACACAGTCACATCAAGGAAAATAATGATGTGCTATATTCTCCTCCTATTACTAGAATGAGAGATGCCTCATAGAAAGATCATAGGAGTTGTCCATAACAGGGAGAGAAGGCTGAAACAAACATGATATATGAAATTCCTCACCTCTTCTTTGCCTGTTATAAAGGTAAAAGGTTTCTCAACTGTTCAGGGTTTTTCTTAATAAATATGGATGAATCACTAGCTAATAAAACGAGGAAAAGAAAAAGAAAGCATTTCTAAAAACCTTCAGAGAATTCATTTGCTTGTTACTGTTTCAGCCACCTACAAATGTTATATATGTTTATTTAATTAATAAGATGGAAGGATGTAGAACTGCAGTCATGAGAGCAGCAGGAGGATTGACTTTGGGATGTTGACAATTTTTGAATGTATTATTGTGCTGCTGAGATTGTTTTTAGCACTCAGGGACTGATCAAAATGTCAGTGTCAGCTAAGGAATACAAAGCTAAAAACAACACGGTAAATGTGTTCTGTCATTAAGGGTGAACGCAAGACTTTCAAACCTAATTAGATTAAAGCAAAGCTGTGGCACCTACAGCTAGTGCTGCATCACTGAAACAGGGCTCGAACTCTCTTTTTCCCAGACACTATTGCCATTGCTGCTGCTGCTGCCCAGGGTGGCAATGGTCGTAAGAAAGAAGAGTGTAAGAAAGCGTGAACAGTTGCAAAAGAGTTGGGGGGAGGATACTGCCATTTGTCATTGGATTAAGGACATGTTACAGTGTTCTTTATTACACAGACATAGCTGTAAATGAGCAAACCTTCAGAGAGAGAAACAAAACGGCGTACTCATGTGGCCTGCCTGATGTAACTAAAACTCAGGTTGAAGTATAGTTTAGTTTTTCTTTCTAATCAGCAAAAAAATTATTACTACTTATTCTTATGCTTTAGAAAAGCCTGATTTAGTTTTAGCTGGCCATCCAATATGCATTCCTCAAATAGATTGTGCAAAACTCTCCATTTCCACATGAAGCAGTGTGAACAACGTCTTATAGTCCTGCCTTTTAGTTCTGCTTCAGAAATGGACAAGATGCATAAGTATTAACTTTGGTTTAGTGCGGTAGACAGACAGAATCTGCAATTAAATCAAAGATTTACTAGCAGAATTGCAATTGGACAGATTTTTTGTTTGTTTATGCGAAATAAGTCTACTTAGTGTACAAAGTGTGCACGCATTAGGTGTGTCTGCAAAATACCCTCATTTTTCTCACAATCATTGGTACATTGATTTGGGCTGAACCCAAGAGGGATTAGTCAGATTAGGGAAAATAATCCAGCTCTCTTAAAACTGAAATCAAACGGAGCTGACACAAAACTTTTCCTATCTTGTTCTACCTACCTGACAGGTTGAGACAGGAAAACCCTTTGTCCTGAGTAGCAGGTTGAAATGATAGGAAATCATCTTTACGTGTAGAGAGTTTTACTGTAACTGAATGAAATGCTATGTTTATTTCATAAACTACAAATGACAGTAATTGACAGCCCTGCTGTGAGGATTTAACATCACACAACAGCAGCTCCCTCCAGAAGCTTCATATGGCTTGGGGTGACTGTCAATTCGCAGTACCTTATATTGGCAACCGGATGCCTTCTTTTAACATCTGAAGTGCTGTTCAGTATGTTACCGAATGATTTTCTTTCAGAGGTATTTGCAACATTAAAGTGATTCTCTTCCTTTAAAGAGAAAATAGCTTTCATGACTTGACACAGAAAGAAAAAAAGGCTTCCATAAGAAAATTCCTACACTCACACATCTCATTAGCTCCTTTGTTGTGGCTCTAGCAAAGAAAACACTATATGAAAGAAGATCATCCTCTCATAAATATCTATGTAGATCAGATGTCCAATTCACAGGTACACATGAAAGCAAGGGACAGAATCATAGAATCATAGAATGGTTTGGATTGGAAGGAACTTTAAAGATCATCTAGTTCCAGCCTTCCTGGCATGGGCAGGGACACCTTCCACTAGACCAGGTTTCTCAAAGCCCCATCCAGCCTGGCCTTGAATATCTCCAGGGATGGGGCATCTACAACTTCTCTGGGCAACCTGTTCCAGTGCCTCACCACCCTCACAGTAAATAATTTCTTCCTCATATCTAATCTAAATACTGTAAACAAGAGGAAGGCTTTAGTGCTTTTCAAGGAAAAGAAATAACTAATGTAAAGAAAAGTTATTCTTCAAAAATTAATAAGACGTATTCTGGGAACTACTCCGGTAACTTGTAGAATGCTTGCTTCCTCCCATTTTCTCCTTGTGAACTGATAAATGCGTATGTTTTAGAAATATAATATAAACCAGTCTTAAAATGCGAGTACAGTTAGAGATACAAAATCTGTGTTGCTGTAGTTTTCAAGAAGAACGTGGATAGACAAGTGCACATCAGAACAATGCTTTGGGCTCCTGTGTCGACTATGTGTGAAATGACGACTATGTGGAAATTGTGAGAGATCTAACCTGCTCTCAGAGCTCATGAAAATAAATATTTGATTTTGTGGCAAGGAATGCTTTTTCTGATGCTCAAGCATTCCTCACCCAGCGCAAGGAACATTTTGTCTTGCCAGAATCCCACTTCTTTATGCCGAAACCATTAGGCTCAATAATGAAGGGACCTGGGCAATTAGTTTGTTTTTTCTTGGTCTAGATATGTCAGCATTCATGTAGAGGAAATTGTTTGCATGGCTTTCCAGGTTAAGTTCTCAGGAGGGATTCACCCCTAACTTCTTGGCTGTCACATTTTTTTAAAGAAAATTTCCAGAAAAGCTTCTATGGAGTTCAGTTGCTTTTCACAGAATCACAGAATCACAGAATTATCAGAGTTGGAAGGGACCTCTAGAGATCATCTAGTCCAACTCTCCTGCTAAAGCAGGATTGCCTAGAGCACATTACTCAGGACTGCATCCAGGCGGGTCTTGAAAATCTCCAGGGAAGGGGACTCCACAACCTCCCTGGGCAGCCTGTTCCAGTGCTCTGTCACCCTCACCGTAAAGAACTGTTTCCGTGTATTTGAACGGAACTTCCTGTGTTCTAACTTGTGCCCATTGCCCCTCGTCCTGTCACTTGGAACCATTGAAAAGAGCCTGGCTCCATCCTCCTTCAACCCACCCTTTAGATACTTGTATGCCATAATAAGGTCTCCCCTCAGCCTTCTCTTCTCCAGGCTAAAGAGTCCCAGCTCTCTCAGCCTTTCCTCATAAGGGAGGTGCTCCAAGCCCTTAATCATCTTAGTTGCCCTTCGCTGGACTCGCTCCAGCAGTTCCCTGTCCCTCTTGAACTGGGGAGCCCAAAACTGGACACAGTATTCCAGTTGTGGCCTCACCAGTGCCGAGTAGAGGGGGAGAATGACCTCCCTCGACCTACTGGCCACACTCTTCCCTATGCAGCCCAGGATTCCATTGGCCTTTTTGGCGACAAGGGCACATTGCTGGGCCATGGATAATTTACTGTCTACCAGGACCCCCAGATCCTTCTCCTCCAAGCTATCTCCCAGCAGGTCAGCCCCTAACCTGTACTGGTGCCTAGCATTCTTCCTCCCCAGGTGCAGGACCTTGCACTTGGTTTTGTTGAACCTCATTAGGTTCTTCTCTGCCCAGCTCTCCAGCCTGTCCAGGTCACGCTGGATGGCAGCACAGCCCTCTGGGGTGTCAGCCACCCCACCCAGTTTGGTATCATCAGCAAACTTGCTGAGGATACACTCTGTCCCCTCATCCAGGTCATTAATGAATATATTAAACAAAATAGGACCAAGTATTGACCCCTGGGGGACACCACTGGTTACAGGCCTCCAACTAGACTCTGTGCCGCTGATCACAACCCTCTGAGTCCTGTCCCGCAGCCAACTCTCAATCCACCTCACTGTCACCTCATCTAGCCCATACTTCCTCAGCTTCCTAATGAGGATGTCATGGGAGACAGTGTCAAAAGCCTTGCTAAAGTCAAGGTAGATGACATCCACGACTTTCCCCTCATCCAGCCAACCAGTTATAACATCATAGAAAGCTATCAGATTGGTCAAGCACGATTTACCCTTGGTAAATCCATGTTGACCACTTCCAATAACTTCCTGTTCCTCAACGTGATTGGAGATGACATCCAGAATGAGTCGCTCCAATACCTTCCCAGGGACAGAGGTGAGACTAACCGGTCTGTAGTTCCCTGGGTCCTCCTTCTTGCCTTTTTTGAAGATTGGAGTGATGTCGGCCTTCCTCCAGTCCTCAGGCACCTCTCCTGTTCTCCATGACCGTTCAAAGACGATGGAGAGTGGTCTAGCAATAACATCCGCCAGCTCTCGCAGCACTCGCGGATGCATGCCATCAGGGCCCATGGACTTATGAATGTCCAGCTTGGCCAAGTGGTCTCTGACCCGGTCCTCCTCAACTGAGGGAAAATCTTCCACTCTCCAGACCTCCCCCTTTGCCTTCAGAGGGTGGGATTCATGAGGGACAGCTTTAGCAATGAAGACCAAAGAAAAGAAGGCATTCAGTAACTCTGCCTTCTCTGCGTCCTCCACCACTAGGGCACCTGTCTCATTCACCAGCGGGCCTACATTTTCCCTAGTCTTCCTTTTTCTATTGATATATTCGAAGAACCTTTTCTTATTGTCTTTGACTGCAGTGGCCAAGCTGAGTTCTGATTGAGCTTTGGCCCTTCTCATTTTCCCCCTACATAGCTTTGTTATATCTTGATAATCCTCATAAGTTGCCAACCCCCTTTTCCAGAGAATGTAAACTTTTCTTTTTTTCCTAAGGTCCAGCCAAAGTTCTCTATTTAGCCAGGCTGGTCGTCTTCCCCGTCTGCTCGTTTTTCGAGACAAGGGGATGGCCTTCTCCTGAGCTTTTAAGAGCACCTGCTTGAAGTATGCCCAGCCTTCCTGGGCACCTTTGCTCTTCAAAACTGCCTCCCAAGGGACACTCTCGACCATGCTCCTAAACAGGCTAAAGTCTGCCCTTCGGAAATCCAAGGTGGCAGTTCTGCTGGCTCCCTGCCTTACGTGATCAAGAATTGAAAATTCTATCATTTCGTGATCACTGTGCCCAAGGCGACCTCCAACCTTTACATCCTCCACAAGACCTTCTCTGTTAACAAACAGTAGGTCCAGTAGGGCACTTCCCCTAGTTGGTTCCTTCACCAGCTGTGTTAGGAAGTTGTCTTCCACACACTCCAGGAACCTCCATGACTGTTCCCTCTCTGCTGCATTGTATTTCCAGCAGATGTCTGGGAAGTTGAAGTCCCCCACAAGAACAAGGGCAGATGATCGTGAGACCTCTGCCAGCTGCTTGTAGAATACTTCATCGGCTTCTACATCCTGATTAGGAGGTCTATAACAAACTCCCATCACGATGTCTGCCTTATTGGCCTTCCCCTTAATTTTTATCCATACACACTCAGTGTTGTCATCCACACTGTTAAGTTCCTGGCATTCAAAACTGCCCCTAACATAGAGGGCCACCCCACCACCTCTTCTTCCTTGCCTATCCTTTTTGAAGAGTTGGTAGCCATCCATTACAGCACTCCACTTGTGTGTGTCCTCCCACCACGTTTCTGTGATGGCGATGTTCCTTGCCTGAACTTGTGCAGTGAAACTTGCAGTTATGATGTTATGTGCAGACATGGTCAGGAAGAGTCAAGTTAGCTAATGAGATACCAAAGCCACATGCAGCTGCCCTACTGAAATGAGAATTGATTATGTCCAGTATTTTATTATTTGCACATTGCTATTTAGTAGAAGTCACTGGTTTGAGACTTGGAGTAGGTGTGACATTGCTTGTCTCTAGTGGATCACATTGATTGCAAGTAGATAAAAGATGGTATTGATATATTAAAGAATAAGCTGCATCTATGGTAGAAAAAGAAGAAGGTAAATGAAATACATAAAGGTAAATGAAATATTGCCATACGATGGCTCTATTTTTCCAGACAGTGGTGAAATGTGTATTTGTAACCTCTATTCCACCCTTTCACATGAGATGTGTGTGACAAGTGGCAAAACGTCCCTTTAGAAAAAAAATATTAAAAGTAAATATAGAATCATAGACTGGTTTGAGCTGGGAGGGACCTCTACAGGCCATCTAGTCCGAACCCCCCTGCAATGGGGGGGACATCTTCAATTAGATCAGGTTGCTCAGAGCCCCGTCCAACCTGACCTGGAATGTTTCCAGGGATGGGGCATCTACCACCTCTCTGGGCAACCTGTTCCAGTGTTTCACCACCCTCGTCATAAAAAATTTCTTCCTTCTATCTAGCCTGAATCTATGCTCTTTTAGTTTAAAACCATTAGCCCTTGTCCTATCACAACAATCCCTGCAAAAAAGTTTGTCCCCTTTTTTCGTGTAGGCCCCCTTTAAGTACTGAAAGACTGCAATAAGGTCTTCCCAGAGCCTTATCTTCTCCAGGCTGAACAACCCCAACTCTTTCAGCCTTTCTTCAGATGGTGCTCCAGCCCTCTGATCATTTTTGTGGCCCTCCTCTGGATCCGCTCCAACAGGTCCATGTTTTTCCTGTGCTGAGGGCTCCAGAGCTGGATGCAGTACTCCATCTGGGGTCTCACCAGAGTGTAGTAAAGGGGCAGAATGACCTCCCTTGACCTGCTGGCCATGCTGCTTCTGATGCCAGCCCAGGAGGTGGTTCAAATGGAATGATAAACCAGTGCTATTTTCAGAAAAAAAAAAAAAAAGTAGATATAATAAATTGGTTGTATTTTTTGCCAGTCTGAATATTTAATGAAACCATAGCTTTGATAAAGTTCATCTAATCATGAGGTTTTAATACCTATCATCAGTATAGAGGCTAATCTTTAATTGTATTCATTGTAAAGGTCATGGACAGTGTAATTGTGGAAGGTGTGACTGTAAAGAAGGATGGACTGGGAAGAAGTGTGAACATCCACGTTCTTGTCCATTGTCAGTTGAGGAAAGTGCTAAGAAATGCCAAGGAAATTCTAATTTACCTTGCTCTGGAAGAGGTAAGCACATTTCTGGAAGAATTTTCATGCCCTTAAAATGTCCTTCCATTAAAAGAATTTTCCCAGATGTCCAACATTACTAGTACTGAAAAATGTACACTTTCCTGGCTTACTGTGCATGAATCCCACCTGCATAACTTGTGAGTTATGAGAAGGGCGGAGAAGAATATGAAGGTCACCTATTTTTCCTGTCATCTACTGCTTTGTATTTTATTTTACATACCTCAACATTCGTTTTGGAGGTTTTCAAGGACGCTTTGAAGATTGCTGCAGTTAAGTCTTTACTAAAGACACATTAAAAATATGAACCTATTCTATGCATTCTTTGACAAAACCAGCATGAGATTTTCAGCCTGTGTAAAATGTTGTGGCACCATTGTGATAAGAGCTGTTCAGATTTACACAGCCTACGAACCTGCCCTGCTGAGTGCAGGACTGACTTCTAAAATGCAGTTGTTCTTCAGTGCAGTTTGCTAGTCAGCCACTGGCTTTTCATTTGAAAGCATTTCTTTGTGACACTGCAGCCTTTTCAAAAGCTTGGACTAAAAAAATATGCTAAATCATACCTACAATTGAAATCTGCGTTACAAGCAAAGAGAAACTTTTCTCAGAAGGAAAAGGACCTCCTAATTTTGATCTGTCACTGTGTGAAATGTGGTTTTCTGCAGAGAGAAGAGAGAAAAGTAAATATGAGACAGACTTTTACTAGAACTAGTAATTGAAGTTGTTATGAATTCTGCCCACTTAAGTATTTGCTGTGAAAGGTCTAAAGCTACTCTTGAATAATTGCATTTGACCCTAAATGTAATTTCATTTACAATTTTTCCTTTCACTAATATTATCTAACATAGTCAAAAATTGTAGGCTGTCCACCCAAGTTAGAATTGTGATAATTTTATTTTTCTCCCCCTATAAATGTGTAGCAGCTCATAACTTAGTAAACACAGTATTATCTGTATCTTAAAAGAACTATATTAACAGATTGTTGCTTGATTTTTTTTCTTAATTAAGCTACAGTTTTCCAGTGAATTACATCTCTCTTTCCTTGCTAAATATTCTCAAAGAAATTTTTGGCTACAACTTAGGTGAAACGTGGGCATCTGTAGAGAATTAACTTCATTTTATTGTTCATGATTGCAAGAATTATAACTAAAAGAAAGGAATGTTGACATTTGATTTATTTTTTTTTATAGTGGCTCACTTTTTTGCTTTTCTCATTGCATGCTGAACGTCTCCCAACCACTTCACTAGGAGCGTTTGGAGTCAGTTCTATGATTTAATTGCACCATACACCATAAGAGTCAAATGACAGATAAAAGAATGACAGTCATAAAAACAAGTTTAATTTGAATAAAATTTAGTCTTAAGTTATGAAACATATTGTTCTATTTATATTTTAAATTTTGAAAAGTTTCGGTAAGTATAGTGAGAAGAGTGAGTTTAAAGATTTCAGTACTAATGGCAATAATTCTAACCTCCTGTCTTTCTGAAAAAAAAAAAAAAAACCAAACACAAAACCCAACACCCTGAGAATTAATGCTGGCAATGTTGTCCTGTCGAGATACTAGCAGTGAAATAAGTCTCTTTCAGGTGAATTCATTTCACTAATGATCTGTCGGTCAAAATTTTCAAATAAAATACAAGTAGTATCTATTGGAACAAAAGACTTAACTGATAGAGGCTTTCACTGAACTTCTTTTGACTTCCAAACAAGGAGAGATCACTAAGTTTTATAAGAAGTGCAAATGGCACAGACATGGATCTAGAACACAGCATGATAAACAGCTGCTGTAACGAAGGAGCAAGAGATTCTTCATTCCGGGCTTGAAAAAAAAGTCCCGTGAAAACTGTCATTTTAAAATGGAATGTGGGATCTTGTTTTGGTTCTGTGAACAATTTTGTTAAGGAAATTGGGAGAGAAAAAGAGAAAAGATTTTAGTCTAATCAATCACCTGTAATTTACTGAGTAGTGTATTTTTTTCCCCTGGACTCCCTGGATTTCCTTCTTCCATCATATTTTGGATATAATAAAAAATGTGAGAAAGTTTCTATGCTGCTGAAGTGATGTAGGTGTTTAGTTCTATGAAAAACTGTCATTGGACTTCTTTGGTCCCATTTGACAATCCTACTACTTGTCATTATAGCTTGTCATGGGCAAAAGTGTCACACAAGCAAATGAAACAAAATAAAGATTTCCAGTCAAATGCAACCTCTTTCAAATCTTCTGGGATGGGAAATGCCATAGACTTGTAACATCACCCCCAATTTTTCTGAAGTCCATAGGGAGGATTGTGTGGGAAGGAAGGGAAGGTTCCAAATGAAAGGGAAGTGTGACCTTTTCCATTTGAACATTATTGTTTTGATAACCTCCTTGTAAGATTTTTCTCCTGGCTGTGGTACAAGTAAGTCCTTGCACAGGTCAGTAATCCACTGTACTGCTGGAGAAGTTGTGCAATTAATGTCCTTATTTAATGGAATCTTTGAATAAGGCAGTTCATATATGGAATAGGATGCAGAACAGAGAGCCCAGAGATGCAGGTGCATGACTTCATGACTTTGCCAAGTATTGCATTTCCTTGAAGAATGTTTACTATTCATCTGTACCTTTTGTTTCTAGGTTAGTTAACAACAGTTGTGACAGCTAACATAATCTTTTGCAATCACTTTTATGGTCTTGGATAAAGACATTGAAGGACAAAACATTTTTAGGATTTTTAATGCCATATAGATAGCCAAAAGGTGTAGGGAGAAAAAGATAGAACTGTTACAATTCATAGTCTCTTTCTATAGTCTAAATGCTGTCATACGCTCCGATTTTCCGGTGGAGGAGTTTGAAACTTCAGTTGTGATACTCTTTTCCCAAGATTAGCAGAAATTACATTTCCTAGATGGTGTTTTCTTGTTGAAATGTTAAATGTGATTTCAAAATATGATAATATTCCACTTAAACAGTCACAATGAAAAGAAAAATCCATGCTGTCTGAGGAAGCATTAAAGAAATAGTCCTTCAAAGCTTTGGCTGGCCATTTTTAGTTTTATGTGCATTTAGAAAAACTTTCTGATATGGATGACTGTAGAACTCCCAATGATTCAACTTCAGTCTTTAAAATCTCCAATAATAACTACGGATGGTGAACCACAAAATAAAAACCCAAACAACAAAAAACCCAAACAACAAAAAACTCAAACAACAAAACTCCCAAACCAAGCCACCAAATCCTCTAAATACCCCATAAAAAAAGGTTTGGGATTTTTATATTTTTGTGTCGGAGATTTAGGATGATGGGGGCTTACATTAAAAAAAAAAAAAAAATCCTTTGTTTCACTTCACAAGATTTTATAATATTAGCACAAAAATCATGGCAAAACAATACTCTTCAAAAATTTTTAATCAGTCTGAGAGTCCAAAAGCTTCCATCTTTGAACTTAATTTTGGTAAAGTGTTTATTTTATGACTTATACTTTGTTTTTGCAAGTAATGATGATGCGAAAGAAAAGAGAATGTTATCCTAATTTTATTCTTTTTTTTAAATGATTCGATGACTCAATACATTTTTGATATCAAATTTTTATATAAAGAACTGTTTTTTTTATATAAATGTACCCAAATTTTTATTAGTTACCTTTAAGGCAAATTATGTTCCTACATAGGCAGAAATAAAGAAAGCATCAGAAATGCAAACTAAAAGAATTGTCACGTGCCCCCCAGATTTTGAGAATCCCAGGTTCTCTTAACTACAAGTCATGTAACCTCAGCAAGAGAAAAAAAAAGATATAGGAAAAAAATTAACAATGAAAGAAAGCTTTTTTTTTCTTAAGTATAGTGCTTAATATATCAGGGGTGCATAGAAGTTGTATTAAAATTTTTAGAGAATTAAAAGGAAGTTATGAAGAACACGACCCAATTTGATAATCACTATCTATAAAAACCTATAGATTATAGTTTCTCAATCTGCATTTCACTCTCCTGATAGCAGATGAAGTAGTGAACTTTTATTCCAGACTGTAATTCCTTTCCTGATTTTCCCCAGTCACTCATAGGCATTACAAGCTGTTTCATGGGTGCTGGTCAGCACGCGGGAGAGCAGAGTTGCTGCCAAAAGTATATTTCACCATGGTCTAATATTTCTTAGCTGCTTCAGTAGGTGAAGGACAGACAAGACTTTATATTGACATGCTGAGCAGTAATGCTGAGAATGTCTACATTCTCAAATGATGTTACAAAGGCAGAGGAAAAATAAATCATCTCAGTTAGATCAATCAGGCTGTCTTTACCTTCGGTAGTTCCTGTTATATATAATGGGAGAGAAGGGTCAGATGAAAATTTGGGGAATTCAAATACGCTAGGTACTTTCCAAAGATTATTTTCCTTACAAAAGCACGTTGAGGATGAGGAGAGAGATTCTAGCCAGCTTTATTCATATAAAGTGAATAATTCGTTCTACACCTTTATTCTTGAGAGCGTTTTTTTTTTTTTTTGCTTGCTGCATGACTTTTCACTATAGATGTAACACTTCCACGGTGAAAGTCTGTCCTTTTTAAGAACACACTGTACAACAAGACCAGTGTCAGAGATAAAGGAAAAGATGCAGCAAAAACTTCTTATGGTAAGAAATAAAGAGATAGAATATTGTCAGGATTAAGGGACAAGACAAACCACTTTTCTCTTTAAAATGCACATCACTCACTTGAGTTTTCCCTTAGGGCAAAAAGCAGATTTCAAAATAGTTATAATAAAAAAGCCTTCAGGAAAAGAACTGAAAATAAAAAGAGTAGGTTTTGAGAATAGTAGATGAGAGCTTTTTTTTAAATAATCTTTTTCTTATCACTTATCCCTAGTGAAGGCAGCCATTTCATGGCAGTGATCCAAAGACAGATAAATGACAAATCTTCTTATTGGTAGTGTCTTTTACCATTTTAATCTTTTTTCTATAATTGCTTTTATTTATTTGTCATATGGAGGGAATTAAACTGTTTTTTTACCTGTGACATTCCCCCTTACACTTGTGCTCTAGCATTCGTTATCTGAAAGGTGAAGAGTTGTTTTGATTCTGTACTGAAAAAGATTTTTGTTGTTTTCACAAACTCTCCTAAGTCCCATTTTCAAAATATTAAATTTGTGATTAAATGTGTGGCATTTAAAAAGTTTACTGACATAGTTACTTTGCAGTGTGTTCGGTTTGTGTGGCAAGGTTTGGCTAGTGGAGGGGCTACGGCGGTGGCTTCTGTGAGAAGCTGCTAGAAGCTTCCCCCATGTCAGACAGAGCCAATGCCAGCCAGCTCCAAGATGGGACCTGCTGCTTAGGGATGATGGTAGTGCCTCTGGGATAACGTATTTAAGAAGGGGAAAAAATGCTGCACAACAGCAGCCAGAGACAGGAGTGAGAATATGTGAGAGAAACAGCCCTGCAGACACCAAGGTGAGTGAAGAAGGAGGGGAGGAGGTGCTCCAGACACCGCAGCAGAGATTCCCCTGCAGCCCACGGTGAGGCAGGCTGTCCCCCTGCAGCCCATGGAGGACCATGGTGGAGCAAATATCCACCTGCAGCCCGTGGAGGATTCCAGGCTGGAGCAGCTGGATGTGCCTGAAGGAGGCTGTGACTCCATGGAACGCCTGCACTGGAGCAGGCTCCTGGCAGGACCTGTGGCCCCATGGAGAGAGGAACCCGCGCTGGGGCAGGTTTGCTGGCAGGACTTATGACCCTGTGGGGGACCCACACTGGAGCAGTCTGTTCCTGAAGGACTGCGCCCCATGGAAAGGACCTACGCTGGAGCAGCTCATGAGAAACTGCAGCCCGTGGGTGGGACTCACTGGAGAAATTCATGGAGAACTGTATGCCATGGGAGGGACCACACACTGGAGCAGGGGAAAAGTGTGAGGAGTCCCCTCCCTGAGGAGGAAGGAGCAGCAGAGACAACGTGGGATGAACTGACAACAACCGCCATTCCTATTGCCCCTGCACTGCTCAGAGGAAGGAGGTAGAGAAATCAGGAGTGAAGTTGAGGCTAGAAAGAAGGGAGGGGTGGGGGGAAGGTGTTTCTAAGATTTAGTTTTTATTTCTCATTACCCTGCTCTGATTTGACTGGTAATGAATTAAATTCATTTCCCCAAGTCGAGTCTGGTTTGCCCATGACAGTAATTGCCGAGTGATCTCCCTGTCCTTATCTCAACCCACGAGCCTCTCGTTATATTTTCTCCCCTCTGTCCAGCTGAGGAGGGGAGTGATAGAGGGGCTTTGGTGGGCACCTGGTGGGTGTCCAGCCAGGGTCAACCCAGCACATACAGTAACTTTGCTGTTTCTTCTCCATTTAAAATTATCACATGTTGACTGACTTAGTGGAAGAGCAACAGTGCTCAACGTGTTATTAAAGATTCCTTGCGGTGAACTGAGACAGTGAATCAATCCTTTGTGTTCAGTGCTGGGTTCATGTTGCTTGTCTGCAGGTTGCCATTTCCATTTGTATGGAAACAAAGCTTAAGGATAACAGTCAATGGTGACCCCAAGGAGGAGTGCCATTGGCCAGTGGCTGCTGTGAAGTCCTAAGCCTTTTGGGGATATCTTGGCTGTAGTATTGTATAATACACACTTTATGCTGCTCTGAAACACAGCTCATAAAAGCCTTGGTTGACACAGGAAATGCTGTAAATTCCTGTTGATACAACACACCATGATATGCAGAAGGAAAGAGAAACACAGATGGAATAAATCATATCTGTGTACCAACAAGAGTGGATGGAAACTCAATGAAAAGCTATGTGCTAAATAGGTGCCTAAAAGCAGGTGTAACTATGCAATTCTCTTCTGACCTTTGTGCAGTCTTACATGACTGATAATAAATATGACATAAAATATTCAGCTTGTAAATAATTTCTGGGGTTAGATCACTGACTGCTATAGATTCATATAAACCTTTGGATGACATCATTTGGCATATCTTCAAGATTTTTAAATCTATACAAACTGTAATATAGTAATGCCAATCTGATCATGTCTCCAACTAGTAAATCTCTACGATAGGTATGGTGCCTAAAAAAGGCAGAAGGGCTGCTGGTGGCATTTACCAGATCATGAGAACTAGTTCTGGGCTACTACCACTGCAGCCTTATTTGCTATAGTTTTATGTCCTCACAGTTCTGGTTCTTTTGTTCTAAATGCAGTTATTAATGAAGGACTTTGGGGTTCCCCTCTGGTATGACATTGCCAAGAACAGTCAACCAAAAAAATTTCTTATTTCTATTAGGTACCTATGAAAACACATTGTTTCTAAAGCCTATTGCTTGTTGACTTAGTAAAGGAAGATGATAGTAGAAGTTGCCATTTAAATAATTCACTGTACTTTATATATGACAGGATGGGGTTAGAGCAGAGAAGTGTAAACAATCCTAAGGTAAAATCTCGGTTACTATCCCTGCTACCGGCTCCCTATTGCAGCCTCTTATTATGCAAATTGCGCTGTTTAATTGAAGTGTAAATTACTCTAATGTACATCATCTCTGAATTTGGCCTGCTGTTTTCATTCATTTTGCATGACCCCTGCATTCTGAAGGAGGTCTTAATTAAAGCACTGTAGTAGACAGCCTGGCAGCAAGTAGCGTTATTAGCTGGTGTAACAAGAACAGAACACAAATGCAAGTCATGCGTCACGTCTTTAGCTTTCACCTCATCAACTTTGGGACTGAGCTGTTATACATCTGTGTGCTTCAAGCAGAGAAGCACTCCTACTCTACTCGTACTTTAATTCCAAATGAGCTGGCATAACAGTATATGTTATGCAATTTGGTATACCCTTATATGCTGGACTGGCACTCTGGATGCCACTTGTAGCCTGTTGAAGTCTAACAGGAAAAAAAACCAGATAAATAGTTGCATCACACTCCTAGATTTGTCTATCAGTAGTTTAGATCACTGACTTTAAACTGCTGCTCTGATTCAGGCTCTGCATGAGCCTATCTCTCCCTGTTAATTGAAGCAGGATCCTCTGGAATCTGCCTTTTGTTAGGAAAGCCAATTTGGGACTGCTGAGAGTATTTCACCTTTTTCCATTTCTGATTTTTTTAAATGTATTTGTCTTTTTTTTTTATAGGAAAGTGCTCAGGAGTTCAATAACTCAGTATTTCTCCATAGACAAAGCTATTTGTCTGTCAGTGACCCGCCTGCAGCACTCCTGTTTTTGCCTTTTACTGTTGTCTTTTTGGAGAGATAGCAAGCAGGGACAGAAAAAACAAGAAAGGACTGTAAATCAAGAGAACGTTTCATTTCTGCAGTGAACCCGTACTTGCAGTGCTTATAGCTCAGGAATAAATAAGTGGTTCAGGAAGTATTTTGTTTCTGCATAAGTGCTTTTTTTAATCTGTTCTGGTAGAAGCAGGGTGTGTTGGAGGTTGTCTGTTTCTGAGGTGTAGGTGATATTGCACGAGTGAAGTAGTTCACAAAAATTTCTGTAATAGAATTTGTTAATGTTCTGAAGTTTCTCACTTGTTTTCAAAGTGAGAAGTTTGACAAGAGGTAAAGAACAGAGGAAAAGTAACATCTGTTTTAGGATGATACCTAGGAATCAGAGCTGTGGGATAAAAGCCCAATATAACAAAGGAATCTTTAAACTGTGTCATCTATGGCTGGCAGAGTAACAACCATGGATGCCACTTTGCAATGAGAATAACTTGACATGCTCTTTTTCAGTATAGCATTTTTTTGATTCAAACGTCTTTTATTTTATTCTCACCAGTAAGAAAGACAGCGTAGGACAAAAAAAAATCTGGTGTTTGAATAGATATGCAAGAGACAGGCACAATTATTTATACATGATGGATTTATGTAATTATTTATAGATGATATATTTATATAATTATTCACGTATGATATATTCAAATATAATTATTTATCATGAGTGTGGTAGGTGCCTGCTACAGACCACCCGATCAAGACAGGATGTAAATGAAGCCCTCTTTAGACAGCTGAAGGAAGGCTGAAGATTGGAGGCCTTGCTCATCACAGGCAGTTTCAGTCACCTTGGTATCTGCTGGAAGATCAGTCTAGCTCACTGCAAATAATCTAGCAGATCCTTCCCACATCTCTCAAGCCCCGGAACCTCAAGGCAGTAACTGAGGGAATGAAATCCCACCACATATTGTAGGAGAAGATCAGGTTTGAGATGACCTGAGGAACCTGAACATGCACAAGCATCCCAGGGTCCTCAGGGAACTGGCAGATGTAGTTGCCAAGCCACTCTCATTCATATTTGAAAAGTCATGGCAGTCAGGCAAAGTCCCCAGTGACTGGAAGAAGGGAAACATCAATTTTAAAAAAGGGTGCAAGGAAGCACCCTGGGAACTACCTACCAGTCAGCCTCACCTCCATGCCTGGTAAGATCATGGAACAGATCCTCTTGGAAGATATGTCAAAGCATATGGAAGATTAGGAGGTTAGAGAGACAACCAACAAGGCTTCACCAAGGGCAAATTGTACCTGAGTAATCTGGTCACCTTCTATGATGGAGTGATTGCATCAGTGGACAAGGGAAGAGCTACGGATGTCATCTGCCTGGACTTCTGTAAGGCTTTTGATATGGTCCCCCCCCAAACATTCTTGCCACTAAATTAGAGACAGATGGGTTTGATGGATGGACTAATAGGTGGAAGAGGAATTGGCTGGATTGTCATGTCCAAAGAGTTATAGTCAATGGCTCAGTGTCCAAATTGAAACCAGTAACGAGTTGTGTCCCTCAAGTGTCTGTACTGGGACTACTTAATATCTTCATCAATGATGTATACGGTGGGATTGAATGCACCCTCAGCAAGTTTGCAGATGAGGCTAAGGTGAATGGTGCAGTTGACAGGTTTGCGGCAAGAGATGCCATCCAGAGGGACCTTGACATGCTTGAGGAGCAGGCCCATGTGAACTTCATGAAGTTCCATAAGGCTAAGTGCAAGGTCCTGCAGCTGGGTTTGGGAAATCCTCAATATCAATACAGACACCGGGGATGAATGGATTGAGAGCAGCCCCGCGGAGAAGGATTTGGGGATACTGGTGGATAAAAAATTGGACATCTGCACCCTGGGAGATTTTCAAAACTCCGTGGGTCACAGCCTTGAGCAACCTGCTGTAATAGGACTGCTCTGGGCAGGACTTTGGGCTAGTTGACCTCTGGAGGCCCTTCCATCATACGTGATTCCATGAGTCTGTGATACAACCTGTGTACAAGATATCTTGTAGTTAATCAGCTTTGATTTCTCGTGCAGTTTTGAAGACCTTCGGATACAACTGTGTTACTGTCCATTCTGTGGAATGTATTATTTCTAAGTACATGTTTTTGCTGTCTTTAAAGCTTATATACTTCAGAGAGTAGAAATAATTCCATAGCGTGGCTGGAACACCGAGCGTGACCATAGATCACCTACAGTTGAAAAGCAACCAGTTGACTTTGTCATATGTCAGTCCTCTTCATCATATTAATGGCTATTAAATCATAGCGTGTACCTTCACCTATCAGGAAATAACAGCAAAATAAGTGATCCATGCACAGATTAGTGCCAGCCATTTTGTTTCCGAATTTTGAAATCTGACATGTGTGTTATAGTTTGGCTTTCTGCTTTCATTCAGCTCAGCTTTAGCTTTTCTCTCTGAGATCTCCAGAAAAAAAAAGAAATCAGTGTGCAAATGCTTTATTGGCAGCTGGTGAGAGACGAGATTCTACATTGTTCCCTGATGAAATGGGAGATAAAATGCAGCAATACATTTTTTGTACTCAGTGGGCCAATCCGCACAAGCCCACTAGCCAGCCAGCTTGTGTGGTTTTGTTTCTAATGAGCCGTATGCCTATTGGAATGTATTTGGAGGCATGGGCTTAGGTAGGGTTAATCTGATGCATAAGAATGGGTAGGGAACAAAAGGTACGAATCTGGAAAAAATTGAACTTACTCATTTCACAGCTCAGGGAGGAATGTGTTTTTCTGATGGTTGTAAGCATTAACCACATGAAATATACCTCTTATTCTCTCAGTCAGTGCTTCTGAAATGCTACCATCTCTGGACACATTACAAATTTCCTTTTGCAGGTGATGTGGTATTCCTTGTTCTTGTTGCCTTGATTGTAAGTCTTCCTCCAGCTGACAAAAAAGATCTCTTTCCTCCATGAAAGGTATCTGTGAAAGAACTTGAATACCAGGACTGCCTTCTCTCTGACACCTAGTTATCTCCTCCATGTAGTCTCTTCTGTATCCCAGTCTTGCTGAATTGTTCTTAGCCTCTATCTTCCCATTTTCAGTTGGTGGGAGTCTCTCTTGTTGTTTTCTAAATGTCAGTATTTGGTGATTGTTAGTGCGCCTTTTGACATAGTTGACCTTTTTTTCAGGCACCCCTATTTTTTCAAATTGTTTGAGCTTGGCTTCTTGTTTAGCAGAACAGGGAACATACTATAGGAGGCAAACTGAAGAAAAAGAATTCATAATGTATTTACCTCATGTCTATACAATATAAAAATATCGGCATTTAAATTGTTATCCAGAAAAAGAGTATGTGAGAAATAATAATTTTGCCATGGTGTTGTGTGTGAATTTGGGTTAAACTTTCAATAGTGCCAGTTCTCTTTACATTCCAGGGAGATGTATATCTGTAGACGATGTGTATATCTTAGAAGAACTCACCATATATTAATAAGATGTAATAGATTACAGTCTTAAGTTACCAGGCCAACTTATGCTGTTTACCACTGAAAGAACATGGTTAGTATTCAAAAAGTTCAGGCAAAGGTTTGCATAAGTGGATACTTGCAAATGCTATGCTTTGCAGCAGGCTGGCAATTTTGGAACATTTCCCTGTAGTGGATTGCTGTAATTATCATAAATGCCATTACCTAATCAAAGAATGGACTGACACTCATTTGTGCTAGACTTCCTCTGAATCTTTTGTCTAGTCTCTCCCTTTCATTTGATTGGATAGCAAGCTGCCTGTAGACCTGCAACACGTCAACACCTTTGATGGATGGTATGTGCTTGTAGAGTCCAGAAAGGGAATATATTGCTGTGAATGCTCAATGGAGAAACTGCATACGCTTAAGCAGTAAATCCTGATAGTCAGAGGTTTGCAGCTGAATTTCTTTAGTTTTCGCTGAAGGATGTCTAACAAACATTAAATATACTTGCTGCTTTGATATACCCAAATAATTTGTGAGGAGGTAGGATATAATAAGCTATTCGTTCCAGTCAGAGAAGATACAACCAATTAAAATTAATAATAGTTTTAAAAGTAGATTAGATTTTTGCTGCTCCAAGTTGTCATCCTATTTTGGTTCACTTCAAAAATGATGCCTGACCTGAAGTCAGGATTTATCAGTGTCTTGAGTACTTGCAGAGATACGGGAATGATTCACACTGCCGAAAAAATTATTCATTGAAATGTGCAAGGGTAATTGTATGAAGGAATGTTTATGCAATGCATACAATGTGAGAGATAGATGCAGGTTCGTTTTACATTTGTGGAAGCACAGCAGCTATTAAAAATGAAAGTACCTTTTAGTACCTTGTCGCTCATAACTTTGGTATATCAAGTATTTGTAGTTTGAACACAGTAACAGGAGACATTCCAAAAGAATCTCTGCTGGGGAACAAGAAGCAATTGAGGTGTGTGTACGTGGTTATGTGTGAGAGCTGATTAGATTTCACAGCTTTTTGACTGGAACACGTACCTGACATGAAGTTGTGAAGTTGTACAGTGCAGCAAAAAGTGAGATGAAGACCTGTATAGTACAAAATTTGTACTCATCCCCATAATAAATGTATGTATATTGAAGCATTACTGCATGACTCAGGTTGCATTTGGAAATGCAGAACTGACTGGTGTATGTACAGTAGAGCATTTTTGTTTACCTGTACAACTGCCTACAGGGGGGTAAAAACAAAGTCAACTCATCATATTAAATATATGCTAGCTATTGTAAACACAGTAGAATATTCTGGGTGAGGTTCATCTCTTGAATTTATCTAGACATCAAAATGTAAGATACTTCAGCTTTTGTTTTCAGTGGAAAGATAGTACCTCTAAATCAGACAATTTACCCATATTTTCTATATTTCTGTGTTACTATAAGATGAATTGCCATCATTCAGACTCTTCCATACTGTCCTAAAAGAGAATGACTGTCAGGCTAACCTTGAGATGACTGTACTTGGGTTCGATGAATCCCACCAGTTTATGAAATTATTTAGCCCAACTGTAATGTTTTACTACAGTACGAATAAAATGAGTAGAAGTGTGCATAGGCTGGAGCAAAGAACTTCTGCTGTTGGTATGCAGATATGAGTCCTTTTCCTGAATATCTAGTTGGAGTTTATGGAGTGTTTTGACCTGCCTTAGCAATGACATCTAGACTAGCAAAGGAAATAGTGCTGTGGATCATCCCCAGGCGCTGCAGCTTGCTTGCCTGTAACGACAGATTGTTTGAACAGTCACTGACCCACTTTTGCCTTGTGCCAGCTAGTACTCTTCCCAAACAATACCTGTTTATAGTTCACGAATTAGCGTGGGCTAGTGACTGGTCCCAGAAGGCGGTCTGGATGAGGCCGTCTTCATGAAAGACAGCTTGGTGGTACTGATGCCAGTTCTTCCACGCCAGTTGGCTTCAGTGCCAGGGAACAGTCCCAGTTCCATATAATTGACTAGTAAAGAGACATCTATCGAATACTCTACTGTCATTACAGTAATGAAGATTGACCTTTCTGCACTGTGGTTGGTGTAGTATCTATGTAGGCCACAGGAAAAGATGAAGGGAAGAAAAGAGTTTCCAGCACACCTTGCCAAGGACCCATTGCCTACTCTGAAGCTGTTACCTGCTGTGTGCCTTCTCCAAAACAGCGACTTGTGTAAAATAAATGGACCAGGGCTGTCCAAAATTGATTTTGTATAGTGTGACAGCAGATTAATAGATCCCCAGGTTGAATGAGTAGTTTGATTTCTTCCTTCTTTTGTGCTTCTTTTATGAAAATTTTTACTTGAAAATACTTGAAAGGCCCTGAAAATTCAAATGGAAGCCATTTTTTTAAGCTGAAAACTCTTAATAATTGAAAGTGTTCAGATTTTTGGTGAATACCATGAAACGTTGTTTTCCAGAATTTGCTTTTTGGAAAAGAAGCCTGGACTTCATGGCATGATTTTAGAAGTCCAACTTTCCATGGTACAAAAATGACACCCCACTCTTTTTCTTAATCTGCCCAAGTTCTAGTCTAATAATGCTTACTAGCTTATCTGTTTCCTAGTTTCTTCTTTGATAAATTCATTATTTCTCTTCAGGAATTTTGCTACGTCATGCTTATTTTGCTATGTCATGCTTATGGTGCAGAATGAGTTATTCCACTCCCACAGTAACTGTGTATCAGTATAGTGTATATGAAGCATATACGTACATAGATTAAAAACTTCTTTAAATTCCGTAAGAGAGAAAGCTATTAAAAAGCTAAGCAAGCTATATTTTTCTGACAGGCAAAAACAATCTTGCATGTTTATATCAATAGTGATGTTCTACTTCAGTTAAATTCTAAGCTCCTGTTTGCCAACTTTGGATGAGCCACTGACTGATACATTGGAGATGGAGGTGTTTCTAAGAGTCAGAACACTATAAACGTAATTTATTAAGTCAGTGAATCTAATTTTCAAAGTATGTAGGCTTTCCTATCAGGAAGAAAAGTCTATCTTTTTTTAGCGAAGGAGCTTTAAGAAGTTAATACATTTAGCAAACGCTGGATTTAAATCAACGTGATCTTGATATTTACATTTAACTTTCACTGTACTGTTTTTTGAGGTTGCTTATTTGGTGTGAAGGTGCACAGTCATCAATGATATAATTTACAGGGAAAAACCAGAGTATCTTGCAAAAACATGTCACATTTCATTAATTTTTTTTTTTTCTGAGGAAACTAAAAAGGAAATATTATGAGTGTCTGTTAAGTAAGAATGTCTTTAAAAATATGTTCTTTAGAAAATTAGTTCTTTAGTGTGTTAAAGGTCCACCCAACACCTATTGATAAAACCGAGCAACATTTTTATGTGGATAGTGCTTTTAAAGTATTTTGTTCCTTGAGATTGTATAAACAGTTGCATCCTTGCTTTGCATAGGAAACTGAAATGATAGCATAAGCTCCATGAGAGAGAGAAATGTGGAATTGTTTCCTTACTTTTAAGTGCTTCTAGAGAGATTTGTGTGCTATGAGAACTGAGTACAGACTGGACTAAATATTTTAACTGGAAACAAGGAACCTGGGGAGAAGTGAGACTGGGGGGAAGTATGTAGGCTTCTGATTTCTCATTGAGAGTTTTTGTAGTTATCAGTGGAAAGCGGGAAGTATAATGAGCAACTAAGAGCCTAAATACTTCTGAAATCTTCATTGGATAGTACTCTAAATTTTGATATGAAACCTTGGGAAATAACTCTAAGGTAAAGTTGTTTTCTGCAATTTATGTTTGGAGAAAACTGGTGCAAAGTTCAATGACAGTACAAAGTCAAGAAAAGTCAGCTGAAAGCCCCTCTTCATACTGAGACATTCCTAACAAAGTCTTCCAAGTCAAAGTCTTTGTCCCAGATATTACAGACCTCTTTCTGAAATAGTGTTTCACAAAGAGGAACTAGAAATTGCTGTAATACATTATGTCATTTTTGTTTCCTGAATACCATTAATGCATTTCTTTTACAGGAACTGCTGCAATTTTTCTAAGTAATAGGCCCATGGGTTCAAATGTTCTGCCCTTTCCTTGCCATCTTCATTTGTCCAGTGCTCAAAATACTTTCAGCAGACAGCTTTGTCAGTTCTGTTAGGAAAATTATTTCATGGCACACTTGAAGTCTGATATTTGCCTTTGTCTGTGTTCCCTTTAGTTTGCCATCTAAATCACACTTCAGAAAGCCAATAAAGCAAGACATGACCTGAAAAAACTAAGTACTTCTGATGAAATCATAATTTCTGTGAAATTTACTGGAATTTCAGCTCTCCAGTTCTAAAATGGAAAGCTTAGTGGTGGGTAAAACGAAAGAAAACAACTATCTTACAATTACAGAGGTTTTCAGAAAGAGAGATAAATACCAGATCCAGGAAATTGCTGTCATAGAAATATTAATAGTTGCTGAATCTGCTCCCTCTAAGACATGAAGGCAGAGAAGGGCAGACAAATGAGCTACTAAACACTAATGGTTTTATTTTAAGCTTTGGGGATTTTGTTTGTTTGATTGATTGTGGGGGTTTTGTTTGTTTGTTTATTTGTTTGTTTATTTGTTTCTCGTGAGTCCTAGTCATGGTTTTGAAGCCCAAGTATCTGAAGCCACGCTGTTCCTTATTTTTTAGAAAGTGCAGCATGTACCCCCTTTTGTTCTCATATTTCTACTATAATAAATAATTACCATCTACTTTACTTACTCATTATAAATCACTCACTGCCTAAATACCTGTTTCAAAATGACACTACTTTAGCAATGAATCCTTTTGCAAAGTTGTATGACAGAACTGAACACGAACCTCTATGAGTCTAGTGGGGTCCCTTTCTCTACCAGTTTACTCACGAATCTTTTGACTGCACCTTCTGCCTCCTTTATGCAGTCCAACTTTGGAACGGTGCATTTGGAGTTAATTTATACAATTGTTTGCTTGCTACACATGCCTTTTTTCTCATTGTGAAAGGTGTCCATTTTGTAACTATGCCAGTACTGTGTATGTTTATAAGGCTGTGGAACATACACACACAAAAAATTCTTTCTTTCTAAGTGGGTCATGAACCAAGCTTGTTATTTGCTACTAGGGACTTGTTTCCAAACATAAGGCAATGATTAAGAATAGACATTGAAGAGAGCCTGGAACATAACACCTCGTTTCAAATTTAGAGATTTCCCTTCTTAAATTACCTTTGGTCTCATTTGCATTGTGTGAAAATGGCAACCTTACCACACCTACCAACTTACGAACAGTGCTACTTATTGTTATTGCCAGTAGATGGCATTCTTTATATTAACTAAATAACTAACAGTTTGAAACTTTTTTGTCATTTTTTTTTGCAGGGGGTGGGGTGTAATAAACATTTGCTTTCCAGAGTATTCATGGAAATCATACGTACCTGCTATTTTGAAATGTTTTTCAAAATTCCTTATTTCAATCCAATAAAGAAGTCTTACTTTTTTTTTTTTTTTCCAAAAGGAAACAGTCATTTCAGATTCATGTAAAAATGCGATTCAATCGATATAGTAATTTTTACTTTTGTTTGGGATGAAGAAGAAGGAAGGATTTTTGTTTTCCTCTTTTGGAAGATGAGACAGAATATATAATGGAGAGCCTAGAGGTTAATGTTGCTGCTTTCATTCAAGGAAACTTCTTTAGGAGATATTTCTTCTGCCCCATTGCTTACTCTCTGCAACATATACAGACTATAGACATGACCGTTTTTTCTGTAGCAGATCTGTAATGACCTGTGGCAGAACTGAGGGAATAACCCAGCAACCTGACCCCAGGTGTAATTTATAGATGACTAAAGTTTTTCTTGTTTTGTTCTTTTTTTTTTCTTTCTTTTCTTTTCCTTTTGATGATTAATCTAAAGCCCACTAACAGACATGGATCAAGCACTGGCTGACTGGAAGGTCCCAAAGAGTGGTACTCAATGGATTTAAATCCAGCTGGTGGCTGGTCACAAGCGGTGTGCCTTGGGGCTCAGTGTTGGGACCATTTCTGTTTAACGTCTTTATTGATGATCTCGATAAGGATACAGGGTGTATCATCAGCAAGTTCACAGATGACACCAAGTTAAGCAGGAGTGTTGATTCCCAGGAGGATAGGGAAGCTCTACAGAGAGACTTAGATAGATTGGATCATTGGGCCAACATCAATGGTATGAGTTTCAACAAGGGCAAGTGCCAGGTCCTGCACTTGGGCCAAAATAACCCCATGCAGCATTACAGGCTTGGGGAGGTGTGGCTGGAAAGCTGCCTGGCAGAAAGAGACCTGGGGGTTCTAATTGACAAGCGGCTGAATATGAGCCGGCAGTGTGCCCAGGTGGCCAAGAAAGCCAACAGCATCCTGGCTTGTATTAGAAATAGCGTGGCCAGCAGAAGTAGGGAGGTGATTGTGCCCCTGTACTCAGCACTGGTGAGGCCACACCTCGAGTATTGTGTCCAGTTTTGGCACCTCAGTACAAGAGAGATATCGAGGTGCTGGAGCGAGTGCAGAGGAGGGCAACGAAGCTGGTGAAGGGCCTAGCAGAGAAATCATATGAAGAGCGGTTGAAGGAGCTGGGACTGTTTAGGAGGAGGAGGAGGCTGAGGGGAGACCTCATCACTCTCTACAACTATTTGAAAGGACACTGTAGAGAGGTTGGTGCTGGTCTCTTCTCACAGGTAATTAATGACAGAACAAGAGGGAATGGCTTCAAGCTCCAACAGGGTAGGTTTAGACTGAACATTAGGAAAGAATTTTTCACAGAAAAAGTGGTCGGGCATTGGAATAGACTGCCCAGGGAGGTGGTTGAGTCACCATCCCTGGATGCGTTTAAGAGACGTTTAGATGTGGTGTTGGGGGATATGGTGTAGTTGAGAACTTTGTAGAGCAGGGTAGATTGTTGGACTCGATGGTCCCAAGGGCCTCTTCCAACCTAGATAATTCTATGATTCTATGATTCTATGTATATTGGCAACAGAACGTTTTTGACCTGTTTCAATAGATACTGAAATGAGAGGGCAGCACACAAAGTAAGATATTTTGATGGAAGTTAACCAGAAGATTTTTAGTGCACTAGTCATATTGGAATCCATGACCTTTGCAATGATAAATGAACAACTGAAGTGTAGAAGATATTTCAAGATCCATTGCATTTCAAAATGTATTGCATATTCCACTGCATAATTCAGATATTGATCCTTGTGGCTTTTGTGTGTGCTGAATTTTTATTTCACAGTCACCAAGCAGTAGGTAGGAGCTGGACACCCCTGAGGGGATGTGCACTAGAAGTCTAATGTCCCCAGCCAGGATACTGGAATACTGTATACTCAGTTCAATTTGGTATCGCATGCGAACTGAGTCCATCACTTTCTGCCTGTACCTAAATGTTTACCCAAATGTGATCCTGAGGTGAATGGGGGCAGCAGCCTCTCAGATTCTGGGCAAAGCAGCCTCCTCCAGTTGGAGGAGATACTGCCAAAACTGAATGCTCCAGATACAACTATTGGTGATGAGGAATATATGTCTACTAGGTAATGGATTCATACCAGGAACGGCTTAGTTGCTAAACCTAGGCTTTGAATGGCAGTGATTTTCAGTCCCTCAAAGTGTACAGTGGTGGCAAACTGAAGAACCAAGTTGAAAGACCCTCTGTTCCAGTAGATCAACTGACTGACCTACATAGGCTTACACCCTGCAGCACTGAAGAAATAAAATAGAATTTTACCTTACTGCACATTTTTGCTTACTGGCAGAAAAATCGTCTGTCACCCCCGGGACCATCGGAAGTCCTGTATGCAGTGACCTGGTTGCAGTGTCACTGGACACAAAGGGATTAGTCACAATGGTGATTCTTGTCATGACACTGTAGTTAGAAGACCAAGTTGAGAGCCAAGGAAGAACAAAGGTGTTTTAATTATGTTTCTGATTATGGACAAAATGCTTGTGGAAGGGATATTCAGCTCATCAGTAATGCTCTGCTACCTAGACATTATTCCATTTACCCAATCTTCATTGGAAATGTCCTTCACAAACTCAGCATACTTAGGGAAGATGCTACCACATGAATTTGCCTGAAATAGGACCTTGCTACACAAGAAATTGCATTAATTTTATGTAGCTTGAGGAGTAAGATATTTATCCCTCACTGCAGAATACACACTGGGGCATATTTGAAGAGCAGCTCAAAGTGTCTGCCACCCTAAGTTTACTCTAAAAGTAAAAGGAATTAACAGAAACTGGAAATACCACAAGCATATGCAGACTTAATGTTTTTATGTATGCAATGGCATACTGGAATTCTCTTTGCTCCTTATATGTTAGATTAAACTGGAGGTGCACTTTAATCTTTGTTGTGATTAGTAAATTTGATTTAGCTATCCTTAATCCATGCCTTTATCAAAAAGCACAGGCTAATAATCTGTTTTATCATTGTTGAAATGATAATTAACTTGAGCTGGCAAGCAAATGTTATAAATTCTGGATCTTTTCATTCAAATTTTTACCTCTAGCTACAGTTTATGGGCTTGTACCCGAATGAGTAATAGTTCTGTTTTATTAGTTCCAGCATGTTTTAATACTTAAAAGCTGTTACCATAACCAAAAAATATGCTGATCTTTTTTCACTCTTCTGGATGTAAAAAGAATGGGGTGGTTAGTCTGAACAGCCTGAACTTTATTTTGTATTAGCTATCTTTTTATTTCATATCACAGATTCAAAGGTATTTCTAGATACCTCTCTGTGACCTTTGCTACTGATCCATTAGCAATTTGAATGCGATGCACCATTGATTGTCATCTAATATAGATATTTGCAAGAAATAATCAACTCAGAGGCCTCTGGGTCTCATATATATGATGTATTGAATTTCATTATTGGCATCTAACACTCATTAGTCATAGGTGACTGATTTTTGACTGGAGATATCACAGTAATGTTATGGTCAAGAATGTATTTGTCCAGTTTTTGTGAGGATACAGATGAATAGTAGTTGAATAATAAACATCCAATGATTACTTTATATGCGTTTCAAATAATTAACACAGCAAAAAAGAAAAGGGTAATGATAAATAGAGGTAAGTCATAAGAAGTGTAAATATGGCTTTTTAATTTACTAAGCCTTAATAGTTCTTTGGTGGCAGTGGCAACCAAGCAAAATACAGGGGGAAAAAAGCTCTGGAGACAGAAGGAAGGGCATTAGGAATATAAATATAAATGTATTCATTAACATTAATACAGGTTTTCCTGAGGTCTGAAATGAAGTGCATAATTATGAGCAGTTGTATCTAAATCAAAGCAAGATGTGCAAGAATCTGTCACTTGTAGAATTATCTAGCACACCAAACTTCAGACATTAATTACAGTTCCGTTCTTGGGTCATCTCAGTGAATATATTAACAGTAGGTCACAGGAATTTCAGAGAAAACTTCTCATTCCTGGTGTTGCGCATAGTGAGGCTTATGAGCATCTTGAAGAGATCATCAGTCTTTTGGGTAGGAAGCTCGCACTTCTGTAAATTTGCAAGTTGTATCAGTTTCTATTGAGGTCAGGTAGATCATTTCTCAGATGACAAACTTTCAAGCATGATCTAATAAGCAGATACTGTCCAGAAAAAACCAAGTGATCTACTAGAGCTCATTCTCCCATTTGGCAGTATTTCTTACTTCTATGTTTAAATTGTAAATTCTTAAGATTAGAGTTTATTTTCTTTATAGCAAACAGTTATGAAACTTGACATGATGGGTTTGGGTCAGCTAGACTTAGCTGCAATGCAAATAGGACATGCAAACATAGCCGGTGGTAAGTAATATCTAAATTAAATCTGAAGCTGGTTTAGGTGTAAATGATAACTCACAGTAAATGACCTTATAAATAGTACTTAGTGATATGGAATGGTATGTTGACTGTCATTTTGTCATATAATAAGTATAGCTGTGTTTCTGAAGAGCTCTTTCTCAGGTGGTAAATGTGGTCCTTTCTCAACAGGAATGACTCATGTCATCACAAAGTTGATATTGTGACATTTTCAGATTTTGTTCAATCTTATCCTTGTGGCTTAGTGTTATACTCTTCAGTGTTTTACACATTGACTGAATTGAGTCAGCAAGGGAACATAATCTTGTCTAGAATAATTTGAAAGGATTGTGGACCAATAGATCCTTTAGATAATGGATTGCAATAATGATTTATTCTGCTTAAAAACTTGTAAAAAAGAAATTTCTCTCCTCACAGAGGGGTGACTTTTTGAAAGCTATCTCTTATGAGCTAGAAAAAGGCTATTCCGCCTTTCATAACAGCGAGATTTCTTTGGGCATTAACATGCCTAGATTTCCAATGGTGGACCACTAAGCCATAGTTAAGGTGGATGACTATAGGCACCATAATTTTTGAATATTCAAATTCAAAACTTAATTTTCTTTTATCTTGCTTGTGGCTCTTTAAGAATTCATATCGTGAACAGCTGAGTGAGATTTACCTGCTCTGGCACTCACAGAAAGTGAATCTCAAGTTCAGAAACTTAAAGATTTGCACTCCAATTGCTACACTTCTTTTTTTTTTTTTTTTAATTAAGGCAAAGCTTGGCTCAGTAGACTGGCAGAATTTTCCAGTCTCCTTCCAGAGGCAAATAATAAGCCACTCAGACCTGATTACAATCTTTACCTGGAATTACTTTATGTCAGTAAGGGGTGTGTGGTGCTAAAGGCAACACACTTAGTGTATTTCACAGAGAACATGTTACGGTTTCTAAACCCCTTTGTCAGAATCCCAAACACCCTCATGCTTCGTACAGGAAACTTTGCAAGACTGACATTACAGTGTGGTTAATGCCCTTGAGTTCTGCTGAGTATTTTCTACATAGTTTTACATGCAGAAGGCATTCAGGGGGTTCTTCATTTGCTGAAATAAATACTTGTGGGGAGATAATTGAACCTACATTTCTTCAAGAAGTTTTTGCTGAATTGCCATAGTAATGATATATTTCTATACTATGATTTGCCTATTAATGGCATACATGTTTCAGTGTAAGCCACTTTCATCAATAACAAAAAATCACATAATCAATGTATCATGTAAATCTTCACTCAGCTTTCTACAACTCCTTTGGGGACAGTGGGGGCTGAATGTAGAAACCTTTATGGCAAGGTGGAGTGTTCCTGCTGTACCTGAATATCTACCTACAGCTCACTAGTGAAGCAGTAAACATAAATAAATAAATAAATAAAAAGATCAACTCCAAATAATGCAAAAAGGACCTTGAGACCAGTGCAAGAAGTGAAAAAATACTGGAAAAACACCCATTCTATTTTCCTCCTGTAGTGGATGCAGGTGGCAAGGTGGTGGCGGGGGCTGCAGGAGGAGGAGGAGGAGGAGGAGGAGGAGGAGGAGGAGGAGGAGGAGGAGGTTAAGGAGGTGCTTCATGGCAGAGCAGACAACTACTGCAGCCCATGGAGGACCCACACTGGAGCAGGGGAGAAGTGTGAGGAGGAAGGAGCGGCACAGAGCAGCCGTTACGGGCTGACCAGAACTTCCAGTTCCCCATCCCCCTGTACCAGTCCTGGCAGGGGAGGAGAGGAGTACAGGAGTGGAGGAGTGAAGCTGAACATGGGAAAGGGGTAGAAGAGGTGTAGTTTTAATGTTCGACTTTCTGTTTCCCAGTACCCAAATTAGCAATTAGATGTCTATTTAATAGTATCACATATTAAATATTTATTAATAATTAAATATTAATATTATTATTAAAATTCATTTTCTCCAAGTTGGGACTGTTTTGCCTGCCGAATTTAACTTTGAAAAGACAGTTCACAATTCAGATGTTTAGATTCCATACAGACACCTACAGAGGTCATTAGCTTCTGTTTGATTTAAGAAGAAAAACTTATCTTCAAGAAAGGCCTATGACCCTGTTTCAGAAGGTGAGTGCAGCACTTTCTCTGACAGCATTTTGATGATTAAACACCTACATTACTATAACCATTTGCAATATAAATACCCAACAAGTCATTGATACTATTTTCTTTAATTCCTACAAGAATCTGAAAAATAAACAAGCGTGGATTCTGGGGCTGGCCCACTTGGAAAGAGGAAAAATGATTCCCTGTTCCCATGAAATCAAAAGTTTGTGGTCATCAAATCTCAATTTCAGGAAAAATAAGCTTCAGTCATATTATTACATTGATCTATACATATGCTCCTTTAAGAACTCATTTGTGGTAATTATCCTTAGTCAAGATGAAATCAAACCCCAAAATCATTACCTGAAATTTTGGGTAATGGTGGTGTTGGTGGTCATGTACTAAGAGTGGATAGTGACTGCTAATACCTGGTCTGAATGATCCAGGCAGGTAGAAGCACAAACTGCCAATACTTTACCAAAATTTCGTTATGACTAAGTTTTGCATGCTATTGTTAGCTCTTTACTTGGTGTCATACTAGAAGAATTATGTTGGTATAACAAATACACAATCCAAAAATCATCATTCAGGAAGTGTAGCCATTGCCCTGTACTTGTTCTTGAGTATCAGAATCATAGAAATCATAGAATTGTTATGGATGGAAAGGACCGTTAAGATCAAGTCTAACCGTTATCTAACTTTACCAGGCCCACTTCTAAACCACGTCCCTGAGCACCATATCTAGATGGCTTTTAAGTACATCTGAGGATGGTGATTCAACCACTTCCCTGGGCAGCCTGTTCCAGTTGTTGATAACCCTTTCAATGTAGAAGTTTTTTCTTAATGTCTAACCTAAACCTCCCCTGGCGCAACTTGAGGCCATTTTCTCTTGTCCTATCAGTTGTAACTTGTGAGAACAGACCAACGCCCAGCTCTCTACAACCTCCTTTCAGGTAGGTGTAGAAAGCAATAAGGTCTCTCCTCAGCCTTCTTTTTTTCAAACTGAACATCCCCAAGTCCCTCAGCCATTCCTCATAAGACTTATTCTCAAGACCCTTTGCCAGCTTCATTGCCCTTCTCTGGACCCTCTCCAGCACCTCAATGTCCTTCTTATACTGTGGTGCCCAAAATTAAACACAGTACTCAAGGTGCAGCCTCACCAGTGCTGAGTACAGTGGGAAAATCAATTCTCTAGTCCTGCTGGCTACACTATTCCTGATGCAGGCCAGGATGCTCTTGGCCTTCTTGGCCACCTGGGCAAACCGCTGGCTGTTTTAAACAAGGTCAGCTAGTACTGAGTTCGGAATTTCTTTACAGTTGGCACTAAACAGCTACCAGGATAGGAAAGAATGGTAGATAAGTAAAAACTAAGGCCAACGTCTCTAACAATTGTAAAAGATGATGCTATACTAAGGATAAATATATAAATTTCTATAAATTTACACAATCACACACAAAAAAAAAGTATCAAGGAATATTCTTTTCAATTCTTTCCCCCTTCTTTTTTCTACTTCATTTTATTTTAAAAAGCAGTACTTAGCAGTATACACTCCCTTTGCTCATCTTTTCTATTTTAACCTATGACAACAGAATTTAGTAAAACTGTGTATCCCTGGAAAAAAGCATCAAAGCATAGGCTAAGACTAGTTTTACTGTTTCACAGGTAACAACAGATCTCTTAGGATCAAGAAATGTGTTACTCATGGAGAAAAAGTTGAACAATTGAGACTTAAAAAACTATCTTTTTTTTTTTTTCCCCCAGCACCATCTGCTTCATTAATAAAACACCAAAATGTTGAGATGATAATCTGGATGGTAATGATGTGATGAGTGGGACCTGCTCTCCATCCCAAAAGGCCCCAGATAATGGTGTTTCTAATTAGGCCTGTAACAAAGTGTGTTACACAAATTTTACACTTCTTACAGCTGTGTAAAGTGCTGTGAATTTCAGAGAGAAATACATCACAGGATATTTTTGTAGTTTTGCAGGTAGCTTCAAGGTAACCTCTTGCTTCAGGCTGAGATAGCTCAGATGCCTCCTAGTGTTTACCTTCAAAGACACCAGATTAGTGTTAAAGAAGCATAAAATACTGCATGGTGAGTCTTTTAAACCACACTATTTGTGTGAGAGTAGATGTATAATGGCAAGCTAATGATTCTACTGTGTCTATATGTTTAATAAACCAAACTGAGGTTTATATTTAGGCTCTGCAGTTAGTCACCAGCTATCTCGGGCTTAGTTTCAATTACTCTGTGATCATTTGTATTCTCTTAGCGCCTCTGGTCTCCACTGGGGATTTGGCAGCAGTATTTCTGTAAGCGCTGTATGCCTACATGGCAACAGGTGACGGCTCTTGTCTGGAGAGGTTTCTTGTTTAAGGAGGGACTGTTCTGTTCTGTTGACAATGAATAATGGCATATGGGAGCTGAAAGGGAACATTGCCTTCTCTGGCTTAGTGTTAGCTGAGATTTTAATTGTTCTCTTGTCTTCTGTGTTATCAATTATAATGTAGCTTTCTCTGCTGTGGGGTTCAACAAACTGTGTGTTTTATAGTGAAGCCTTATATCCCCCAGTAAAAAACATGTGATTGGGTACTTAAAAACAGCGTGAAAGTATATTTTGAACTTTTAGGCTGAAATAGAGTCACACCTGCTTTCACTGCCCATAGTGGGGCTCAATAACCTTCCTAATTGCCTACCACCTTAGTGGAACAATGAGGAGTAATTACAGAATATTTCAAACCAATACAGATTAATTAGATCGCACCATACATTTATTGCTACCTTCATATTTACTGTCAGGAATTCTTTGCACTTCTTTCTATTTAGTATGATTTGTGTTTGTATTTGGTGTTACGAAGACTTTTGACAAAGAGAAATATTGAGCAGTTCTAGTAATTAGGACAGACCTGGTACCTGGATGAGAAATTTCTACATGGTTATCTGCCTGTTTTTTTTTATTCACACCTTGAAAGCTTCTGTCAGCAGCTTCAAAGAGGACTTTGAGATACTGTAAAGAACAGAAAAATTTCAAAACAAAATGCAGACGCTTGCAGAAATATTAATTTTTAAGTACTATCTAATGGCAGCTGAAAGGGTTATCTTTATTTCACAAGTGTCAAGTGCAAGTGCATCAATGGCAATGAAGTTTACAATGCAGCTACATTGATGAAACTGTCCAGTATCGGTGTATTCAAAATAATATAGGAGATTATGTATTCATGGCTGCCCATATTTATGGTTGTATTTTCATTCTTAGGAGTCAATGAGAACTGCCTACAACTCCTTTCAAATTTTTGACTTTCATTTGAAAGTGCTGAAATGATCTTTCTGATTGCTGTTTCATTTCCTTTTGGGTTAAAAAACCCCACCTATTTGAGAATAGACAATGCAAGGAGTGATTTTTTTGTTGTTGCTGTTGTTTTTTCTTTTGTTTTCCCCTCCTAAAAGTTTACCCCTTTGATACCTGGAAAGAAATGGGCTTCTCTAGTCTGAGTCAGGCAAGAATGGTTATAATTCATGAATGTTATAAGCCTTTTCTCACCTGACTTTCTATAGGTTATTAGGTCTGCTTGAGGATCCATAGGCAATCTTGAAGGGAATCCAGCTCTTCTGTGAGGGATGTGTGGAAGGGAGCCCAGTTTTATAACATGGAATTTGGCATATCAAATCTGAATCTCCCAAAGGTTTTCATGGTCAGTGAAGGGACACAAAATCAGATACCATGTACCATCGCTTTGCTTCAGTATAGCAATTCCTTCATTCTTCTGTTTTGTCTAGGCTGAATCAGGATCTCTTTGTGTGTTTTGGCAGATTTATTCAAACTATCACCTTAACAGATATTTCACAACAAGTGTTACCTCTTAACTTCCAATTCATAAACAAAGTAGCACAAAACTATTTTCCAAGTCATCTGTAATTGTAAATAGATGATGCCTTCCATTAATATACATTATGATGTTACAGTCAAACTGTCTAATGTTAACATGGCATCCAAATTCCTTCCATGGATAGGTCGTAACTTCTGGGAAAAGAGAAAACGAGGGTGCAAAATATATGTGTGTATTCCGTAGTCAGGTTGTTGAAAGCAGAAGTATCTGAGCCTATTTAGTTAGACTTCTTGTTCCTGTTGAAATTACTACTTTTTTTTTTTCCCTAAATCACTGTGAAAGCTACATTTGCCTTCCCAACTATTTCAGACACATCCTGCAGATACAGCTAATTAAAAGCCAACCACTGGTTGGAGTTTCCCTCAGTGCTTTCCACTGATTTGTTTTTGTTTATGATGTGTTTTGTTTGCTTCATTTCTGCGATACATTTGTGCAGTCTTATTTAGCCTTCAGATCATCAAGTTATTGGAGCATCAGTGCACACGGCATGAAAAGAAATGAGTCAGTCACCCATTCCCAATCCTTTGTTTCCTCAGCTGATTGAAGGGTTCAATAAATTACTGTGGTTCATAATGACTATAAAAGTTAAACACTATTTTTATCTATTCAGCTGTGTTTTAAATACAGCATTGGGATCTATCATTCTGTCATGGAGAGAGGCTCTGGAAGCATTTGACAACTTATAATCTTTCCTCCTTCACATATTCATGAGAGAGGAAGATTATGCATGCAAGCAATAGCTTTACACATTAATTATTGAGTCAGATATCAGGAAGACCATAACTTCATGAAAGACAATGCACAGAAATACTTCGATTTGAAGAAAAGATAAAGCTCAAGGGCAAAAATCCTGGGGTTTGAATAACAACAGATAATTTCCTGCCCTTCCTCCTTTATCCCTTATCTAAGTTTCAGCCTAGAATATCTGTATTATGAAAAGTCCCTGAGGAAGAACAGAAGTGAGCAGCAGGAGATACAGCTGTTCGTTTGGCTCGTTAATGGGTTTGGGCAATGCCTGATTGGTGCCTATTACAGGTGGTGTAATGCGATCCATCTCTCAGTGAATCAGGTGTGTTCTTTAGCACGCTGCAAGGAGTCAGCAGGGCCATGACCCCTATAACTTTCCACACTTTGATATATTACTGTCTTCCTGGAAAGAAGATGGAGCCAGCCAGTTGCCTTGCTCAGACCGTGCAGCGTGAGGGGTGGCCTTCTAGTATATCCTTCTTTATTATATCCTCTTTATTGCCTTTTTGTTTGACTTAATGAATCAGTGCACCCATCTCAGTACATCAAACAGTGCTGAGGTAGCCCCCTTCTTGTTCGTGGCTGTTGGTGACTCAAACTACTAACTCCAAGTAATTCAACTGGCTGTATTTTGGAAGCCCCTACACTCGTTCTTAGACTATCCGTGCTTTTTTGATGCTAGCACTTGTAATTCATCCTGGTATTATACAGGAATAATTCACTGAAAGGATTTGTTTGAAAGAGAGCAAGAGAGAAAAACGCTTCTATTGCCCTTTCATCTACACACTGTAATACAGAAACAAAGCTTGGCAGGAGTTAACCTGTGCTCTTGAATAATCTTTTGCAGATTAAGAAATGGAGGCATACTGAGCAATTCTTTTCATTCAAGTGACATTTGGGTATGAAGCTTCCCACAGACCTATTTTTCAGATAACGTGGACTGGATATGAAATGAATTTCATGCAGAATGAGAGATGGCTGCTGTCTTTAACCTGCAGACTCTCATGATAAACTCTGTAGACTAGAGCCCCTGTGGTTTAAGATCATAAATATTCCATTTCTAGTAATGTTAGCTTTTTCTGTATATTGCATATGTTAAGAACAAAGCAGTTACAGTTATCTACATACATGTATGTAAGTGAATGAACACAGTAGCAATGATACTTGGCACTGTTGCGTAATTTGTTCCGTGTTCAGCCGTAATATATCCTGCTATACAAAAGAGGCCCAGGTAAGGTGGTCTGGGTTGTGTAATTTGAAATTGCCAAGCTTTTGTACTTTTGAGGCTTTATCCTACCGTCACACTTGTTTTGCCAGAAATTGCATTAGTGCTTCCTAGAATACACTTTATTTTATTTTATTTTATTTTATTTTATTTTATTTTATTTTATTATTTTTGAGACGGTGCTCATAGATGTGCTTTGAACCTGTCTTGGTACAAAACAGATATCCCTCATACTTATACTGATTTTTTGTGTTTCTTCATAGTTGTAGACTTGAAATTATGCTATTCTGAGAACTTTGTTATACATCAGTTACCCTCAACAAAGTACAGAAAAGTACATTGTTTAAAGGATATAGAGCGATCTATTTTTAAAATTCCAGGAATCTCAACAGCTTGAGGTTGTTTCACACCTGTTTTCAATACATCTCATTTGCTTTAGTTAAATGCATTTTCCTCGCAGGCTGCCCTGTTTATGACCATCTTCTATTAGAATTCCCCTATTAAATTCTTGGCTTAGCTTTTCATTCAAGTTGTTGATCTGCTTTTCAGGCTTGCTGCCTTGCTTTGTTAAGCACCGTAAAGCTGTTTGTCCTCGTGAATTTCTTTTAATAACCTTTTGTGGTGTTTGGAGTTCATTCTAACCTGTGTATGCTCTTACACAACATCCCCACCATATCCAAGTGCCTTTCAGTTGCCTGCTAAGGAAGAGAGATACCACTTGAAACATGCTCTTTTTTCTCACCCTTTCCCAATGGAAGAATGTTTTGTTTTGAGGAGGTGAATTGCTGATTTATGTTAGGAGACACTGAAAAAGAACTACACCTCGTCATCAGGTCAGAGAATGGTGATGTTTGTGGCAGTCTTCATGGTCTGTAAATTTTTGTTTTCCAGTTGCAGACCTGCTCCTGAGAATCTCTCACTGCAGTGTAGGTCACATTTTTTTGTTTGTTTGTTTTGGATATAAAATACCTTTGTGCCTTATAATATACCTGATACAATCTGGATTTGAGATTTTACAGTAAGATTTATTTTTTTTTTTTACAAGCTATTTGATTCTTTAATCAAAGAAAATGGGAAAGTTGAAATTTCTTGATAGAACATTTAGGAAGATTAATCCTGCCATAGTTACATTTAAAAAATTATCTCATTTCTGATGGGATGCCTTCCAAACATTCATCTTCCCTGGGAAATACATTTACAATAAACGCGGAGCCTGCTTTTGATAGTATAACACTGAAAAGCAGAGTACTTCTTTCTGCTTTAATGAATGTCACTCCACTTCTAACTGTGTGGTTCTTTCTGAGGACCCTGCACCCAGCGGGGTAAGAAAAGTGAGTTACTTGAAGTGAGCTCTCTATAGAAATTTGAAATCTATCATTGTTTTAAGGGTAGTTGGCAAAAGCACACTTTTAAGAATGAATTTATGTGTTACTTAGAAGACAGTAAAATATGTTGCCGTATGGATTCTGGTCCTAATTAATATATTTAGAAAAAGCATAACCTATTAGTCAGAAATAGTATACAGCCTTTAGAAAACAGATACATAACTTAATTTTCAAAGGAGTGCAGGGTGGAGATGTTGGGTTCTATAAAATATTCCATTTCCCAGATTGTTTCTTTTTTTTTTTTTTTTTTTATGAATCAGAAAGTATTGGGTGTAAATGCATGTTGTGTATTGCCACCACAAATTTTTGGGAAACTTATGTTAGTTTTTCCTGAAAAATCTCAATGACCAAAGTCGGTTAATCAACCAACTTTTTTAATTTCTTTGCCTCCTACAGGGCAGGTATTGTAGTAACTTCTGTTAAAATTCTGTGATTTTTCTGGGTAACGGAAACCCATGAACATCCTGGTGCCATAGTAGGTCAGAGGAGGATAAGGACTAAGATGAAAAAAAAAAAAAAATTACTGTGAGGGTAGCCACACACTGAAAGAGGTTGCCTGGAGATTTTGTGTAGTCTTCATCCTTGGGGTCATTCAGAACCTGCCTGGACACAGTCCTGGGCAGCCTGCTGTAGGTCACCCTGCACTCAGCAGAGGGGTCGGACTAGATGATCTCCAAGGGTGTCTTCCCACCTCAACTATTCCGTGATCCCCATTGATTACACTATTACTCACATTAGCCGAAAAGACTTTCCCACAAGGACGCATAAATCCGGTGAATTTTGCGGCCCCTCTTCATGGCAACAGTTTATTTTCCCATCAATACAAATGAATTCATTTCAATTAACGATAAGGTATCGCAGTCCCTTAGGATTAGGAGACAGCAGTACTAGACACTTCGTGCATATCTTTGCTAATTTGAGATGGTGTGATTTCATGTTACTAGGCTAGCACCTGAGAGTAGTGTTGTTTATATATTCTAATGAAAAGGAAAAGCTAACACGCTCCTCAGTCTCTGTTCTTTATATCTGTGCAGATATTGCCTTTAATTTATGTTGTGCTGTGTTCCCTTTTTTTCCTTTCGTAACAAGTACATGAGAACAGGAGGGTCAATCGTCACTTAACTACTCAGTAACTCAATCCCTTGCAGCAGACAATCCCTGTGACTGCCTGGGCTGCCCTGGGAAGAGTCAATTGACAGCAAGAGGAGAGCTAAAGGGGGGAGTTCAGAGAGCTGCTCCTTCTGGGTTTCAGGTTCTACAAGAATACATTCCTTGTTGGCTAGTTTACGGTTCACTTCAGCCTTTGTGCTAACTAGTGGGGTTTTCCTTTACTGAGCTATTTGGAGCCACAGGCATTCTTAAAGTTGACTTTATTTTCATTAAAAATCTATCTGCAAAAGACTAATAGAAGAGCTTCCACACAGCCTGAGTTCCAGCCACATCTCCCTAGTTACCATGGATCACATCTAATCACGGTCTTTGTATGGTTTATACAGCTGTCTAGGAGTTAATAAGATTCTTCGCACAAATATGTCATTTCATTCAGAACACAGGCCATGAATCAGCTCAAAACTGTCCAGCATTTCTAAGAGTTTGTCCATAGGGTCTTCTACAGAAAGTCCTAAGTTTGTGTTTCACAGTATGTTAGCCCTAAACCACCAAGCTCCAGACATGAAACCACGTTAGTCTAGCAGCATGTTTCAGTGGTTAAACTCTGCTAACCATCTGTACACATGCTGATAACTGAGTTTCGGATCCAGCTTTGTTTGGAAAGACTATACAGATCAGTCCTTAATGGTTTTATCTTCTTCCTAGCAGAAGCAGAATGATGGAGTGAAAGCTGACATGTAATTTCCTACCTTTTAGTACAGAAGCAACCAGGAGCTTGTTCTGTGTTTGTTTCTTTGGGTGCACTTGTTGAAAATTACTAGAAACAGAACTGCATTGTTTGACTTGTGAGTGCCCTTCACGCTGTTACAGATCTGGGTGCATGCTGCAATCTATACCTGCCGTTCCAAGTTTTCCTCTGGAAGTTATTTTAATCTGACATTTTGGGGTAGTGTGGGGTTATTTCCTCTAGAATTGTAGTGATCTTCAGTGTCATGATAAGTCAAGTGATTTTGGTATAGCTTGCTATGAAAGTTCAGCATTTGTTAATTTTTGCCTTTAAGAAAGACTTGCATGTGTGAGGTCTTGCACGGGTTTTGCAAGTAGAAGATACCTGTATCAATCTGTCTGTGCTACAGTTTTTCAGATAAAGGTCTTTTGAGGGAAAAACACCCATGAAAATTATTGCATTTGCCATATAGAAACAGAATCATAGAATCATAGAATAATTTGGGTTCAAAGGGACCTTTAAAGGCCATCTAGTCCAACCCCCCTGCAACGAGCAGGGACATCTTGAACTAGATCAGGTTGCTCAGAGCGTCATCCAACCTGACCTGGAATGTTTCCAGGGATGGATCATCCACCGCCTCTCTGGGCAGCCTGTTCCAGTGTTTCACCACCCTCATTGTAAAACATTTCTTCCTTCTATCTAGCCTGAATCTACCCTCTTTTAGTTTAAAACCATTACCCCTTCTCCTATCAAAACATTGCACTCAGCAGGTCTCTTGACATTTGGGGTAGGGTTTGTTTGGTTTCATATGCTGATTTTATAGGTCCTCTGAACCTCTGCTTAGCAGTGGTGGCTTTTTTAGGGTAAGCCTAGATTGTCTTTCAGATATGTACTAATTGTCTTTCAGATATGTACTAAAAGTGAGGGGCAGGTTGTGTATATTGTTTTATATGTATTTCTTATACTGTATAAACTATTGGGTTTGTAGATAGCTTTCACTTGCGTAGTGAAACTTCTTGGGAAAACACATTTCTTTTTCATTAATTGCAGCTATAAATAAAGTAGCCGAGAAACGGAGAGAGATGGGCGTAACGTTTCCTGTTGTGACCTTTGAGCCAGGCTAGATGAACGAGTCATTCATGTAAAGAGCAGCGCTGGTAATGAAGGCTTCAAGGAAAATATTAAATTCTGCCACTGGGGATCGGCCTGTGCTCAGGCTCCTGATCCCGAGAGCAACAAGTCCTGGGCTGTGCGGGCCTGCTGCGACGCAGCCTGCTCTGGCGCTCACCCGCTGCTGCTCTGCCCGCTGACCCTTTTTCCCATCATATCTTCTGAAAGCCACACCATTACCGTGCCGGGGGGAGAGACCCGACGTCCCCGGCAGGGATGCCGGCAGCCTCCCCGCTGGGGAGGAGGCAGGGCTGCCGCTCTCGGGGAGGAAGCAGAGGGTGACTGACTTTTTAAAATAAATGCTTCGTTTCTGTGAGCCTGCGCCTGTGTGCCCTGTTAAGGGTTTTGACGTGTTTCGCATGCTACTGATGTTATAGTACATGTGGTTGCTGCTTATTTTCAGCTGATGTCTCCGCTGCTCTTTTTCCTCTCACAACTGAGTATCGCTTTCTGCCCTTGTCTGATCTACAATTACCGCCCCCTATAACTTATGCCTCCCACTTTTTTCTCACAGAAAAATAATGAGTTCTGCTGATTATTTTCCTTATTTCTTCCCACTCCCTCAGCACCAAGCCTCACTAGCCTCCCCGCTCCAGGAGGGGGAAATGAAAATAGCAACAAAATTACTAATTAGTCTCTGTCAGCCTCTTATGTGCTGCTGTCAGTGCTCTGCTGTAACTCAGGTTTCTGGGGAGAAGGGTTAAAACCCAAGCAGTTGCTGGGACCTTACATCTTCCTGCACAGGAATTTAATAACACGCCAGTTTTTTGGTTGCATGGAACTACTAAAAGGGGACTTAAAAACAATTTTCTGATAACTATTTTAACAAAGAGGAGCCAATCCACTTTTTAAAATGAAATAAATGCTGTTTAGTTCATTTATTGCTTGTTGTTAAAAACCAACAAAGCAAAACAAAACCAAACCCTTATTAGCTTAAAAAAATAGATCTGCAGAATTAATTGCTTTTTAAGCATAGCATTAAACTGTTGCTTTTATTTATCGGAGTAATTTGGGGTACTTTTCTCTAAAACAGCAACGAAAGTAAATCCCACATTCGTGCTGTGTTTAAAGCAATTTTGACAACATTAAACTGGTAATACCAGCCCTGTTTTATTTCTCTAATAAGATATTTATGGTAAGTGTGGAACGCTGCATCTAAGCCTGCATCTAACCATTTCCAGCTGAAATCCGGTACCACAGAGTTTGCCAAACTCATTGTGTTCAATCTAGTTAGCAGTAGTTGTTTTTATTTATTTTTTTTTTCTTATTTGCTAAACAGAACTTTGACATTTCCTGGAAAAGGGCTGGAATGAATTTTTGATAGTCTGTAAAAATCCATATGTGCAAACATGGCTGTAGCATTAGTTCAGGCCATGCTCAAAGCAGAGATGGCATCCTGGTGCTGGAACAATATTTCTCACCACTGGGATTTGCCTCCTGTCTGCTCTCTCATACCAGTTTAATGCTCAGTGAAAGCCACAAACAACAAATGCTACTTTGCCCTTGCTGCAAAGCTGCCTGGTTCATCTCCAGGGCTCGTTGTGGCTATTACAGGCCCAAGCTCAACAGCTGGGTTCGGCTCCGGGGGCAGCCGCAGTCCAGGAGGGCTGGATTCTGCTGCTGTCAAATGATGTCCTGGAGCTCAGGGCGCAGCAGGACTCATGTGTGCCTTCTGCCCCAAGCATGGCGATACCTCAGCGAGCAGCAGAGCTGATGGACTTATAAGCACCAAGCTCCTGTGAGCCATCACCTCTCATGCAAACCAAGAGCTGGCAGCTCTTGTGGCTTCTTTGAGTGCAGCCGGAGCCAAGGGCCAGGAGTGCCTGACTTTCACAGCGGCACAAGAGCTCCTGTCAGCTGCTAAATGGTATCTTGCAGCCCGAAGGGGCAGTTCACCCATGTTGTCTTTCTCCATCTGGAGATGCTCTTTGCAAATTTCTCCTCATTGCAAGGCATAGGTTGTGGGGTTGGTTTTTTTTTTTTTTTTCATAACACCACATTGCATGCTGACTGCTTTTAATACACTGATTGCTGGTGCTCTGCTCTCAGGTGCTGCAGTGCTGCTTCATTCTTGTAGGCAAGACGGTGGATTGCTAATGATGTGCCTAAATTCAGATCCATGGTGAAACTCAGAAGGTGTAACTGTGAACCGTGATCCCTGATGCACTAATTATAACAAGTAAGCATACAGGAATGGTTGTTCTCACTAAGAAGGCATGATTGAACAGCCAAGCGGGAACACTGTTTTTCTCCAGGTCAGCACAAGCTCTCTAACTCTGCCACAATGCTTCCCATGTGTTATGGCCACCATTCAATCCTTATGAGCCATGATGGTTCAGAGGTGATTTGGTGCCACTGTGTAAGAGGAAAGGTGGCCATAGCAGTGACAGAAAAATTGTTCTTAGACAGTAAAAAACTGGCAAAGTTTTGAACCATGGAGCTGCAGGGAATAGTAGACTCAGCAGTCTGTAAAATGACACTGCTTCATAGTTCAGCAAGGTGAATGTTGTGATTAATCAGAGCTGTCTTCCTATGGAAATGGGGTCTGATTATTTATTATTATGGAAAATGCGTTGGCTCTTTCCATATATAAAGTCATTTTGACTTGGACAGAAGTTCTTTGGCTTTTAGAGGATAATATAGCGTTTCTCTCTCTTCACACCACTGCTTGAGCTAGCTGTTGTCTTTAATTCTCTTTTAAGACCACTTCTTTTCCTCAAATTGGAAAAAATTTTCCTGAGGACGCCGGGGTTTTCACTTGCTGGAGCATCTTCCTCACAACTACTCATCCGCACTCCTTTTGCATACCCTTGTATTTTTGAGATTAAACTGTCTTATTTTGCTGAGCGTCAGTGACAGGTTCTCCTTCTCCTTCTTCCTTTGTTCTTTCTTTCGGCATATCACCTCACTTTCTGTTTTCACACCATCACCCACTTATTCTCTCTTCTGTGAGCTCTGATACTTGCCTGCCTCCCTTGTCTGTTCCTCAGCGATAAGCGGAGACCTTACCACTCTCTACAACTACCTGAAAGGAGGTTGTAGTGAGGTGGGGGTTGGTCTCTTCTCCCAAGAAGCAAGTGATAGGATGAGAGGAAACAACCTCAAGTTGTGCCAGGGCAGGTTTAGATTGGATATTAGGAAAAATTTCTTCAGCAAAAGCATTGTCAAGCATTGGAACAGACTGTCCAGGGAAGAGGTTGAGTCACCATTCCTGGAGGTATTTAAAAGATGTGTAGATGTGGCACTTAGGGACATAGTTTAGTGGTGGACTTGGCAGTCTTAGGTTAATAGTTGGACTCTATGATCTTAAGGGTCTTTTCCAACCTAAACAATTCTGTGATTCTGTGATGTGCAAGAGTCTTTGCTCTTTTTTCCTTCCATTTTACATCTTCTTCTCTTCATTTCTCACAGTGTTTGGCGCACTCCAAAATTATCCTGCAAGCCTGATTCTTTGCTGTTACTGCTTTTTGCTCTTGTATCCTGACTGCATGGCCAGATGTTTCCCGTTCTTCTCATCTGGGAATCTTCTATCAAAATCTTCTTGTTTCCCAGATTTGCAAGTTTTCAGTATATCCAGCCTTCCCTCTTCTCTCCTACCTTTTAATTCCCCATCCAAATTTTGGCTTCATCCTCATCTGTGGCTTTAGTCTTGGGATCTTTTCTTCAGTGGAACCTGTTATATTTCTTACATGTACATATTCCAGAATGTGCTTACCAAAGTGTAACTAGTCACAGTAATGGTCTTCTCTGCTCTCCATGTCCCATCCTCTGCTGCCTTGGCAACCACTTAGATAACTTCTCCTACTCCTACCCTTAAATGCAAAAGCATGAAGAAAGAAAGAAAAAAGCTCCCAGCAACCTCTCCCACCTTTAAATTCACAGGAAACCACCACTGTGTTTCTGCTTTGTTAACTTTTTCATGGGCTCTTTTATCAGTGAGCTTTTGTTAAGGCTAAAAAAGCACTGAAATTGACTTTTCTAGAGTTTATTACACAAACCTGGTTTATCTGAAGGGTTGAGTTCTTCCTTTCCTCTCCACTGGAGTAACCTTGTTCCGAAGTTGCAAAGAACTGCTCCTAAATAGCTGGAGTGGGTAGAGAGTTGCGTCTACCTTCAGATTTCTGTGATAGTGACTACTATCTCTGGGAACACTGTTCTCCATATATTCATTGGTGGGGAATAGGCAGTTTTAATTTACAATTTAGTGGACCTGCTTAGACAAAGTATTTTGGGGGAGAAAAGGCACACAAATGGCTACAGCAGATGGCTTTGATGCATTCTTTCTCTACCCAGAAAGATAAATCCACTCAGTCCACTGGCTAGGTCCAGATTTCTCTCCTTAGTTGTCCTTTTGCTTAGCAGATATTTTTTGCTAGAAACTGTTACAGTGAATATTGCTTTTTCCTTGAAAGGATTGCTTTTTTTGCCAGCAATCTCATTTCTGATGAATTTTTAAATATTTAATAAAGCAATTGGTCTGTAGAAAGCACTATTTGCTTTGTCTTTGTGTTCTCACATGGTGACTGAGGAGATTGACAAAGCAGTACTTTGTGTAATATCTATACTTATTTCCAAAACAGAAGAGGATAGATGTTTTCAATTTAGCATAGAATTCCCTACAGTACTTATCAGGCTTTACAGTCTTAACATTTTTAATCAGTTGTAAAAGATCCTCTTACTCTCTGATTTATATAATAGACCTTAGCTTTTCTATTTTTGCTTCATTTGACTTCAGAATGTTTCCGATGCTATAAAAAAATGACATTTTGTTATTCTTATTTTCATCTTAAATTTTTCCATACATCAATGTTGATAAAATTCTCGCTTTTTAAACAGTGACTTCTAAAGACAAAAAAGATTAGCCATATCCTTAAAACAAGAGATACAATATTTAATATTAAGCATATTACTGATATTCTATGTTACTATTTTTCCTCAAAATCATATTGACTGAAATTTTCAAGGGACTGGCCATGTGTTTTGACTTCTCCATCTGCTGGAGAGCTTTGAAAGCTTTCTGGGGAATGCTGGACTCTTTCTTCTCTCTCCCTCCCTCTTTTGAAAGAGGGATTATAGGAGGAATTGTGAGTTATATAAACCTTCTCTGGCACTCCCAGAAGTTTGTGTTGTGTGGTAGTTTAGTGGGCCCTGCACTGATGCAAAAAATGCTGTCTTGGTCCCTAGTTTCCATTCAGTTTCAAGCACCTCTTTTGCTCATCAGTGGCATTTCCTCTTCTCCTGTCCCATGGGTGACACTGACCAAGTGTTGAGGCTCCTCCAGACACGTTTCCTGGCTGTCAGCATTTTCAGTGGGCCATCACGCTGAGAGCAAACACAGAGTAGCTGGTGGCAACACGGGTCACATCTGAAAGCAGGTAGTAAAGAAGGGGCGGGCAGCTCCATGGTGGGACTGTTGTGTTTTGTAGCTCCAACTTAACCACACAGGTAAATCTGTTGCTTGTGACTGATTGGCAAAATGAAGGTCAGTTCCAGTCAAAACAAAAATCTTGGCAGGAGCATGTGTCTTATTTAGTGGTGATCCTTCTAGATATTTTGGGCCTAATGCACACTGTAAACCTGATTTCTTGCTCTCAGAACTAGCAGCAATATTAACGTATGGGCACTAGTTTCAGTTGTAGGTTTTTCGTAGCAGTTGCTTGATTTAATTAAGGAAAATAAAACGCCTTCATTTTACTGTTTCAGACTACTGTTTTATTTGTCAGGAAGGTTTGGAGACTGATCATAAATCCATCTTTTCTGTGGCAGACATTGCAGAAATAGTGTGACCTCACTGGTAGGCTTTAATTACTTGTTGCATGTGTTTCGACTAGCCTGAAAACTGCTGATTGTCTTTAATTGCTGGGTTTTATTCAGGTCCTCCAAGCAGGAGGCTGAGTATAAATAAGTGAAGCTGATAATTATACCTGTTCTCTCTAACTCAGTCTTAACAGACAGTGTCCTTGCCTGCTCGTGGGGTCCTATCATAGAATGGGTTGGGTTGGAAGGGACCTTTAAAGGTCATCTAGTCTAACTGCCCTGCAATGAGCAGGGACATCTTCAACTAGATCAGATTTCTCAGAGCCCCGTCCAACCTCACCTGGAATGTTTTCAGGGATGGGGCATCTACCGCCTCTCTGGGCAACCTGTTCCAGTGTTTCACCACCCTCATTGTAAAAAGTTTCTTCTATCTAGTCTAAATCTACCCTCTTTTAGTTTAAAAACATTACCCCTTGTCCTATTGCATCAGAACCTATTAAAAATTCTGTCCCCATCTATCTTATAAGCCCCCTTTAGGTACTGGAAGGCCGCAATCAGGTCTCCCCAGAGCCTTCTCTTCTCCAGGCTGAACAACCCTAACTCTCTCAGCCTGTCCTCATAGGAGAGGTGCTCTATCCCTCTGACCAATTTCCTGGCCCTCCTCTGGGCCTGCTTCAACACGTGCATGCCTTTTCTGTGCCGAGGGCTCCAGACCTGGACGCAGTACTCCAGGTCAGGCCTCACCAGAGCAGGGTAGAGGGGCAGAATCACCTCCCTCAGCCTGCCGACCATGCTTCTTTTGATGCAGCCCAAGATATGGTTGGCTTTCTGGGCTACGAGCACACATTTTTGGCTCACGTCCAGCTTGTCATCCACCAGTACCCCCAAGTCCTTCTCCTCAGGGCTGCTCTCAGTCAATTCTCCCCCAGCCTGTATTGATACCAGGGTTTGTCCAAACCCAGGTGCATGACCCTGCACTTGTCCTTGTTGAACCTTGTGAGTTCAACCTCATCATGACAGGTGAGCAAAGAGGGTACTACTTTCAAGAAGTTTAACCAAGTACACCTGTAGGGTGATAAATAATGTGCCTAGCTGGTATCCTTTGATAACTCTTGGCTCACAGTTGTATTGTTGCTATGCAATCTTCCTGAAAACTGTAAACTCAGGGTTACCTGCAATGAAGAATTTACTACAAATACTTGAAATCAGAGAGTGGGAAAATGAAGGATTGCGTGGTTTTCTAAATATAAGTTTGCATTTAAAAAGCTGTTATAATCATGGCTTTAATTCCCCCATTACACATTAAATACACAGAGCCAACCTTTTTGGGCAGCAGGAAGAAGCAGTATTTCACAGATGCAATTACATTTGGGGCAAAGATTTTAGGATCCATAAGGCAGTGTCTTTACAACAGATTAAATAGAGAGCCTTGTAACGAGAGGCTAGTGCACAATCTGGCCAGTTGGCAACAAAAAGGAAAAATTGGCTTACAAGTGAAGGGTAAGAGCATTTTAACTTTGAACAACTCGGTAGATGATGCAGTTGCTAGGTAATGTCTTTCATTTCTGAAAAACGTCTTGAGGTGAAAGCTAATCAATAAGGTAGATGCAGTGTGATGTCATTTGTTGCCATGGTTTCTGAACTTAGCAGTCTGTTATCTGCAAATAATATTGATGGTTGCTATGCAGTTGAATCTTTTCATATTGTTGTTTTGCCATTATAAAGCTCTTTAATCTTGGCTAAAGCTTCAAAGAGCAGAGTGTCTACAAGTTTAAATGTTGTAATAGATAGGCTTGTATTACAATCCTAAAATATCTTGAAATTTACTACCTAATAAACAACAGGCATCAGCAGGAAGTGAACAAGGTTAACATTTTAGTGATTAAACTTCCACAAAGCCGTTGACATTTTCTAGTAAATTAATCTGCAAATTAAATATCTCTGTGGAATTACTGCTATGACTCATTACATGGCAGATCATGTAAAAAAGGGGTAAGCAGTCAATCCTCTGGATGATAAGGCAGTCAAATGCATAAAGCTGTAAATGGCTCAAAAGCCATCACAGCTTCTTGAGCAATGCCTTTATGTTTCATATTTCTTTCACTTTTGGATTGTGCATCTTTATTATGTTTGGGTTTTGCTAGAAAATATTTTATAGCAGCTTATGCTAAGCATCAGACACTTGGACAGGCTGAAAGGGAAACGAGACTTATTTTTCCTGATAGTTGTCAAGGTGAAGGAAAAGCATTCTCAAGTCAGGTCCTTTAAATCAAACACAATACTTCATTTTTCATATTCTATGGAGAAGATGTTAGTTTTAGTAGAATGCCGTGTATCCTTTACTTGATTTATTGGCATCTCCTTACAGTAGTTTGTCTTGATAGTTTGAGTTATTGAAAGCGTTTTGGAGGGAAAGAATGAAAAAGAGATGAAAAGTCAGAGCTCAGCACAAGCTAGAGAAGGTAACATGGGGTGATCTGAAAGATGAGGTGATTTGTAGAAGTACAAAATATTCAGTACCCAGCGGTGAAACATTTTACAGGACGGAAGAGCCCATTGGACAAAGTGGAAAGAGAAAAAAAAAAAAAAGTAGAGAGAAAAGCAGAAAAGAAAGAGGCTGGTGGAAGAAAGAGGAACTATTTTTATTGGGATGAGAGAAGAGGGGAGGGGAGGAAGGGTAGAAAAAAAATCAGATGATGGCTTGCTGAATTCTAGAATTTTTACATCTTCGGAACGACATTTGCCACGCTGTCTAGTTTTTCTCTCTTCACCCAACTGATTCCTCCTCCTCTTCCATTTCCACTGTTCTCTGCCTTAACAGTACATTTCTTTAGAAAGTGTTTTGCCACCTTCTTTCTTGTCTTCTTCACACATCACTCCTCTGTGTGGTGACATTGACTATCACATTTCTTTTGACTAGAAAAGTAATTGCCTTTGTAGTCCTACTTGTCCCCTTAATATAGCGAGTGAATTGCCAGGGGCGTGCCCCCAACGGGAGGCCTGAGAAGGATGTCACCAGGAAGAGCAAGGCATGCGGCTAAAATCCTGCTCTTGCAAAGTGGGCAGGGGTGTTCTCGATGACTCGTCTCCTGGAACTCCTCTAGAGGTTCCCTGTTGGCTGTGCAGAAACACAATAGCAGCCTTCAAGGAGTGTATCCTCAAAGCACTGCTACTGAGAGGAGGCAGATGGAGGAGACATGCCGTCTTGAAGATGATAGCAGATGTCAACAAGTTAACAATCTGAAAAGGAAACTAGCAGCACAGCAGTGCTTCTTACCCAAATGTATAAGGAGAGGGAGGAGGGGAAAAAAAAAAAAGAAAAGCGACATGGAAAAGAAGATACAAATCAGGAGCGCTGATCAACAAGAGCTGTAAAAGACTATCTGATGCTAAATCTGTAAAGTGGTGCTGTTGAGTGGATTTGTCTAAAGAAGTATTTCACTATTAGGCTGTCAGAAAGGAAGAGCACTTACTTCAGATGCCATATGCCAACTGTGCAATTAGGCTCCCAGTCATACAGGCCGCGTGTACTAAAGTGGGGGGCAAGTCTCAGCCATTTGCAATTGCTGTTGCATAACGCTTGCTTTTACAATCCTGGATATTCAGTTGCTTCTGCTGTTGTGAGACTTCTGTTGTTTGGGATAACATATTATCTTTTATTTCTCCAGGGTTTTTATCTTAGGGATATTTGTTTCCTGTGCTGTTTTTTTTTTTTCTCCCTTAAGGAAAAACTAAATTGTCAGATCTTTTTCACATTATAAAGCAATTCCATTTTTAAAAGATAAAAAGAAACATGCATTTTCTGTCTGAGAAAAAACCCACACACCTTATTATATGAGGGACAACATGTTACTTTGTCCTAGTGAACAACTTCATAAAACATACATGCAATAGTGGAAAGTCTCAGGCAGCTTTCACAAGAATTTCTTAATTTGTGAATTTCTGCTGTTTTTATCAGGCCAAATTCTTATACCAACAGCCATTGCAAGACATTGAGTGTAGGTGATGAGCAGTCATGAGATTTTAGGTACCTTCTCCTGAAGAAAAAGGGTAAGATAAGCTGTACGCGGCAAAGTCCCCAGAGCCACCGTGACACTCCCTGCATTGTCTATGCCTTGTGAAGCCTTTCAAACTGTTCCCAGGCTTTTCACAAAGGACTATGATGTCCCATGTAGCACTGGATGGCCCAGTGTCACTGGGCACTTAACAAAGGCTTGGACTAGGTTTTCCAAGCATGATATGGAAATTAAAATAAAAACCAAGTGTGTCCACATAAGCAAGTAGTGAAAGTATCCTGGCTTTGAAGCCACATATGGGCCTAAGGTGAGACAATGCAACCTGGAACGAAAAGTTGTCAGCTATAGATAAAAGTCTTCTAAGTGTGTGATATGGTTATACGATAATAGTTAGTCGATTACAGTTAATTTAGTCCTGTTGATAGTGCTGAATGTAGTAGCTGATGGAGTTATTGCAGTTGAGAGGTCCCTAGTAACACTAAGGAAAATACAGATATTTAACCCAATTACATGCTTTAGCTACTGTTGGGGCTGTTTAAGTAAAAATCTCAGAGCTTGCTGCTAAAAGTTTGCTTCAGTGTACAAAATTCCTGGAAAAAAAGTAGTTCAAACCCCCGAAGTTCGAAAATTAGATTTATTAATGCAATTTTCATTTCATTTTATGTCTGTATGATTCAGCTAAGCTCTTCTCTGGAGCTTTTATATCTTCAGTTGAGGTCTTGGGTCAGTCATGCTGCAAATAATCTCTTTTTATGAGTAGACTTAAGGCATGTTTGTTTTGTGTGTATTGATTTAGAAACAGAAAGTTAGTTCCCAACCCAAATCTAAACAAGTGGTTGTTCTTGTAATAGTTGCAGTATATTTTTTCTCTTGTATGAGGAGATAAATGCACAATTATTTTTTTTTTTCACAATGTACTGCAGAAAAAAGTGCTTGTGCTTGAACCTTGTGAGGAAAACCCAATTTTCACCAGAAGATCTCCACAAAAAGAAGTCACTCCCCCTCCCAAATCCCAACAGCCTAATAGAGCAATCCTGTGCGCACTAAGAAAAGAAATTGTTTGTAGTTTTGTAGTTTCAGCTAAAAGGCAAAAACATCATTATTCCCATCTGATGTTTCTAGTGCAAGGAAGTGGCTGTACAAGATGTCCTCTCATGGGCTGTTGACCTTCTGTCTTTCCTGCAAAGACTTGTGAGGTGCAGAGCATGCCAGAGCCAGGACCTTATGCTACTGATGCACCTCATACACACCTCTGCTCCTATCACTGTGCCACTCACCAGGGATGAACTAACATTGGTACCTATGATAAAGGTCGGTGTGTTGTGATGAACAGTGTGCTGCACCTTCCTCGCGCTGCAGCTACAGCTGAGCACTCTCTACAGAGGCCAAACGACATTTAAGGGCTCTGACATTCTTCATTTCTCTGCAATGGTAAAATATCACTTCAGTGCAGAAAGCAGTGTTTAAGTCCAGCAGGGGAATTGATTTTTTTTCATGTCGATCTTGAACTCCTTTTGGTGAAGAGGTAGCACCAGCATTGTGCTGCGCCGTTTTGTCACAAATCTTCAGGCATGTTGGGACACTGGAGACAAATTGAACTGTACTGATATAAGTTCATAAAGCTTTTTTAGAAGAGGAGAACTTTTCCCAACATAACTAGAGGTTGCCGATGACATTGCTCATATATTACAAGTAGAACATTGCTCCCAAAATCCTTGTAAGAAACTAATCCCCAGATTTTCATAGGTTATGTCAGATCAGCCAGATGTTCAGGTGTTTAAAGAGGTTCCATGTATACTTTTGCACCTACTGAAGTTGCTTCCAAAGGTTCCTTTATTCTGGCACCTTATAAACTATCCAACCAACAAGGTCCAGGAATTACCAGCATTTTAAAATCCAGGGATCCCTCCATGTATAAGACAGAATTATTTTTTCTATTCAGCACAATATTTTTATACGAAAAAATATTTTTTGCTTCTGAAAAGCCATTCTAAGTGTGGGAAGTCATTTCGGGCCATTTTGGGAATAGAACTTGCAAAATAAGATAGGTGTGCCCACTGAGAAGTCTGTAGTTGTTTTCTGTTTGAGTCTATAAATTTCTCCACGTTGATCAATCTCAGCTGGATTACATTGCTCTTAATGCCTCAGATGGAGCAAGGCATGATGAGATTGTCCACCCTGTTTTTGGCAAGTGCCACATTATCATTATGTTTCCTCATTTTGTGGGACTATTTATTCCTTTTACTGGTCTTTTTTTTTCCCTCCACCACTTAGTCAGTGAATTTTCCTTTTCCTTACCTGAAGCTGCTACATCCTATCTATGACTTCCTTAAGTCCCATCTGCTTCCCCCCCCCCCACTATTTCCCCTGAAACTTTGTGATCTTCTGCACAAATCTTCCCATCCCCCTTCTCTGATTTGCCATTTCTGAACATTATTTTCGATCGTCTGTTCCCATTCAGCATGAAATGGGATCTGCTGGCAGAAAGACACAGCAGCTTTACTGAATGTGCTCAGGTTGCCTGAGACTGCTTGATAACAAAGAAATTGCCAATTTCTGATAGGTAATGCTTTCAGATGTTAAGCCTGGGACAGCCATGGGGCAGAAAAGTTCTTCCTAAAGGCACAACCCCTTCTATCTATCACCAGCCTGAAACACCCTCTTTCCGAGGTACCGATGAACCTTGTTCGGTTTTACCACAATCTCAGCGCAATTTGGTGCTGTATTCCTTACACATGATAAAAAAGTTTTTAAAATTACTTCATTTATTTTTTTTTTCATTTAGAAGATAAAAATTCAGCACCATGCATAGAAAAATCCTTTATGTTGTAGAGTTATAGCCAGGAAAAGACAATAAAGTACATCTCATTATATTCAGTGTTTATTTTTATATTGAAAGCTATTGTTGTTTCTTCCTGATATCTTTGCTGGCAATAACAGGGTGAAAATGTTTTATTATGCACATTATATAGTTCTAGCACAGTGTTTTAAAATGAAAATTACCTGTATAAAAGAGACTTTCAGTCAGTCTATATAGGGAGCTGGAAATTGGTTTGAATGCATGCAGCTAATGGTCACAGCAATTTGCATGGGAGCAGGTTTAATGTAAATCTAGGCACTGTTTACTTTAGTTATGCTTTCAGAAATGTTGGACAAGAGGAATGAAAAGATATTTCAGTAAATGGTGAATAGAATCAAAAGCTAAATGCTTAAGGCACAGATTTTTGGAATTCTAGTCAGTTATCTAACAAACTTATGTGTTGTAATGAGGTGTGACATTTAAATTCCCTTTAAAAACAAAAAAAAAACACCCTAAGCCATTTTTTTTTGAGTCTTCAAGTAATAACAATTATCAGTGATAAGTTAATATTCGTATTGAAATCAATGGGAGGAAAGCGTGCGAAGAAATATTAAGACTATAGACGAATAAATGTCTTGTATAATTGTTTTAGTCTTGGAATCTTGCATTGCAATAAGCACGTTAAGCTTATTGCAATGCCAAAAGCTAATACAACCTCCATCATAAAGCTTCCTTCATCTGAAGTCAACAGACGACAAAATTTACTCTCCCTATTTAGCGAGGAGGAGTGGAAGCTGCTTGCTATAAAGTGAACTTAAAAAGAACTTTTTTTCTTTTTACTCATAAAGTGTAGGTCTTGCACAAGCAGTTGAGAAGATGCAGAATATTATAGTCCGCCTGTGCTTAATTGTTTCTGTATGCCCTGGAATCTAAAGAGAATTTAGGATGTGTTTGGCAGTAGCTTTCCCTCTATAATCAGGTTGCTATGGCAAACCTATTATTCTAGAGAAAGAAAGAGTATGTTTAGTAAAGTGCTGGTCCCTTTTCAGTATAATGTCAGCTTCAAATTACTTTTGAGTGATTGAATTTATATGGTAAGTATTTTGTCACAGTAACTAAGAGAAGAAGGTCACAGAATAAGGTGTGGCTTGTGTTATTTCAGTAGCGGATACATCTGACAAAGTAGTACTATGGCTGAAGCAACCTTACCCTGCAAATATCCTATCCTGGTTTTCCCGGGGAAGCAGCCTGAAATTTATTGTTACAGAATGCTATTAATTTTTGTATTTATTACATGGTGATAAACTGAACCTTTGAAGTTTACATTTGCTACATCCCAGGTACTTGGCTGTTCAGAAGCATAAGGACTTTAATTTTCTGTTAAATTATCTCCACAAAGCGAGATAGTTTTACATAGTCTAACCAAAAGTAAGTCTATGTAACCACCTTACATAGTCTAACCAAAGTCTCAGGACTTTTGGAGGTAAAATATGCTTTTTAAGCCACTACAAAGTTGCAATTATTTAGTGCCACCACTAAATTAACTTCCCGCGTTCCTAGTGCTGATTTTGTCACTTTTGTAAAAGAACTAATGAACTAATAATTTGAGTATCAATTTCAGCAGCAGTGTACTAAAATACCGTAAGTGTAGCTTTGAATATTTAAAAGTAAAGAAATGGCTCATTGGAATCCTTTTCCAGAACATTTACCTATTGATGTTTCCGTCTATTTTCAAGACACTATTTCTGCTGATGTCCTCGGTCAGATGATCTAAATTGTACCCTGAGCTTAGGTGGGACCCAGCCAAAATAAAACAGGCAAAATATTAACAAGGAATTTGGGCATTTGGAATATATGTGTTGGTGGTTTATTCATTAGCTAAGATGAGAAAATTGATAAAGTAGGGCCTAAATCCCGTTTGTGCTTGATTTTGAGAGACAACCTCAGCTTGTATCTCTTACATGACAAAAATGTGCCCTATCTGCCTAGGGATGGGATATTCCTCAGGTGGGTTGTTTTTTTTTTTTTTTTTTTTTTTTTTTTTTTTTCTGGTGAAACTGCTGCACATCATTAACTAAAATGAATAACTATTAATTGCAGCAGGGACTGAGAGGAACCTGTTCCCATTCCAGTGCAAGTGGCCAGCCACTGGGCTCTCAGGTCATTCTGGCTTATTAAATTAAGCATTACAGAAGGTAATGCTTAATTACAGAACTTGCAGGAGCCTCATTACAGAACCTTCCTTTGCTCATTCCTCTGGAGGATTTTCCATCTCTGCTGACTCCTCTCTTCAAAGCAACTTGCTTAAACTGATTTTACTGTCCTTCAGGCATCCTCCTTATTATAGCATTAGCTGGCCAGGATACCACTGTTAAAGATGGTTCTTTTATTTATTTTATAAAGCCTTCACGACAGATGAGTCCTGTTCATCGGATACCTATCAGCCTACGGGTGACCGACAGTGCTTTGGGACACTGTGATGTGCCATTTTTGTAAAAGTAGCCAGGATGTCTGAGGTGGATGCATAGAAGGTGACTGTGAGAGCCCCAAACAGTGACTCATTAAAAGTCTCCGTATATTTAAGTACTAAGAAATTATTTTGTCCCAGTTTGTAATGTAACTGTCCTTCGCAACTAATTATAGCTTAGAGAGTGCAAGCAAATCACACAATCATTCTGCAGACAATCACATCTTAAATATTGACATGATTACCAAATACAACTGTATTTCATGATGGGGTAGATGCACTTCCTACAATAAGGTTCTTTCTGAAATGAATATCCCCATATAATTGGCAATGCAATACAGCTTTAAAACTATGTATATTATAAAGGTATCATGAAGTGTTTGCTGTTAATTCTCTCTAGCAGCATATCTTTTTTAAGATTTTTGCAGTTTAAGTTGATCATAGAATGTCCTTCTAGACTGAATCCTGGCACATAGAATGTCAGCTTGAAACTGCATTGATAGTTGGGAAGATGAAGAATATGGCAGCTATAAAATGAGCTGGGAATTTTTCCATTCGTAATAAGATGCTCCTAACTCCAACTTAATTAGACTGGGTTTTTTTGAAAAACAAATGTAACAAATTTAGGTTAGAAGTTGAAAAAGAAATAGACTAATGATGATGGCAGTATGTTGGTCTAAAAGGTTTTATTGTCACAAAACCTATGGTGAGAAAAACTCCACTAAGGTTCTCCTTAACAGTCCTTTCCCATTCTGCAAAATATTTCAGTAAATGCTGGAAAATATTGCACATGCTGAACTGTTTGGTTGCATAATGAAAGGCTGTATTTGGAGGATTTTTTTACTTTGTAGCGTTAATTCCTCCTACTGTAAATTTGGGTTCTGCAGTCAGTAGAGCAGTGTCCAGGCCCAGGCTGAGCCTCACAGCTTCTGTGATTAAATTAGATGGAGAGGAACATGCTTTTCTGCAGCCTAGTCCATGTCTCTGCTGGCCCTTTTATACACACAATATCTTTTCCCAAGCCCACCAAATTTATTACTGTGATTCACAGTTTGTGTCATATTTAGAGCATTCTCACAGTAGCACTGCATTAAAATAATTTAAAAATACAGAGTCAAACTCTTAGAAGTTGAGTAATAAAAAAACGACGTTACCCTGAACTGTGTCTGTCTCGTATGTACAACGTAAGACTGTCCTTGATCTTATTTTTTTTCATATCTGACCACTTAATACTCACTGCTCTGAGGGCTTTTGGGTGGAAGATCTGTGGGAGTTTGGCTGAGTCTATTCCCCCTTTAAGCTCTGGGGAGTTCTGTGAACAGGTTAATGGAAAGGACAACTCTGGCAGAAGTTGTGCTTTTGACTTCTATTTTCTCAGGACTAGACAAGAAAAATTATAGGGATTTACCTTTCCAGGTGCCTGACAGAATATTTAAAGAGTTATGTTTCTACATGAATAGAGAGTGTCTTAGCCTAGATAGCCCTGTGCCTGGACTATTTATTCTAATCACATTCATTTTGGAGTTTCTAGAGGTACGTGCTAAATATTTTAGATAAATTATAGAGGTTAAGTATGCAGTTAAACATGTGCCATAGCTCTGTTATGCAAAGTTGAGATATGAAAAACACATGATGCCAATGATTGCTTATTGTTGCTGTTTCCACCCGGTCATAACAGTGATGTACTTTGCTTCTGGTTGCCATAGAGGAAGGATAGTTTTGGTTTGGGTTGGGTTTTGTTTTTTTTTTTGTTTGTTTTCTTTTTTTTTTAATAGTGTTTATGTGCATACTTTAATTAACACAGAGTGACTTATACTTTGTCTTTGGGGCGTAGGGTGTAGAATAAATTTTGGGGTTTATTTCCTTTATTTTACTTTACTGAAATCATGACTCTGACAATTGTTTATTCTTACAGGGAGATGCGAATGTGGCCAATGCACTTGTTTCCCTCCAGGAGACAGCAGAGTTTATGGCAAAAACTGTGAATGTGATGACCGACAATGTGAAAATGTGGATGGCGACGTCTGCGGGGGTATGCATTCACATAACATAACATAACATAACATAACATAACATAACATAACATAACATAACATAACATAACGTAAATCTTGACAGTTTATAACTTTCCGTTGTTTCCCCCCCAGTTTTATAACATAATGTCACTACAGACTATTGACATTATTGGTTAATTATAACAGATTATAGATTTTTGTAAAAAACAAGTGAATATTTATTTTAAAACTTCAGAACAATAAAAATGAAGTATATTAGGTACAATTAATAGCATAAATGTAAGTGCTGTAGTATATCCCAAATTCCAGAATTGTTCATTAAAGAGGAATATAGACACTTAAAGGAAAACCTGAAAAATTAGGTGATTTTACATTGTGTTTAGTACAGTTGATGTTTTACGGAGAATGTTGTATTTTACCTAAAGTTAATAATGACCAGCAATACTTTTGAGTATTTCATATTCACTGTCAGGTATATATCTATTTTCTAAAAAAGTAGTTAAAGTATATATGAAAGAATCTAGAATGCTTGAGAAAATTTGCTGTAGTAATTGTACATGTAGACAGTTTATTTTAATTTTGACTGTGAAAACCTCACTTGTTGATTTTTTCAGTGAAGTATGTTGGTGTTAAGCAATATTTCAAGTTAGTTTTAAATGTGCAAATGCATACATACCGCATGGTATTTCAAAAACAGGTAAGTAGTATCCTAAATGCTCTCTTTCTAGATTTTATTGGCTTTATTTTTAAAATTAGTCTTTGATTCTTAATATTAACAAAATAGTTTGTGTGAACAATGACACATTTTATTATATTCCTTTTTTTTTTTGTGAGAAGAAGATGTATTGCTTCATAATCTTTGTATCCATAAAAAATTATGACTACAGGAAATATTTCTTCAAGGTCTCTGCCATGCAGAAGGTAGGCATATATGGAAAATTCGAGTTCAAATATCTGACCAGCCATGATAACATTTTAAAACATTCAGTGTAATTCAATAATATGAATGTGTAGATAAAGAATAATTTAAAATTTAACTTTGTTTTAAGGACTTGAAAGCAGATATAAACACTGAAAATCAGGGTGATATTTATTATAAATTAAGTGGTTGGGAACCAAAATTCATTGTCTTTCATGGTTGAAAAGATCTCTTCCATTTGTGTCATTCATATTTTGTATTATTTGATGACATTGCTTTAATGTTAATACTGCTAATTATATTGCACATTTTGGAAATTATAGACAAAAATCCCATTCTTCCTTATTAGGAAAGATACAAGGATAATTTAAATTTTTTTTGCTAGCTAGAGCACCTCACAATTAAATGAATAATCACCTCCATGCTTGAGCCAGTGTCCAACTTTTGACTGTGCAGGAGACACTCTAGGTCACGCTGTTACCTGAATAAACTCTCCCCTTTAGTCTAAATAGCTTTGTCCAGAGCGGATGTCAGAAATTATTTAATTAATTTTAAAACCAGATTATTTTCCAAATTTGGAAACAAGAAATAGAAAGGAAAGCCAGCTCATGGATTTACGAATCTGTTGTAGTCTCAAGCAAGCTTGACTTCTCCACCTTCATTCAAGCAAATAGTTTAGTTACTAATGATTCTCTGCAGGTAAAAGGAATTATATGGGAAAAAGCAATTCAAGTGAATTTGGAATTCACAGCATCTGTTGACAGGACTTCAGAAGGCCCACCCTGTGATTTTTGCTTTTCCAGGGAGCTGAGCTTATTCCTAATTCTTTCCCTCAAACAGCAGAATAAGCACCAAATCACAAATCCTGTTGTCCCGGGCTTTCTTCTTGAGTAAAGGGAGAGGAGGGACCATTGCATAAAGTGATGATTAAATCCACCAAGATCTGAGTTGACCTCTGAAGTGCCTCAAGGGAGACTAGAGCATCTTTGCTCACTCACAGCTGTCTGAACTTGGTCTCTAGAGTTTTAGTCTTCCCAATTAGAACTCATGCAACTACTGATACCGTCCTCTAAAAATTGATGGATTTCTCTAGTAAATCTGTTGGGATTCCAGTAGCAAATAATTGGCAGATTATTTTTTCATATTCTTGATATTTTGTTTCTTGTTCTATGATATTTCTAAATATAATTTGAGTTATTTTTAGATTATTCTAGGTTTGGTTGTAATTTACTCCTATGTGTCTTCCTGTATTCCATCCCCTTATGTTCTTTTACAGCCATGAACTGGTTTCCCCTCCCTCTCTTTCTGTTCTGACGCTACACAAGTGTTTCTTTGTTTGCACTTGTCTGGTTCTTCCATGTGAAGTGTGCTGAGATTCAAATTAACAAACATACATGCCTTACTAATCACTCATTTCTCTTCCATACACCACTTTTCCTTTTCTTGGCTGCTGGAGCTCTGGAGTGGCTCCTTCCCTCATTTCCCCTCTCTCTCCTTCTCTTTTTTTTTTTTTCCCTTCTTTTTTTTCCCCTTCTTTTTTTTCTTCTTCTTTTTTTTTTTACTGCTGGCAGATCCTGAAACCTTATTTTCTTTGACCATCCAGTGTCCATCTGTCCATCTGTGCTTTTGATCCACCTGCCTCAAGAGGTCTCCCCCCCCTCCCCCCCCAATAACTTAAGGCAGCACCTATTTAGGTGTAAGTACTAAGTACAGGAATGTTTATCTTCCAAGAATCTCCACCAATTGCAGCTTTCTGCTCACTCCCATTTAGCAAGTGAATTCCACTCACGATCCTTCACCTTCTAACTCATAATGTGAACCATTTACCCCTTATTTATTTTCTGTGACTTCATCTTTCACTGTGGCTTCCAGCATTTTCATTGAAATGTCTCTTCCCACAGTTTCTGACCAAATGTAGGAATTTCTGTTATTGTTATCCTTTTCAGATCCTCAATAGCCTCTGACTTTGCTGATAGCTTCAGACCTACTCTTTAGTAATTGTCAGATGGTTTGCTTGGCTATCATTTTCTACCCTGATTACAATTTGAATGATTCCTTTGATATACAGTGTTTCTCATGCCTCCCTTTTCAGGCGATTCTACCAATGTTAACCTTATTTTCTTTCCCCTTTTGCAACCTATCTATTCACAGAACTTCTGTCATTAATTTTGAGCTAGTCGCATACACATCTCTCTTCCTTTTGGGTTTGCCTATACTTCCACCTCAGCCTGAACCTCTTCCCACCTCTTGCCGAACTGTTTATTCCTTCCTCTTTCCTTCTCCTCTTTTCATTACTATTTTTCTACCGCTGTTGCTGCCTAGGCAATCACTGTCAGGACATAAGCCCTTGCTAGTAACTCTGGCGTCAGAGAATTGTAAGCTGGGCTCTGCGGATGTGCAGGGCCTGACAGTGAGCATTGAGTGCCTGTAAAGCACAAGGAAGGAATACTAGTGTTCTCAGATTAAATGCATGTTGAAATAAGAAATGTGAATGACAACCTAATTGATTTGAATAAGAATTGTTACTGGCCTCCTCTGACCAGCAGAGATTGATTAATAGCTTGCTTTCCAGCCCAGCTGTCCATGAGATGGTAGAAAGACATGAGGCGAAAGATATGATAAATTAGGGTACAACTGAATGAGACCCTATTACCGTGTTTCTGCATGACTGTAGTGAGTCATTCACTTAAAATTTCAGCTGTCCATCATTGCAGTACCAGGAATAGAGACATTACATCTCCACAAAGACAAAGGTTGCAGGAGGACTCGGCATAGATTCCACAGCACTCTACTATCAGAAATGGATTCATAGGATCATAGAATGGTTTGGGTTGGAAGGGACCTTTAAAGATCATCTAGTTCAACTCCCCTGCTATGGGCAGGGACATCTTTCACTAGTTCATGTTGCTCAAAGCCCCATACAACCAGACCTTGAACACTTTCAATGATGGGGCCTCCACAACGTCTCTTGGCAACCTGCTACAGCGTCTCAACACCCTCATAATAAAAAATTTGTCCCTGATGTCCAATCTAAACCTATCCTCTTTCAGTTTAAAACCGTTTTCTTATAAGCCCCCTTTAAATATTGAAAGGCTGCAATAATGCATCCCTGGAGCCTTCTCTTCTCCAGGCTGAAAAACCCCAACTCTCTCAGCCTTTCTTCACAGGACAGGTGTTCCAGCCCTCTGAACATTTTTGTGGCCCTTCTCTGGGCCAGCTCTAATAGGTCCATGTCTTTCTTATACTGGGGACCCCAGAACTGGATGCAGTACTCTAGATTGGCTCTCAGCAGAGTGGAGTAGAGAGGCAGAATCACCTCCCTCGACCTGCTGGCCTGCTCCTTCTTTTGTTTTCCCCTTCACTTGTCTGTGCCTCTGCACACTAACTTAATATGCGATAGCTGGTGAAGGTGTCTCATGCAGCCTTTTTGAGATTGGTATGTTGTACCTACAGGACCATTCCCTACAGTTGTATTACAGTGTTGATCCACAGCAATATTTAACGTAATGTTTTTTTTTTTTTTTATGCTTTTACTTGGTTCTTTGAGTCTTTCATGTGCAAGTTATTTTGGTGCACACACATGGCCGGAGAATCACAGGTTTGCCAGTCCAAGTTCTTTCTTTGCACGGCTATGTCACTGATGTACACAAGGCTTGATATTTACTTATCGTGTATCGTACTTCTCTCTCTCCTTTGAGATTATGGCTGTGCTGCTAGCTGCAGATGTGTCCCAAGCTTTTAAGTGTTGTTTGTTCCTCTACTGTGTCCAGTCATGTTTTTTAGTTGATGTCATCAGTGGCTGCTCCACCTCAGTGGGTTGACTGTTGTCCATTATGTTCTGTTCTCTTTCAGAATTGAAGGCAGGCAGGCAACAAGAATTCAGGGCAACAGTAAAGATCGATTTGATATTGATTTAATAATGCTCTTAACTCCATTAATTTTGATTTGTTCTCTGGGCCATTATTGGCCTAGCTGTGAGTTCTTGTCACAGCAAAGTAGCAACCATTGAAGAAATAAAACAGAAGCCCTTTTGGGTCTTCTGCATGCTACTGGTTGGTACAGGATTGTGCTGCTTAAAACCCCTAAAATATAAACAACTCCCCCCAAAATGGTAAAAAAGTGGTTGAATCTCCACACAAGTTCTTAACTAGGGCTACTAGCAAAGGTTGAAACTCAAAACCAAGTAACACACAGCAAGGCCCTCACATATTTCTAGGGATGTTCCTATTTTGTTTTATGTTGGTATTTCAATACTGTGCTTCATATAAGGGGTCGCCAATTAGATAATCAACTATGACAAGACCTTTCAATATTTAGTCATGGATATTTGCACTGTCCTTAACACTAAGAAACAACTAAGCCTCTGGTCATCCCAGGAAGACAGTTTTTTTGACTGGTGAAAATAGAATACTTTGAGAAGTCCAATTTGTTTATTTTCAAGTGAGCAAATTCACTTTGATGACTTCTTAACTCTTTGTTTTGGCCATGGCACATCAAAATATAATCCTAACACTGTAGGGAATCCAGTTGTGTAATGGCATGTCACATCCTCTCACATCAAAGAGTAAATGCAGCTATGTTTTTGTTTGTTTATACCAATGCCTTTTGGTAAAAGGCATTAGTTCTTATTAGTTTGAGATTCTGGTTGTAGTATAAAGGCTTGTAAAAGCTGGAGGAGCTGATTTATTATTGGAGGAAATGCCGAGGTAATTAATATTTCCCTCTTTACTCAGGTCTGCCTTTACACCTCTCTGCCCTCTAAGTGTAGAAAACCAGTGCAGCAAAACTCTTCCTGAGACTTTGTGGAGGGGAAGTTAATATTTTTTTTTTATAAAATTCCAAAGTAAATTAATTTTCACCACTCAGACACATTGTCTCATTGGTTTCATTCACTCGCATTCTCACACCTACATACAAACGTCTAAGTGTCTGGATTTAAGTAGTTTGGTCGGGATAACTTGTGGGTGACACAGAAGATGGACATCAGATGCTGCCCATCAAGTTCTCAGTAGGTCTTTTTGTTTCATCTTGACTGACAAAAACAACAAAATGGCTTTTAGACACATCTTTTATATTGCTTAGGACCCAACAGTTAGAATGATCCTTTTGACTCACGATTTTGCTTACTTTTGTTTCAAAGTTTCAGGTAAGTCTGGTGCCTGTTGTCTGTGCTTCCTCGTTTTTGACATTCTTAGAACAATGCTGTTCTTTTTGAGCTCACAAGGAAAATGGCAGAAGTTACGCACTGTGTCTGTATTGACATCCTTTGTTGTTGAGCACATGGTCTTCTGCTGATAAGTCATCATGCAAGTCATCATACCACCATTTTACGAGAGTGCAGACCTTCTGGTTTTGACAAAATAATACATCACTCAGTTTTACTGCTGTGAATGTGTTGTTGGTTATCAGTACAGGTCATGTTTTTAAGCTCATTCTTGTGTTGCTTCTGATGCTTACCTATACATTTCCATTCATATATCATTCACACCAGTCTCAAGATTTCCAAGATAATTCTCTCAGCATTGGCAGAGAACAAGGGAAAAGATGTGGTTTATAAGGCGTACATATAATTAAAGCCACAATTCCCAGCCTTCCACTGTTTTCAGCTTTTACAACAGAGACAGAAGCTTCCACATCACATTCTTAAAATTAGTGAAGCATTCTAGGATCACATAGTCATCACCAGGATGTACAGTGGTGGAAGTGCTCACTCTCAAAAGGCTGGTATAACTTGCCCCTAATTGCCACGCTCCTTTAAATATAAAATTTTCATTTCTATCCAGCCAGGCTAAGTAATTTGTTTCAGAGGAAGGACTGCCTTTCTTTCTCTTTTTGGAATATAGCTATGCATTATTATATAATAAAGATATAAAACAGAAACTGTCAATTCTTTTCTTTGAAAGTTCTAGGTCTGTACTACAGAAATCATGAATGACGTTTATTTTTGTCATCTGTTCGGTGACGCAGAAATGCGATATCTTCAGATAGCGTGTTCTTATGAGGACTAATAAGACCATAACCATAAAAATGAGAGAGTTATGATTAACAATATGCTTCGTTAAGCAAAGCTAAGTATGAATACTATGGTGCAGTTGCTGTCAGACAAATTCCTCATTTCTTGCACTAATGTTGCTTTACAGAAACAAGTATCTAGGACATTTATGAAACTCTCTAATATACCTAAAATGCAAATTAGGAGAGAAAAAGAATACCAGCCCATTTCCCAGCCAAAGACAGCTTTTGGCACTGACTGGTCTGAAATTTCAGAAATATGAATTCAATTTCTGACTCTGCCATGGCTTCTCAGACTACACGGGACATCATTTCTAAGTCTTCAGTTGCCTAAGGTTAGGCACCTTGTATGATTTCTGATGCCCAAGGCTACCCTTGCCAGTTATTTCTCTGCGATTCCTATTATGTTAAAATAATAGTTTATTTCCTACACAGTAGGTTTTTCGCCTTTTCTCTTAAAAAGCCTTCAGAGCAGGGACCGTGTTCGTTTGACTGAGTAATCTGAAACACATATAATTGTTACAGAATTCACTTGAAATTTTTATACTATTTAATAGGGAATTTTGATTATGGTATTTGTTCTTGGAAAATGCAATTGATTCTCCTGGGGCAAAAGAGTTCAAACACATGCTTACTGGGTAAAACTGGTGCCAAAAAAAGTGAAAATGACTGTATGAGGTAGTGGAGAAGTCAGAGTCTACTAGGCGTAAAGCTAGTGTGATTTAGGGTTTTATTTTGAAAACACCAAGTAGAGGATTAATCATTCAGTGGCTGTGTGCACTTAATTACTTCATCCTAGCTCTGAGGCGCATCCAGGGGCAGCAACAGATAAATTCAAAAGGATCAGTAGGTATTGAATTAGATACAAGAGTGACTAATTGTCGTGGTTTATCCACGTGGTGGAGGCAGCACAGGTATTAATGTGCATGGTATATTCTGTATTAAATTAGTTTAAGTTTACTTACCTAATTTTACTTCGCTAATTTTTCCTTGAAATGCACTACAGATTTTTGTCTTGGTCACCCAGACATTTGTGCAAGTGTATGAAAAGTTGAAACTTTACATAGAGGCGCAGAGAATGTAGTTTGTTTAGCTTTTCAGATAGCATAAAATGTATTTTTGGTTTGTTAAAAGATTTTTAGTCAAATATTTCTGCTGAAATGAGCAGTAAAGGAATTGCTGATGCAATACACTTAAGCTGATTAAGAGATATTAATTTGCAAAGGCCAAAAGGAGCTCATATGTTGAACCTTGTGTGTTAGGCTATAAATAGCCATTACGCTATAGCCAGGCTTCCCCTATGTTGAAGTCTGTGTGCGGTGTGCTACTAAAACCTGTCTCTGAGAAGGGCATCCAGACACACTCTGAAGACTCTAAGACATGCGCAGCCCATGCCAATATCACAAGGAAGTTTGTTCTAATAGTCATCATCCTTGTTTGAAATGGAGTTTTGTTTCTCAAATGAATTTGTTAGTATCAACTTTTCCCTCTGGTTCTTGCTTTGTCTTTCTCTGGTTGTTTGAGAATCCCCATTCTAGTACCTTCAAGGAAGGTAGTTCAGATCCTGCCGAAACACTTAGGGTTTTTTTTGGTTTGGTTTGGGTTGGGTTCTTTGGTTGTTTTTTTTTTCCCAGTAGGCTAAGCAGATACAGATCTATGAAGTTCTTTCAACAGGCCATTTTCTCCACCCTTTGAATTCTTTCCTTGGAACTTTTTGGGGATCTTCCAAGTTTTTCAAAGTCTCATCAAGCATGGATATCACAGTGAGTTGCAGAGCTTTAATGTTCATCTCATCAATGCTCTAAATGTTCCTACTAATTTCTGTTCCTACTCGCTTCTCTCTTGTTATATGCACACAAGGATGGCATTGGCCCTTTTCTCTGCAGTGTTTCACTCGAAATTTTTACTGAGCTGCCTGACTGTTGTGTTGCTCAAAATGGAGCAACAGTCCACCTTTATTAGACTTGGACAATAATAAGTGGCCTATTACAGAAATATAATAGACAATCAGTATTTCGCTTCACATTTACATTAGGTTTCTCTAACTGCAGTTGTCACAACTGTTTCAGTCTTATGGCATTCTCCTGGTAGTCAATAAAAATAAAAATCAGTGATCCAGTAATGTTTTTAACAGCTCTTTTAGCATATTTGGGCAGGTTAATGAAGCCTGCTCACTTAGAAATATTTCTTCCAGATAGATGTTGTTTAATATACTCAAGTTAATAGTATAATAGAAAGTTCTTTATCATAGTCCTGTAATAAAAAATAGAAAATCCTGTTTCTATTTAAATACAGAGAGAAATATTTGTTTCATTTACTGTATTGTTCTAAATCAGGGATCTTGTATTATGCCGAGATTTTTCATATTCCCAGTATACTTTTAAAACATTGTATTTTTCATCCAGTTATAGGTTTTTGGGTGTTTTTTTTTTTTTTCCTATTATGTCTGTTTTATTCACAATAAAATGTCTCATTTATATTGGTTGCTATCTTTTTCATCCTTCTTTCTCGGGCTGTACACTCTTCTCATTCCTAACTCGCAGCATCTGTCCACTGTTAGACTTGGGTGGATTTCTCTCTTACCGTGGAAAAATGTTGGGCTATCAGATAAATTCTTCATACGGGACAGTCAAATTCATATTTTTATAGCTGAAGATTTTTTTCCATTGCTTCTGGTTAATATTGACTTTATTATATATCTATTATATTATATTAGTTTGAGACACTTGTTCTCCTGTGGTGCCTAATTTTGTCTGGGGCTGGCCTCAGTTTGCCCTTCATGAACATCACCTGTTTAGAATCAGTTAGTTTATAAGAAAGATCAGCTTCCTCTGCAATGATTACATCACCTTTTTCATCGTGCTGACATTCCCATGCAGTGGTGCCTTTTGTATTAGAAAATTATCATGCAGTTTTTTGGGGAATTCTGACAACAGTTGCATGAGTAGTCCTAAACTGAAGTTCTCCACGACCACACAGTTTTATTTCCAGGCATGGTAAGAAATAATTCATTCTGGTGTTTGATTTGATTTGGGTTGATTTGTGTTACAATGGACCTCTGCTAGTAACCTGTCACAGCTTGCTTTGTTGCTGCATTCATATTTCACACTTAAATCTTGTGGTTATAGGATTTATTGATAATTCTAAACGAAGTGACAGTATCTCTAACATGATATTTTTCTCTCCTTTGCCTCTTCCCCATCCCCACCACGGTCTTTCCTCTTGAATGGAGACTAATGTTTAAAACATTCTGTTAAATATTTAAATGTTCATTAGCACAGATTTTTATGAATGAAGATCTATAGTCTCAGAGCCATTGCAATATGCAATTTGTTTGTGATTTTAAGTGTTTTATGTTGAATCTGAACTGACAATAGGCCAACACTTTCCAATAAATCTGCTTAATCTGAATAGTTAAATCAGTATTTTATCACACTAGCCAATTCAGTTGGGCTAGATGTCTTTAATTTTTCTTTTCCCCTTTGCTCTACGATTGCTTTGTTCTTGAATTTTATATTCCTCTATGAAGGGAATTGTATTCATACCTGAAAGGACCTATGAGCAAGAGTAGCACCTTTTTGTTGTTGATCTTGCTCATCAAGAATCCCCGTTTGAGAGCCTGGGATTCATTGGAATGAAACGGGGACACTTTGAATGTGATTTGAATATTACATTCAGCTGAAAGCAGTTGCTTATCACGGTTTTGCTCTTCCTTTCGGTCAGCTTGTTTGGACATCTTCAGGCAAAAGCAAAGAGCCTCTGCAAGGAGGATATACACAACTATACCGTGTAAAGCAGTTATCCACAGGCAAGCACACACAGAAGATTGCTAGGAGTTAACAGGCGTTGGGCTAAGCACTTGCATACTCACCACCCCGATGGATGAGGCGTTCAAAGAGCTGCGGCTGCCCAAGCTGGTGTCAACTAGGAGTAAATATTATTTTGGTAAAATGGATTCCTTGAGACAAAAGAATCCGTTATGTTGTGAGGGTTTATATGGCGTAAAGGAGGAGAGGAATGGTCATCTCATAAAAATGCATGTCAAAATTTTATGTGACAAACTGCAAACTCTGTTTGCTGTAAATTAATTGATTATTCATTACCTTTTTATTTGACTCGTGTAAAGGCTTTACAGGCATGATCAGCCTCTGCATTTGGTAAATCATAATGACTATACAAGAAAAATGATACAAAATTATTTTCTCAGTGAAATCAGCATGGATTTCTTACTATTCGTTGCTAAAATTATCACAAGTCTTTGTATCTCCACAAGCAATTTTCCAACACTGACATCCAGCTGTAAATTTTGCTCTTCAGGGGTTGAGCTATTCTCGTATCTAATCTATAAGTTGCTAAGAAAAAATAAATAAGGCAGATAAGAATGCTTTGACAGAAGCTTAGCCATAGTCGGTTAATGGAGCTAATTGCATGCCATCTACCTGGAAGGAGCATATAGGAAAGTATATAGGCTTGTTTTCTGCCTCTTGTATTTTGGTTTGTGGTACAGTTGTTCTTGATTCCAATCTAATGCAGAAGCTAAAGGAGCTTCTATTGTTGCTAGTTATCAATTTGTAATATTTGATATCTGGTAAATGCATATATGTAAATTTGTTATTGCTGAATGTCACTTGCAGAGGTATTATTACTGTCATAATAAGACTGCATCCTTGTTACTGAGCATTTAAAGTTGTACAGGTAATAAGATTAAAAAAAGATCGATACACAGCCTGGAGTACAAAAATTATTCTGACCATTTAGATCGCTGCAAATGATATCTCAAAGGCTTTGGAGCTTCCAGTACTTTCTAATTCAAATTAGTGAAGTATTCGGCCATCAGTAAAGTATTAAGGAATTCCACTTACAGCAAGCTACAAGGTTTGTCTCTCCTTTAAGCTTCTACTGGTGCTGCCTACCAGTTTACAACATCAAGTTGCACTGTTGCCTCATGAGAAGTCTACAAATTAGAAAAGCAAAATTGCTGTTTTGCTTCTCTGCATCCTACAGCTCAATGCTTTGCCAGATACTCCTACTACTTGTTCCCTTCTTCCCAGCCCATGCTCCCAAATTATCTCAGTCCCTTCGTTTCTACTCCCTTGCCCTACATAGCAGGTAGGATAGGACAAAAGTCACTGGTATGTATAATTTCCTTCTTTCAAGCCCAGTAAACTGATCAGCTAAGGAATGATCTTCTCTGCTGCTGAAATATTATTCAAGGTTGAAAAGTGAAATTGTGGCTGGGAGACATTTCTTACTTCTTTTTTTCTGTTTTCCATTTCTGTATTCTTGTCTGCATTTGTTGTCACTTTTCCCTTCTTCCTGCCCAGATTTTCCCCTAGTTTACTATTCAACACATTTTCCTTTTTTATTAATCTTTGTACAAATAATTCTCAAAGATTCTATTTCATCTTTTTTATTTTTCCTTTTTTTAAACATTGATTATAGCTTCTAGGCTCTATCTTTAACCCATGTACTAGGGTTGCTTTGACCTTTCCTTCGCTTGTCGTTACCTGTCCTTCTTTCCCTAACATTCCCAGAGTGTATTCCTCTGCACTTGCCTCCTATTTTATGTTTTTTTCTTGTTCCTCTTTTCTTTCTGTCCCTTCATTTCCCCCTAGTTTTCACACTTATTATCAATCATCTTTTGATAGCTATGTCCTCCCTACTGTATTCTTCTTCTGCCTCTCCATCTTCTCTCTCATTCAGGCTTCTTGTCTTGATCTGGGAATTGAAATCTATGTGTCCCTGTGGAGAGAGCCCACCACGGTCATCTGCCCATTCTTTTTCGAAGTCCTGCCTTGGGGTCATACAAGCGTGTGCTCTGGAGAATGCTCTGGTCTCTTCCTCCTTCCTGCTCCTCCCTGAGCATGTCACTACATTATCAGAAATGAAAATGCCAAACCTTTTAAACTGCTGAGCTGGGATAGCTGTATCTGGAGAAGACATGAGAAGAGAAGCAGGATGTTGTGAGGGTGATGAGAGGAACTCTGTGCAGGTTGCCGGTTGGGTTTACGTACAACCAATTTTAGCAATTGCATGAGATCCTGGGGAATTATCTTAATTCTGTACTGTATGAGTTAACCTATAGTTACATTGCAGAGTATGTTGAGTCCAGGTTTTGTGCATCAGCTGCTCCATGCACCGCAGCAGATAACCAGCAGTAGTGGGCTGCTGGAGGAGCATGCGGCTTTTGTCTCCCTTGCCTGTTCTGCTGTGGGCTGTGCTTCTCTCAGCCCTGTGCTGGCATCTACTTCTTCACGTGATAGTATGGGATGTGCAGGTGAGACTTTGGCACCAGGCTGCAGGATTAAAAACATAGGAGGAAAGGGATTGTGTCTATTCTCAGTACACTGTGGATTAGGGAACGTCCCATAAAGTTGAGCTGATGCTGAGCTTTTTGGATGAGGGGAGACAAGTTTATGTTTTTCTACACATCACTAGGGAACCCTGTTTAACAAAAGAACGAGAGAACTGAAGAAGACCACCCTGCCCGGGAGCTGTGCGATCCATTTGTCTGTCTGTCTGTGCCATAGCACGCACTTCACACTGCAGAGGTCTGAAGATGATCTCAGTTGTGACCACAGTCTCTGCTTTCTGCTTGTTTTGCTCATAACCAACCCCGGTGTCGTTACAGGCCATGGTATCTGCTCATGCGGCCGATGCATTTGCCAGGACGGCTGGTTTGGAAAGTTGTGCCAGCATTCAAGGAAGTGCAACATGACAGAGGAGGAGAGCAGAAGTCTCTGCGAGTCAGCGGATGGCATATTATGTTCGGGGAAGGGTAAGAACTGGCAGCTGAGCTACCCCATGTCAGTGCTCCGCCACAGGAAAATGATCGTGTTCTGGAAGACTAATGTGCATGACAGCGGGTTGCTGTTTAGTAACCCTTTCTTACAAAGGCACCTATTATTAAAAGGATGTTATATTTGGCTCCGTAATGCACTTACATCCATTTTGTCAAACACCCACCACAGCCGTGCATGTTTAGCAGCATTGCTCTCCTATGCAATTTGTTAATAGCGTGTAATTTCCTGTATGTGTTTATCTGAAGGTCTGCATTGAACAGCTGTACGTTATAAACTAACTGTCAGTGCTCCATCCCGTTTGAGGATCGGGGACACTACCTGCACTGCAGTGGGGAAGATGGCAAATGTAGTATCTCAGGCAACAGTAAGCGGAGGAGAGTGTTTAACAGCAGTATTTGATACACTTAATCACTCTCCTCCCCAACACAGCAGCAAAGGAAAGGTAGATGTCTGCAGTCCCCACGACAGAATCCCACAAACTCTCTCATTTACTAAATTTTATTCAGGTTGCGTCAGCTTCAGCCCAGCTATAAAAAATCGCCACAAGAAGGAACAAAATTTAGAAAATCTTGTTAATTATCTGAAATTGTTCTCTGAGGTTCTTACCGTACAGTCTTTCAGGCTGGGAGATTGCATTATTGGAAAGAGGGCTTTTTAGCTCCTCCGTAGTGCAAACTGCCTAGTTTTGTATGTAATATGTCTGAAAGACAATAGACAAAAAATGGGCGGTGAGACTAGCTTGAGGCTAGAATGCACTCACTCCAAACTGAACGCGCCGTTTCATCTGTTCATATATCCCTTGCATAGACAGGGAAGAAACCTGCTAGCTGGAAAAAACAGTTAGGAGCCTTCTACCTCAGGCAGATTTCCAGTTGTCCCTTTGGTAACTTTTATGTGCAAAGGAAATCTAAATGGGGCTTCCAGCCTGGCCTTCTTCCATCTGTATTATCACTTATTCTCCCCCAGTGCACCATTTTATTTTGGATTTTCCCCCCAGTTGTCACAATGTCATGGAAAATGAGGAAGTTGCACTGTTTCTCTGGTGTTTCCAGAAGACACAGCTATCTTTAAATTAGCATCTGTGTAAGAGGATGCTGAGTTACGGGAGAAATGGAGTTACTCTGTTTTACTGAAGAAGTTAACTTTTCTTCTCTAAGTCTTGGTCTTCCTGTGATTTTTTTATATAAATCATGAAGGTGAGCGAATATGTCTAAAATCAATAAAACGCACTATATAAGATTCTAAATAAACATAAATATGACAAATGATGTTGAATTTTAAAACATTTGTATTATCTGCTACCCTTTTGTAAGGATGGCTGAGAGCTATTTATTTCAGCCTGTGAGTCTTACTCTGAGAACTAACTTTGACACGTATATCAAGGCTACAGTTTACTTTGAGGCTTTGGAAGCAGATAATCTGACAGGAATTTGCAGAGACATCGAGGTTTTTTTTTTCCCCTCTGTTGGCTATGATGCCGGGGGCTGGTTTGGGATCTCTGGGTCACTGATGTCAGTCGGAACAGTCTGAAAGTTCTTTTAGGTTGTAACCAGCTGCAGGCAGGTTGTGGTTTTAAACCTGACTGCACAAATGGAGGCTTGAAAAGCACAGATTTTCTAAGGTAGTAGTGCACTGTTGAACAGCGTTTACTTTCTATGGGAATTATGACCCTAAATCCATATTCAGCTACACTGGTGGGTTTTTATTTTTTTTTAAGTTTCGTCGGCCTCCAAGCACAGGTAGGCTTCCAATGTGACAAACAGTCGCCTTGAGGACAGTAAATATAATATAGCTGTGTCAAATTAGATGCTATAGTGGGTTTATTGTGGGAAACGCTGGTCATATGTAAGTGTTGTCCCAGCAGAGAAATACCTACATAAGATAGCTTCCAGAAGTGTGCGGCCAGTGAACATCCAAGGAGGTTGCCTCCTGCCTCTTCTCTGAGCAGGGTGGGGATCACAGGCAAAACCAGTCTAATTATTTGTAACTTTTGTTTCTATGCTTAGCTTCCCCCCCCCCCTTTTTTTTTTATTATTATTTTAAGCAAATCTATTCTTGATGCTTAAATATATATCTGGAAATTATGTCTTTTACTGGTACCCATACTTTAAAATGTTATTCATAGCAAGTGTGACCGGCACTATCCAGAGGCCAAAATGACAAATTGTTCTTTCTGTTTCATTACATTGAGCAATAAGTAACCATTACTGGTCAAATGAAAGGGAATTTTGAACCTGTGCGCTAATGGTGGTTATTCTGTCTGCGCTGGAAACCTAGCCAAGATACGCAAGCGTTATAATGGATTGAGGGAGCTTGAGTTTCTGTATGTAGGATTTAATAGACTTTAAGGAGACCTGGTTTTCAGCAGATAACTGCTGAACACTTCCAGAAAATTACACTCTGTTAATACAAGCAAAGTTGGACATCCACATTCCCAGGCTCTTTTTGAAATCTTGGCTCGCTGACTGTGCCACCTGTAGTAAAAGCTCTTCCCAAGGAAAACAGCAACACCCACCACGCTGCTGCCTCCCTGGCAGTAAATGTAGGGCTGCAGATGGCTACTGTAATGGCGCAGGACACGGCTGAGGTAATGAGCCAAATCCCATCCAAGAGGATCTGGCCGGGATCCCAGGGAACACCCCGCAACCCATTAGACTCATTTTAATTAAACTGAGGAGCCTCCCAGAGCAGCACGCTCTGTTCAGGGAAAAGACTTGATACATTCATTCTCCCTAACGCATCTTACATTATGGAGCCTGATCTTCCTTGGTTGACTTGGTGTTAAATTTGCTGTATCTTCTGCAAAATAGTTTTAAACATCGTGGGCATCCCTCAGTCGCAGCGTCAGTGCTTGCTTATGCAGAACGACTTCAGGTTTCTTATTACGTCATGCTCTTATTAACTGCTTTAATTTCACTAAAAGTCTCATACTATTCATCATTATTTTCAGCTGTCAGTACCTTGTAGTTCGTATAAACAGAGACATTCGGTTTAAATTACCCTCAAGTACGTCTTAGTGTATCTCTTATACAGCAACCGTGCAATATATATGCTATCCTCCACTGCCTCTTTATACAGTGGCATTTTTTATCCTTGTAGAGAATGTCAGTATTTTCTGTGCCATGGCTCAGCAAGCAATACACAGAACTCACGGAAAAAGTAGGTGCTCAACCAGATACTCCCATCCCCAAATGTTCCAATCCCTAGCTCTTCCTGTATATATTTACATGTTCCATATGTTACAAGTTAAAACAGCGTTTCTCTAAAATTAGGCGATGAGTTCATTTTTGTCAAATTACAGTAAACGCTAAATTACTTACTTTTAAAATTAAAAAATAGATATTCTACTGAGGCTGTTCTGAAGTTTTAAAGAATTAAGTTTCGGTGATCTGAGATGCTTCAGTATTTATGGGGAAAACCTAGGCAAAATTGGTTCATATCAGCAGATCCGTATTTTTTTTTAAAGTGTGTATTTGGATTTTTAATACAGATTTCATTCAGACGTCACTGAAAAGAATGGAAAGATGGAAAAAACATTTTATACACTTTGGCACAGGCCTTGTTAAGTAACCCATTAATTCTGTTTAGGTTATATTCTAACCAAGCTTCTTTCTATATATTTTTCTTTAATATTGCATTAAACACGTAAGTGACTTTGTACTGGAATCATTCAGGAAATATTGCCAGAGCAACAGCATCTAACTTATTTATAAGCATGTTCTGTTAAAGGTCCACAGCTTCTTTGGTGATTTTTTTTTTTTTTTTTTTTTAAACTCAGCCTTCCTTAATTAAAAACTATGTGCGTATTCTTTGTTATCATTTATTTGTTTTTTGAGTTTTTTGTATTGATTTGTGCTGTAACCAGTTCTTAGGGCTAAGTCCACAGGATTTTTGCTCAGCAGCCACTAAGCGCCCCACCTTGGCGTTTTAGTGTCTCAACTCTGTCAAGCAGCTGAGGGTGGGCTCTGTAAGAAGCCAACTCTCTTCAGCCGGCTGTTGGAATCAGCCAGGAGGACGTACCATCTCCTAGTGGCATTTCTAGTTGCAGAAAAGCCTCTCTTGCACTCTTCTCAGGCTACGGGCTTCCTGACACGCGATTGTCTTGGGGCAACTGTGCCTTTCTGGGATTCAGACCCATGAACCTTCTCCTGAAGGCAGGGATGTCTCTGAGCCTTCCCTTAAAGGGAGATTTCTGGTGCTCCGTGTGTTACGGCACCACGCAAACGTCACCATAAAGTCCCTCCTTTGCCTGTGAGGGTCTGACCAGACATCCCTGAGGAGGAGGAGAGCTGCTTATCCCAACAAGAGGTGTTAGGGTACTCTGCAGGAATAAACAAACTGCTGAACCCCCATTATGTACCCAAACTCTTTTGGACCTAGAGCAAATATTTAGTATTTCTATGGGAGATGGAGCAGCTTCATTTACTGTGATGAGGATTTTGGGGGTCTAAATGCTAGTCTTGGGCACCTCTGGTCTTGTGGGGACTCATCCCTAAAGGTTTTAGATGAGGAGGGCCATTTTCTTCCTGGGTATGATTTTATTGCCTTCAGTAACAGTGGGTCAGGGACAATTTGAGCTTTTCTAGTCAAAAGAAAGAACAGTTACTGGGAAGAGTAGCCCTGATTGTAGGTCTCTGAAACCAAAGGAAAGCTTCAAAATGTGAGTCCTGATTAAATGAAATAGCAAAATCAAAGCATAAGTAGTAACGTTCCACCATAGTCTAGCTCACCCCAAAAGAATCCTTTTATTCAAAAAGATTTTAGCTTGATTATTTTCTTTTATGCAATGGCTTCTTAGGCGGCAATTTTGTGCATATGCGCACGTGTGTGTGCGTGTGTGTGTCTGGGGCTGTTATTTTCTAGTCTGAAAATGCCAGCACTCTTTGACTGCGAGTAATAATTTTTGTGATTTCAGGTTCCTGCCACTGTGGAAAGTGCATCTGTTCACCACAGGAATGGTACATTTCGGGCGATTTCTGTGAATGCGATGACAGAGACTGTGACAAACATGACGGTCTCATTTGCACAGGTGCAGTACAGGCTAACACTTAATTGCTCTAAGAAACAAACTGTGTTGATGGGAGTTGTGTTAGACAAAGCCCAGCGTCTTCTTTCTCCAGTGACGGAGGCAGTGCATTTGCTGGTTATTCAAACCTGCTCTAATTGTTTCTTTGTGCAGCGCGATAATCAACTTAAGGTTTCTAAACAACAGTCGAAAGCCTGACTATGAATTTAAATAAGTAAGCCAGCTCTGAAATCCATCAACAACTGTCGCTGTAATAGACTACAAGTTACCGCTTATTTGGCAAAGGATGTGCAGCGTCAGCATTGTGATCATGAGATTTCTTTAACTTTGGTTCTCTTAATGGACTTTCTACGTGTATAATGCATTTAAGTCATAGACAAAATTCGCTTGTCCGATGATCTTTGGTAGGTGAGAGGCATAGTTGTGAGGGTTGACAGAGCTTCCTGGCAATCAGACCGTTCTCAGTGGCAGGCTGAAATACCGCACAGTTTTTCTTACGACGTGATGGCTGGTGATGAAAGCGGCTTCACCTTAACGTTGTCTGGGAGTTCAGGTGGCAGATGGGGACAGAAATGGGCAGGCCGCCAACAAACCCTCATGACAAACCTGGCGACAAGAGGCAACATGGGAATTGCTAAATTAACTCACTGGCCGCCTCCTGTTACAAATCTTAATTTTAGAAAATCTTTGCTGTGCAATTATTAGACATGGAGGAAATCTGCAAGTCGATTACAGTGAGAGTGGGAGGGCTGACACTAGTGAATTGTCTTCCAGCTCACCCTATTAGCAAGGGTCCTTTTGGGGGGGCAAGCAGCCAGTATAGAGGCAACAGGAGCCTTATCTTCAGCTGCAGCGGCGAGTCACGGATCTTCATAAAGTCAGTAGGAAGGGAAGCTCGAATTGGAAACCCAGGCTGTAGAGGTCTCAAGCTGAGCATCATGAAAAATATTGAAATGAAATGAAAATATGGTCTCAGTACTTAATGTTTCTCCACTGCAAAACAGGGCCAACACATTTTTCATCGAATAGAGAGTTTGAGATGTTATGTATTCGTATAGCACTTCTGAGAATTTAGGTTTAAAGTTTTTCATGTTGAAAGTGATGTTTTGGTTGCTATTCTGTTTGTACCCTTTTATATCTTTTTTTCTTTTTGCATAACAGTTAAAAATATTCTTGTTTTTCCTTGTACCTGGAACTACAGTGAACAGAGACTCAACAACTGGGTACAAATAGTGGTGGCATAATTACAATATTTGCAATTCTGCTGATGGAATTATTGAGAGAATGCTATTAATCCTTTGTAAGTGTAGGTTTGGGGTGGCTTCTTAATGCAATGGTACAGTAATTGCTTCCTTCCAAAGAAGAAGAAAAAAAAAAAAAGGTGGGGGGAACAATAAAGGAACAATGCAACTACTTTAGCATGGCTTTTTCCTCCCCATAGAACACATTTTAATGTAGTACATTTCAATTATGATAATTGCCCTTTATTCATTTTGTTCTAGGCAATGGTGTCTGTAGCTGTGGAAACTGTGAGTGCTGGGAAGGATGGAATGGAAATGCTTGTGAAATTTGGCTGGGGAGAGAATACCCTTAACAGAGGACGTCAAAGAATGAGGAGGTTTTTGTTTGTTTCTCTTTAGGCTGCTAGAACATTTAATTTTGGAAGTATTCAGTGTGTGGGTGTGGGTGTGCATGCACACACACGTACATGGATGGGTGTAAATACTTTAGAACACTCATTTGAGGGCCTGCTCCTTAAAGAAATGCGTGGCAAAACTAAAATTAAAAAATTGAAAATGCCTTGGGAGCAGGACAGGCCAAGCTCTAAAAAGTGAAATCAGAAAAAATACTGTCTCGGTGGAACTTCTCCAGAGTTTTTTGGTAAATTCAGTGGGACTGAGATGACATCCATAACGCCTATTTCTTAAGCAACTTTTGGTCTAAGAAAGCCTTTTTTTTAAAACATGATTTACTTGGTTGTCACCTCTCCGTATCAGCATGTGACAATATTCCTGTAAAAGAGTAGCGCTAGTTGAATATTTGTCAAATAATTAACTTGATTAATTTTATGGTGTTTGAAAAATGCAATGTTTGGCCCTTTTTTCTTTCCAACAATCCTGATTATGCACCAGCTCATAAAGTGAGAGAAGCTGCAAAGAAGCTGATCAAAATATTAATGATTTTTTATTTGGTCAAAGAATTGTATTTATATAACTGAGGTCCAGTTACCTGACAACCACAGACTGAAAACCAAAAACATTTGAACAGACCCTTCTCCCCAAGAGAACTTCTTAGTTTCTGTGGTTAAAGTGTCAATAAGTTGGTTATCTAGTCTACGTACTGCAATGCTTTTAAATACATAACCTATAGGAGTATAAGGAATGAAACTAATAAAGATATAAATGTATGATTACCTATTCTGAATATGTATCCTGCAACTCATATGTACTTTTATCATACTATTCTATGTATGTACAGTTGCCTACTCCTCTTAAAAGTAAAGCAAATGAAAATTTGTTATACTAATAACTTTTAGGATGACAATTCTGTATGCTATTAGAAATCACTGTTTGGAACAGATTGCACTGTCACACATGGTATTCATTGAATTTAACTGCGTTTATAGAAGTGGGGAGCCTGAAGGTCGAATGACTTGAAAAATCAGCTATGCTATACAGTAGCCTGGTCTCAGCCAAAGACGTTCAGACAATGGCAACAAAGTAATTAAAGTTTTAATACAGTAAAAACAAACAAAGCAGTGGTATGAACAAAAATTTTATTTTTTATTTTCCAATGGTGAAATGCTGCTCAGTGTGAAATTCACATTGAGTTATGAACGATGCACAACTATTGGGACTTCCCTAACTTATTTACATATGAGTCTCTTATTTTTTTTGTACATGTAGATTTGGCAGCCCTTGAATTCTTTAGAGCAAAAAAAAGATACATACATTTTAGTTTCAAAAGTGTTTACATTTTGTGAAACCATGATTGAGTGAGAAATTGCTTAAATGGCTGGAAAATATTTCTTTTTAATACCAAACTGGAACGTTGTGGTTTAGGTGCCGAGGTCCTATTTTTGAAGAGGTACATGATTCAGAAATAAGGGAACTATACATCAAGCAAAAAAGGTATTTCCATTATTAGTCTAGAAATTAGTTTTCTTTGAGAAAGGACAATTTTGAAATAGGAAAACTCAATGGTACAGAACATGTAATAGAAAGCAAAAAATTTGAATGAATTTATTTAATAACTTTTATTATTCCCCTTCCTATGTAGCTTGCTCTTTCTCTTAACTAATTTTTTCCCTTAACCTGGATTCTTTCTTTCTAAAAATGAAGCTTGTGAAACCCGTGATCTCAGGGAGTATAATCACCAAACGTCCATGCATAACTTAAAGAGTAGTTATGCAGATAAATAACAAGATATCATCCCAAAGCTGCTAGCTGCTTACTTTTCAGATAACCAAAATATCAGGCAGAGTTCTACAATGTATTGATACAGTATAAAGAATCTTCAAGTAAAATTAATCTTGAAATTATAGTCTATATTTTCTACTTATAACCCTTAAAGTCTGTAGATCTTAACAGGAATATTTTCTTAAATTTTAACATACGTGCATTTTGTCAACCCTGGTGTCTGGAGAGCACAGATTGTTGGTTTTACTTATATTTATGAATACCACTGACCTGATCTTATAATCAATGTTTTTTACACATATACATTTGTCTGCTGAACCAAAGTGTAAACAATGAAAGATACAAGTTTTCCTTCATTTCCTTCCATTTGTATTTAGTACTGGAATAAGAAAACATTAGATAATCAAAACTCTTATTGAGGTTCAGTAGATGCTTTTAACTTGTTTCATGGCACGATAAGCAGATTTATATATACTGTAGATCAGCCGTGGTATTTCAGGTATTCTTATTGATAGACAAAAACCAATTCTTTAGAGGGTTGCAATGTCATATTTGAAGCATTTTACTTTGTAATTTGCTTTCATTTTAAACAGATTCTGATTTCTAGTTAGATTTAAAAAAACCTAAACAATCAACTCCCATATTTTGGCTACTGGATGGATGGATTACATAACCATAACATTTCAAAAAGTGTTATCCAAGTTGTTTGCTAAGGTACATATGGAAAATATTAGAATATTCTAAGACAGCTACTGTCAGTGGTTCATTAAAATGTAAATTATCAAACAAAATGGTGCTATCACAATAAACCTTAAAGTATTAATTAAAACTACTAAAATATAATGTATACATAAATTCAATTCCTTTCCTATTTTTATTCTGTTTCTTACAATGTTGCTTGAACATTCCCCCCACTCTTCATGCTGAGGTAACTGGTGATGTAACTCCCAGCAGATCTGTTTTGTGGCTCATTTCCTCACTAGAAAAATGAGATCAGAAGGAATAAGATTATTATTCCACATATGCAAAAATAATAGGTGTATTCATAAATTGTGATTTTACACCTCATTCCCTGTGATGGGAATTCCAAATACATAAACTGTAAAAGCAGGAAGAGTCGTAAGGGAGTGGAACACACTGCTTGATTCTTCAGACCTAGGGACTGTAAAAACTTGCTTCCAGGCCTGTGGCAAAAGGCAGTTCTAGGTGGTAAAAACAAATTGGATAAATGGGGATTTCATACTGGCTAGATTGATAAACCTTATCAACAAAAGATACTACAGCCTTGCTTTCTTCTTACGAGAGAAAGAACGCAATCCAGAAGTGGGCCGAATGCTTCTGCAATCGACTTGCAGGATTATGCCTATTGTATATAACGTATCTGTAATATAACCTATAAAACAGCTGTGGATTGATTTGCTTGTATAAGTTATTAACATACTTGTGATCCTTTTTTCACCGGCCATACTCTCTTCTAGAAATAGACAGATGAACATTTAATCATGTACCTGCTCTGCCATTGCTGATGCTCTGCCCTTGCTTCTTTACAGAATGACATCTCACTTTGTAGCTAAATGATACAGCTAAATGACACTGGGATGAAGAAAGCTAAGTTGAATATTTCTGTGACTAGGTAACAGAACAAAAATTTTATTACATCTTCAAAAATACGTCATAGCATTTGCATTAGTCATCACAAGACCCTCCCCCGTTATTAGACATTTTAAAATGCATTGCACAGAAGGTGAGTCTATCTAAGGGGGCATGTAAAAGAAAGATAACCTCCTTATTTAGTCTAATTTTACTTGCATTCCCATTTGAATGGAGCTGAATAGTTTCTTCTTTATACCAATAAGCAGATGGATCAGCAAGACACACTTTTAATGCATGGACCAAACTGCCTGCTTTCATACCTCATTGTTTACAGTGGTTTTAAACCAAGAGAAAAAGTTTCCCAATACGTATAAAAAAGTCAGAGTTCTTATTGTTGTTTCAGGTATATACACCATAGTCAAAGTGGATTGCTTTACTTTATATTTGGGGGGTGGGTTTTCGTTAAGAACCAGCCTGACTCTACACAAGTAAAAGTTTATGAAAATGATAGTATATTAAAAAATTATTTGAGAGTGGCTAAAAACCCCGCAAATTAAGCAAAAGCTGTGATACGTCAACTGCAAAGCACTTAAAAGCTATAGATGCCTTTCTATAGGCTCTATTGTGTGAGCAATCTCATAAGGATTCTTGTGTATTTATAAAATTTTTGAAGTACAACAAAATGGTGCTTTGTTGAAGTAGTTCATATCTACTTAAAACTGTATTTCTAAAACTGTGCAGGTGTAACTGATTTTGCCAAATAGAACTGTAGCTAAAGTACAGATTAAAAAAAAAAAAAGAGATATAATGGCTATGTGCAGTGTTAACACATGAAATGGTAAGATGAGGTTGGATTGCTGTGCAAACAGTCTCTCAGAGATTAGATAAAACCCAGAAGAAGAACAGAATACAAAGCAAGCATGCTGCAGATTCACAGACAGCTGGACATGTAAGTACAAAAAACCCAATCTGTAAATACAAATTGATTCCATCAGGTTTACTATACAGTACTTTAGTAGTAACAGACAGTTGAAAACAGCTTTCACTTAACAGCAAAATTAATTTTAGAGGGAAGAAAATGGTGAAGTCTCATCCTGGAGAACAGCAAGAGAGGTATTATATTAAGGAGCTAAAATTTTCTTTGGCATGGTAAAAGGGGAGAACTGAGTTTGCCAACCTATTTACATGAAGTTTCACCATCCTGTGGCCAGTGCAATGATGTTTTGCACAGTCTACTTCTTACATAAACTTTTTTTGTTGTTTTCTGGTATGCCTTCATATAAATGTTTTATTCATCATGTTGAATCTGTGTATACAACAAATAAGAATAAACACAAACTGTACACTGCAGACAAACTCTTTGCATATATGTATGTAAATTTAGTAATACAGACCAACAGTTCTTTGATAGACACAACCTACTACATGCAGTTCATCCTTGCCACCCTCTTCCCATGCAACAGATGAGACAAGAGACAAAATGAAAGGGAGGAAAGAAAGCACAAAGACCCCTTTGCTATGTCTAAACAGATTGTAGAAAAAATACTTTTTAGGATATCTATTCATTGGATTAAACACACATATGGATTTAGCCCGTCGAAACAAAACCAGAAAATAATTAAAAAAATGCTCTATTTCCAGTATGTACTAATGCTTACAAAAACTAAATCTGGCCTGAATTATAGCCCCCCAAACTGGTTTGCAGATCATAATTACCCAGGATCAAAAGTTTAATGTTGAAAACAATACTTATGTAGCATCAGGCCGTGAACCAGAACCTTCTTGCGTGGCTCAGCCAGGTCCCAGCCCTGCCTCTCCCCAGGCTCTTACACTGCGAGAGTAAAAAGACGGCTGGATGGAACATGAACACATGTATTCCCTCTTCACGAGCTCTTACGAAATTCAGCTGAGAGAGAAAGAGGATGTAGCCTTCATCTTACTCAAAATATTGTGAAGTGCTCCTCTTAGAACTGTAGGAAAGCCTGGGGCCTCCTCTGGGACCCAGCAGGTAGTACAACGTCAAGGCTGCTGCCTCCCGTGGCTCCTCCAGATGCAGAGCAGGCCCTCAGCTCACCACGTGAGTTGCTTTGGTTTGGTTTTGTTTTCTTTTCTCAGGGAAGGTGCACAAATCCCACTGGACCAGATGGGATGAGAAGGGTGCACTGAAGTTTTTAATAAAATGTTGTTTTGCCGCCCCCCCCCCCCCCCCCCCCCGCCATATTTAGTGCTAGCAGGCAAGGGCACAGTCTAAGTCAACGCTTCTTTGCATTTTTATCACAGTATTAGAGTAGGTTTGTATTTTTTTTCCTCTACATGGACAGTGGGCTTCATGCTTAACTCATTCCCTCCCTAGAAAGACCCAATATCAAGTGTTAGCTTGCTGTTCTCATATTAAATATATAAACAAGGAAGTCTGGCCTACAGGAAAAAAAAAAAAAAAAAAAAGAGTTTATCTAGAATTTAGCAGCTTTACGGTAGCCTCCTTATAACGTTGCTTATAAAAAGAGAACACATTTGAAAACTAGCATGAAGAGTTGATTCAGACTGAATCAGTTGTTCAGCTGAGCAGACAGGGAGTTTGAAATAACCGGCGGTCTCTGGTAGGGACTTCAGCACAAAGATGTGATAAAACAAATTGCCAGAAATACAATGCTAAAAAAGGAATGGATGATTTCCCTTTTTTTTTTTTTTTTTTGTCTTTAAATATCAAGGTAACATTGAGAGGCCAAGAGAGCATTGCCGCACAGTCTTCCAGACTGAGGTACAGTTTGGTCCTTGTTGCCCTTTCCGAGAAACAAATATCTTCTTAAGCATACAGAGAGTACCCATATTTTTAGTCTTCTGAAAGCCTGTGACTAAGCGCGCAACACTTCAGTGGCATCTCTGTGGCATTCTCTAAATCTTCTCCCCTCCCCTCCCCAACATTGGTTTATCGTTCACAAGTGACAAACTCAAAGTGTTGATCGTGTTTCTGGTAATATGATCCAAGGCTTCAGTTTTATAATGTTTTTGATTTCTTCTAGGTTCATGTAGGAGAAAGTACAGTATACAGAGATCAAGGCAAGGCACCTTCAATCTAGCAATTTGGTGGGCATATTATCCTAGGAAGCTGGGTGGAGGTACGTACTGGGATATCAGTGAGATACATAGGACCGGACTTTGCATGCTTAGCTAAAAATAAAAATAAAGTTTTGTAATATGTCCAGTTTTAAAACTTTTTTTTTCTTTTAAAACACCAGAAATATTAAACTATAATTTGTAACTACCCTTTGCATTGGTGCTGCAAAAAAGAACACAACAACATCCTTGCCCATGCTTTGCTAAGTAGGTGTGGGATTCAGCCAAAAATAACAATGGCATTAAGTTCAGTTCCTTAAAAACAGGAAAGGATAATATTTGAAATGGATTTAGGTAGCGCAATTCTGGTTAGTCTTACTTATTTATTTTTTTTTATTGGTGGTGGTTGTTTTTTCAAACAATGAAGATTTAGTAGATGAAAAATGAGCCTTAATTCAGGCCTACAAGGCCTACAAAATTCTTTGGACCCACTTTCCCAAAAATGAGTGGGTCTTGCTCGCTGGGCAAGGCAAATGTTACCATTACCAGTAAGCCTGTGATATGTATAAAACACACACACAAAAAGAAACTATAGGGGGATGCCAAACACTCGTTTCAGAAAACTTCCTGGTGGTTGTGTTTGACACTCTTCCCTCCACTATAATGCCAACCTCAGAAGCACAGTATCTGTTACTAAAGAGTATTCACATTTAATCAATATTGTAAGCCAGAGACGACAATCCTATTCTTTATAGATATAATTTGTAATAATAGATTTTTGAAGGCTTCCTGATTCCCTGATTGCTTTCAAAACTAAGCCACCGGCAACACTTAAGTTATAGAGAAACACAATCCCTGCCAAAGGTCACAGACAGTGGAGCGAGCAGCCTTATAAAAAAGGGAAGAAGAGAAATCCATAAATAGCACAGGTTTACAGCATCTAACTAGAAATTACTTGATTATTTGTGTGCTACAAAATAGAACTTAAACACATGGATTTTGCTGAAACTGGACTCAAAAAGGGATTATGGGCAATTGTCAGCAGGCAAGGTATCAAGTGTACTTGTGAAGTATGTCATTCACATGAAGTGTCACAGTCACAGAAAAGATATTAAAAAGGCATTCCAATATCTGGTAGGGCATTCCATGGTCTGAGTTTAGCTGGTTCATCCAGGTGTCTTCTTGTTGTGGGTGGAGCTACATGTTGAGATTTATCCGCTTGCAACAACTCAGTTCAGAAACAGCAACGGGCAAGTCTGTGACGTGCCGCAAGCTGATCCACAGACACTGCAGAGGGGAAGTCTGGCAAGGATAAATCGCTCAACTGTACTCGGGACTCAGTAAGTCACAACACCTGTGAGGATCTGGCTATGTCGTCTTACTCTTGTTAACTGGTTTGCCGCCATTCATTATTGCAGATGCACTTGTGCTTTTACTTGGAGTCACCCCAGCCTTTGGCACTGTTTCTCCAATATCATGCAAAGATGGTTCTCGATACATGGCAACTGCAGGGAGAAAAGAGAAGAGGAGAGGCATTTTTAAGAACGTATCTCGTTTAAGAGCTCATCTCAAATAGGATTCATTTTCTACAATAACTGATATTGTAATGTAATCCATATTCCTCTTGCATGCGAAGGAAACTATTTACTTTGACAGATACTTGTTTTGCACAACTGATAGCTTTGCTTGACCCTCCAAATTTCTCACTTCTTCTCTATCTATCTGACTTAAAAACACAGTAGGAAACTGGATGCTTGCTTGTTTTATGGAACTATAGAAGCCTTGGAAATGAAAACCTACTGTTCTGTCTTTGCATGAGACAGACACAAATATGTGTGTGTGTATATACACATCCCTTAAATAAATATTCTGCAAGTTTTTAGAAGTAAAATATGATGAGATAAGACAGATGGTATTTAACAAATGGGATCATACAATACAGTTGTCTAGACTTAAGTGGGTTTTTTTAGTCCTACATTGCAAGACTAGGCTTGGGGCCAGTTCTACAAAGTTATTTGTACATCTGCCTCTCAAATCTGAGGACCTTGGCCGTGATCTCTTCAGGTGTGTCCTGAAGAAATGTCCGGGATGGTGCTGCGGAGAGTACACAAAAGGTTTGGGTTTTTTTCTTCCTCCTTTCCAAAAACATATGCAGTAGCCACTGATCTCCACTGAGTGTAAAAGTGCAGAAAACTCCAAATTAAACTATTAACTGAATTCTTAGAGGAATTAAAAGTTTGCTCCTGGGCTTCAGTCCATATCTAACCACTTTAAATCCTTTGAGGAAAATACATGTGTTCAATTACACAGTTCCAGCATTAAGCTGCCTTAATGATTAATGCTCTTGGATAATTCAATTTCATTTTCCATGTCACTGAATCAGGTAATATTTCCACTTATATCTAACTTCAGTAGCATTTATTTATATCAGAGCAACATTAAAAGAGATGTCAAAGCAGTCAAAGGAATTAATCATCACACTATGATTTCGGGACTGGCTGTGTGGTGCCACAGAGAGCACAATCCCTTCATCCCTTGGCTAATTAGAGTAGGAGGCAGGAGCATCAAAGTAGTGACCTTGATCTTCAATGGTGTGAAGTTTCATAATAAATACTAAGGGCCCCATAGCATCATTAACTAATCAAATACTTGTTCTAACATTTCCAATGACATAATCTAAATCCTTTTTATGGCTTCTGAAAGTCTGAAATTAAACATCTTCTCTAGAGTACGTAAGGCTGGTTATGATCTATGCCTTCAGAGTCAGCCCCCATAACTGTGTTTAGGACACTTTGCTGATCAATTAAAAGAGCTTCATGAAATAACACCGTGACCTACAAAAATATTAAGTTGAATAACATGAGATGGAACTGTAAAGTAAGGAATTATATAGCAGAGCTGTCATACTTGATGACTCTCACGGGCGATGTAAAGCAAATTATTTCTAAGCCTTGTCTAAGCTATTTTGATAGAGTCTGACTGTCCAAACATTAATGAAAAAGTCACTTATTTCTTAATCTATATGAATTGATGCTGCTTTTAAAAATGCACTGGCTTTCCCTCCCTACAATTCTTATAATTTAATTGTCCTGGTTTGAGGTAAAACAGAACCAATTTTGTTCAGTAACTTCGCTTCTTAGCTGGGCCTCTTCTAACAACTGAAATTAACTGCATATTGTGCAGACAGTGTTCACTCTCTCAGAGTGATAAGGCCAATGTTTATAGCTGATGCCCAGGCATGGGATGCAGAGAGGACCTTGCTTATACTTATTGCCATAACACCCAAGGCCAACCAACTTTGTTATTTGCCACGTTGGAGGGTCGGAAGCGGAAAAGCATAGTGGGGTCCCACCTGCAGGGAGGAGCGGACAGGACAGGTGACCCAAAACTGACCAACAGGGTATTCCATCCCATCTGCCTCATGCTCAGTATAAAAGCTGAGGGACCGAAGGGTCACGGGCTCTTCCTTCAATGGCCGACGTCTGAGGAGGACTCTCTCTCTCTGCCTGTGATCCCAATCCTGACTCCAGATCCGGAATCCAGTTCCCGTCCATCACTGAGTCCAGCCTGGGACTGCCCCAGTGCCAGCCGGTGACGTGACTGTCATCTCGGGAGCTTGATACGGTTTTGTATATATTTTTCATTATTTCCTTTTATTTTATTATTAATATTTCATTAAAGTAGTTTAGTTTCTTCTAAACTCGTAAGTCTCTTTTTCCTCCTCTGCCTCTCTCTTTGTAGAGGGGTAGAGGGGAGCATCTGTCGGTCCCGTCTGGGGTCCCTCGGGTCCCCAGTGGTGGATTTGGCCTAAACCACGACAGATTAATTGGCGCCCAACGTGGGGCACGAACAGTGCTCCACCAGAGCTGTGATAAATTGTCCAAATAGTTTGAATTCCAACTTGCTCAGAGATTAGAACAGACAGCTTGCATTATGTCGTTCTTAGAGGAAATCATGTATCATGCCTTTAAACAGCTTTGTTGGACTTTAATGCAGTCAGCTTGGTCTAACCTGTCAAATGTGTTGCAAACTTCATTTATTCTTTGTCTTTTTATGCGAAGGTTTAAAGGTGCTATGTTGGTGTGGTTCGCAATTCAGATGTATAACACGATGAGTTGGGTAACGGCTCTACCTGTATATCTCGGGCATCAGGTGATGGATTCTGTTATTAATTATACTGTCGGTTCTACCTGGGGAATGTTTACTTCGCCCTTTGATACTTATGCTAATGTGACACCCTCAGAGCTGGGGCATGGAAACCTTCTGGGCTCTGAGGATAAGGACTGGTACCTTGTTAAGATCGTGATTTTGTTGTCGGTGCTTCTGAATGTGGTGCAGGGGTGGTTTAATGTGAAACATCTGTGCAGGGGGAGCTATAGGGTACCGTGCGCTGCCGCCACTCAGACCCGCGCAGCCGCTCGGCGATCTGCAGCGGCACAAACCGCGGCCCCGCCCGGCCCGGCCGCAGCCGCCCCCCCCAGAGCAACGGCAAAACCGGCAGCCGCCCCCCCCACCGCATCGGCACAGGCGCCTCCGCCGCCGCCGCCGCCGCCGCCTGCAACGGCACCGGCACCGGCACCACCGGCAGCCGCCCCCCCCACCGCAACAACACCGGCCCCTCCGCCGCCCGTCCCGGCACAAGCTACTGCAGCCACTACAACCAGTACCAAACCTACTCAAACTCCATCAAAATCGGTACAAGCTGCCCCGGTAACCAGGAGGAAGAAGAAGAGGTCAACTCCTTCCCCTACCCCTTACGACAAAGACCACCTCAAGTCAGATAGCTTGGGGGAGGGTTCTGAAGAAGATCCAGGGGAGGGTCCTTCAAGACCAGATAAGGGAAAGAGACCTTTGAAAACAGACAAAGGCCAGAGTCCTTCTAGAGCAGATGTTGGAGAGGCCCCTTCTAGGGCAGCCTCACCACAGGAGGACTCAGATGTAGAGGTAGTTGTTAAATCCTTCTCTATGAAAGATCTGAGAAATATCAGGAAGGACTTTAGTCGTCATGAAGGTGAAACACTTGTCTCCTGGTTGCTCCGATGCTGGGATAATGGGGCAGATACCCTAGATTTAGATGGCAGAGAAGCTAGGCAATTGGGAAACCTGGCCAAGGATGGAGGTATTGATAAAGAGATTGGGAGAAAGACAAGCACTCTCAGTCTCTGGAGGCGACTGGTGTCAGCCATAAAGCACAGGTATCCCTTTAAGGACGATATCGAATGCCGTCCAAGTAAATGGACCAACATGGAAAAAGGTATTAAGTACCTGAGAGAAATGGCTGTGCGAGAGGTGATTTATAGTGATGGGCAAGTGATTGTAGACCCTGATGAAATGCCATGCAAACAATCTATGCTAAAAAAGTTTGTACAAAGTGCACCATCAACATATTCCCACACATTGTCAACAATGGTCTGGGGAGGATCTGATACTGACACACCAACCGTAAATGAAGTGGTTAATAAGGTACGACAGTATGAAGACAGTCTCTCTCGTCCCTTTTCTGTGGCAGCCATAGAAAAGCTGACTGTGACCACCGAGAAAATGACTGAGAAAATGACTGAGAAGCTGACTGTGACCACCGAGAAAATGACTGAGAAACTGACTGAGAAAATAGAGCAAATGACCCAGAAATTAGTTGAGCAAACCGATAAACTGTTTGATAAACTAACCAAGGTGGAGGAAAAACTCCATTCTTTCCCTGTACAGACTCATGTTGCAGCTGCTAAGAGGAAACGCCCTCCTACTCAAGAGAAAAAACACCCTCCGACTCAAGACAAATCAAACCCGATGCGAGATATCCTGTGGTTTTGCCTCTGTGAATATGGAGAAGACATGAAGAAGTGGGATGGAGAACCTACCTCAGCCCTACAGGCACGGGTGCTTGAGCTGCAAAATGAAGCAGGTAGAAGAAAGGATTCTTACAGGAAGAAGGCTGCTCCAACCTACGGTAGGCGATCCTACGGACCAGGTAGGAACCAATATGATAATCGTAGGTACTACGGTCAACATTAGAGGTGCCCTGCCTCCAGCCAGGAGGAGGAGAGGGACAACCGAGTTTATTGGACTGTGTGGATTCGATGGCCTGGCACATTAGAGCCACAAAAGTATAAAGCCCTAGTGGACACTGGTGCACAGTGTACCCTATTGCCATCGAATCATAAAGGGGCAGAAACTGTCACCATTTCTGGAGTGACAGGCGGATCTCAAGAACTGACTGTATTAGAGGCTGAAGTGAGCCTAACTGGGAATAAATGGGAGAAACACCCCATTGTTACTGGTCCAGATGCTCCGTGCATCCTTGGCATAGACTATCTCAAGAGAGGGTATTTTAAAGACCCAAAAGGGTATCGGTGGGCTTTTGGTATAGCAGCTGTAGAGACTGAGGATGTTATACAGCTGTCTACCTTACCCGGTCTTTCAGATGACCCTTCTGTTGTGGGACTGCTGAGGGTTGAAGATCAGCAGGTGCCAATTGCTACTGCCACGGTGCATCGACGACAGTATCGCACCAACCGAGACTCCCTGATTCCCATCCATAACCTGATTCGCCGGCTAGAGAGCCAAGGAGTGATCAGCAAAACTCGCTCACCCTTTAACAGCCCTATATGGCCAGTGCGAAAGTCTGATGGGGACTGGAGATTAACAGTAGACTATCGTGGCCTGAATGAAGTCACACCACCACTGAGTGCTGCTGTGCCAGATATGCTACAACTTCAGTATGAACTGGAGTCAAAGGCAGCCCAATGGTATGCTACAATTGACATTGCTAATGCCTTTTTCTCTATTCCTTTAGCAGCAGAGTGCAGGCCACAGTTTGCTTTCACCTGGAGGGGTGTCCAGTACACCTGGAATCGACTGCCCCAGGGGTGGAAGCACAGCCCTACTGTTTGCCATGGACTGATCCAGACTGCACTGGAGAAGGGTGGAGCTCCAGAACACCTACAATACATCGATGACATCATTGTGTGGGGTAAATCAGCAGAAGAAGTTTTCCACAAAGGTAGGAAAATAATTAAGATTCTTCTGAAAGCAGGTTTTGCCATTAAAAGAGGTAAGGTCAAGGGACCTGCACGAGAAATCCAGTTTTTGGGAATCAAGTGGCAAGATGGCCGTCGCCAGATCCCAATGGATATAATTAACCGAATAACATCTATGTCCCCACCTACTAACAAAAAGGAAACACAAGCCTTTTTAGGTGTTGTGGGTTTCTGGAGAATGCATATTCCAGGTTATAGCCAGATTGTGAAACCTCTCTATGAAGTGACTCGAAAGAAAAATGAGTTTATGTGGGGCCCTGAGCAACGACAAGCCTTTGAGCAAATTAAACAAGAGATTGTGCATGCAGTAGCCCTTGGACCAGTCCGAACTGGACGGAACATTAAAAATGTGCTCTACACCGCAGCCGGGGATAATGGCCCTACCTGGAGCCTTTGGCAGAAAGCACCAGGGGAGACTCGAGGTCGACCCCTGGGATTCTGGAGTCGGGGATATAAAGGCTCCGAGGCCAACTATACTACAACTGAGAAAGAAATCTTGGCAGCATACGAAGGAGTTAGAGCTGCTTCAGAAGTAATTGGTACTGAGGCACAGCTCCTCCTGGCGCCCCGATTACCAGTACTGGGCTGGATGTTCAAGGGTAAAGTTCCTTCTACTCATCATGCCACCGATACTACCTGGAGTAAGTGGGTTGCCTTAATCACGCAGCGAGCTCGAATAGGAAACCCAAATCGCCCAGGAATCGTAGAAGTGATCACAAATTGGCCCGAAGGCAAAGACTTTGGGATGCCACCAGAGGAGGTGGTGACACGTGCTGAGGAAGCTCCACCATATAATGAACTCTCAGATAATGAGAAACAGTATGCCTTGTTTACTGATGGGTCTTGTCGTATTGTAGGAAAACATCGAAGGTGGAAAGCTGCTGTATGGAGTCCTACACGACGAGTCGCGGAAGCTGCTGAAGGACAAGGTGAATCGAGTCAATTTGCAGAGGTAAAAGCCATCCAGCTGGCATTGGACATTGCTGAACGAGAAAAGTGGCCAATACTCTATCTTTATACTGACTCATGGATGGTGGCAAATGCTCTGTGGGGGTGGCTAAAGCAGTGGAAGCAGAGCAACTGGCAGCGCAGAGGTAAACCCATCTGGGCTGCTGAGCTGTGGCAAGATATTGCTGACCGGCTAGCGAACCTAGTCGTAAAGGTACGTCACGTAGATGCCCATGTACCCATGAGTCGGGCCACTGAGGAACATCAAAACAATCAGCAAGCGGATCAGGCTGCTAAAATTTTCCAGACAGACTTGGACTGGGAACATAAAGGTGAACTATTCTTAGCTCGGTGGGCCCATGACACTTCAGGTCATCAAGGAAGGGATGCAACATATAAATGGGCACGTGACCGAGGCGTGGATTTAACCATGGACGCTATTGCGCAGGTTATCCATGACTGTGAAACATGCGCCGAAATCAAGCAAGCTAAACGGTTAAAACCTTTGTGGTATGGGGGACGATGGCTGAAATATAAATATGGGGAAGCTTGGCAAGTTGATTACATCACACTCCCTCAAACTCGCCAGGGTAAGCGCTATGTGCTTACAATGGTGGAAGCAAGCACAGGATGGTTGGAAACCTATGCCGTACCTCATGCCACTGCCCGGAATACCATCCTGGGCCTTGAAAGGCAAGTCTTGTGGCGACATGGCACGCCAGAAAGAATTGAGTCAGACAATGGGACTCATTTTAAAAACAATCTTATAAGTAATTGGGCAAAAGAACATGGTATTGAGTGGATATATCATATCCCCTATCATGCACCAGCTTCTGGGAAGATTGAGCGATACAATGGACTGTTAAAAACCACCCTAAAAGCTATAGGAGGTGGAACCTTTAAAAATTGGGACAAGCATTTACAACAAGCTACCTGGTTAGTTAACACCAGGGGATCCATCAATCGAGCTGGTCCTGCTCAGTCAGACCTTTTACATATTGTAGAAGGGGATAAAGTCCCTGTGGTGCATGAAAGGAATTTGTTAGGGAAAACTGTTTGGGTTTTCCCTGCTTCAGGCAAAAGCAAACCCATTCGTGGGACTGTTTTTGCCCAAGGACCTGGATGTACTTGGTGGGTGATGCTGAAGGATGGAGAAGTTCAATGTGTACCTCAAGGGAATTTAACCCTTGGTGAGAACACTCAATCCTGAGCTGTATGATGCTGATCACTACATAATACTAACAGTGTTCAATAAGTGTTTTTCAGAATAACACAGTGGTGATGAAACCTGAGCTAACTTCATCAAGTGGCGTCCAGCAAGCTCTTCCAAGATGAACATGCTACCCATGGGCATAAACCACAATGAATTTTGTACCATCTTTCCTGCCCTGAGAGGAGATCCTGCAATCATGAACTAAATGGACTTAAAATTCTGTATATAAACATAAACCATAGATGAGTGACCTGCATATATCCATATCATATATAACTGTGTGTGTAAATTTGATGTATAAAAGTAATAGTAATCTGAGCAAGATGCAAATGGTATGGAATAAGGGGTGGAATGTCCTGGTTTGAGGTAAAACAGAACCAATTTTGTTCAGTAACTTCGCTTCTTAGCTGGGCCTCTTCTAACAACTGAAATTAACTGCATATTGTGCAGACAGTGTTCACTCTCTCAGAGTGATAAGGCCAATGTTTATAGCTGATGCCCAGGCATGGGATGCAGAGAGGACCTTGCTTATACTTATTGCCATAACACCCAAGGCCAACCAACTTTGTTATTTGCCACGTTGGAGGGTCGGAAGCGGAAAAGCATAGTGGGGTCCCACCTGCAGGGAGGAGCGGACAGGACAGGTGACCCAAAACTGACCAACAGGGTATTCCATCCCATCTGCCTCATGCTCAGTATAAAAGCTGAGGGACCGAAGGGTCACGGGCTCTTCCTTCAATGGCCGACGTCTGAGGAGGACTCTCTCTCTCTGCCTGTGATCCCAATCCTGACTCCAGATCCGGAATCCAGTTCCCGTCCATCACTGAGTCCAGCCTGGGACTGCCCCAGTGCCAGCCGGTGACGTGACTGTCATCTCGGGAGCTTGATACGGTTTTGTATATATTTTTCATTATTTCCTTTTATTTTATTATTAATATTTCATTAAAGTAGTTTAGTTTCTTCTAAACTCGTAAGTCTCTTTTTCCTCCTCTGCCTCTCTCTTTGTAGAGGGGTAGAGGGGAGCATCTGTCGGTCCCGTCTGGGGTCCCTCGGGTCCCCAGTGGTGGATTTGGCCTAAACCTCGACATTAATATAAAGGGATTGACATATAAAGCGTCAGTATTGTTGAGAGCTCATGAAAATACTGTGAGCTTTTGCAAGACATGGGAAGTACAGAGGCATCAACTTGAGTTCAAATGTGAAGTTAAAACATAGGATTATTTGGATTCTTTCCTTAGAATGAAACTTGAAAACATTTAACAAACTCATTCCTTAACCAAAAATTTTACGTTAAAATGTTAAAAGAAACGGAACAGCTAACTAAAGCATTACTCAGGCATGTGTTTTCAGATACTATGTAATGAGATAGATACTTTTCAGAATGACTGAGGCTATGCGTAGCAATAGTATCAATGAAATTTGGAGTGGCATCAGGACAAGAAGCAAAAAGCAGCACAGGTTTATAAAGGCCTGCAGAATACATAGGATAACCCAAAAGTTCCAAGATATAAATGAATGTATTTTTCAGAGAAAGCATGACATCATTTAGTGTGAAAGGTTAGTATCACATTTATTTGCTTCTGTCTTGGTTTTAAGGCCAACTTACACAAGTTATGTGCATTACATCAACTGGCCAAGTAATACAGTATGATTTATTTTATAGCGAGACCTTTGTGTTTTGCATTAGAAAGCTTTTACTTTGAAATGCTGACATTTCATCCATTCCCTTTATAACTACCAATTATCCTACAATATCCTTTCATTCTGCTTAATGAAAGGACTGTTTTCTCACTGTAAGACTCACAACAGCTTTTGTCCCTACCAAGAGAATATTTTAAAAACAGCACAATGCACTTCCGCAAAAGATTTCTTTTCTTGGAAAATGACCTCTTAATCCCTGGCAAAAATGTTTTTACAAATGCCCTTTCTAGCATCACTATTCCAAAGCACAAAACCGCTCCATGAATCTTGGGGACTGTCATTTGGAATGGCCCCTGTGCGGGGCACGTACATTCATAGGGTATTTTAGAAACCATTCCCTTTTCTTCTTACGGGATTTATAGGAGGATCTGCCAGCAAGGGACTGAGCCTCACCTTCCAATGGCTTGGGTAGAAAATGAGCTGCTGGTTTTGTTTTCTTCACTCTGTTTCCTTTCATGACCTGCCCTTCTTTGTTCAGCCCCAAGAACCAGGCCCTCCCGGACTCCTGTTGTCTGTAGAGCATGGATGAGTAGATTACATAATAATTTTCAAAAACAGACTCCTTGAATTTGCACTCCGGTGTAAAAAGTTCCTGTGGGAGGAAAAGTAAATGTTAAAAGTTATCTCTAAAGTGCGGGTTCTGTTTTGTTAACTTACAAATGCCTCTTGATAAGTTTAATATACATCTTATAATCGGGTTTTGCTTTGAGCCCAGGAGACCTGTCTTCCTCTAGATGACTTCCAGATGAAGTTATTTCACCTCCAATGGATGCCTCTGTTTTCCCATCCGTGCAACAGGGATAGTGTATTTTCAAAGTACAGAGGAAGCGACAGAGCTATAAAAACACTATTTAAAATACAGGAATAATTATTATTGTGCTTATTTTTCTGCTAGGATATTCTTGTAAAGAATAAGAAAGTCTATGCTAAAAGAGCATTAATGAGAAAACAGTTGTTCAGTTTTACCATACTAAATGTAACAAACTCCCTCCAACATTTTATAACAACTAATACTTGATGCTTAAAAATTGTTGCTGCCAACATATTAATATATATATATATATATTTTTTCCTAGAGCACACACACAGCCTGAAACACCCCAGGAAAACACTATTTTGATGTACAAGTTTATGTACAAAGAAATGTAATTCCTATTGACATCCTTGGTGTTCATCCCAATACTGGTAACCCTTCCAGAAGTCACATCCAGTAACAGAGCAGTTGTCCTTAACTCTTACTAAGGTTAACCTAGAACAAAGTTCTGGAGCCCAGTAGCCAAATTAATTTTTTTTTTTAATAACACAATTAACAGTAACAAAATAAACAGTGTGAACATATGTTGAGACAGAGTTTACCAAATTTAAAACAAACAAACAAACAAACAAAACCCAGCAGGTTAGCACACAAATAAAATCACATTTCAAATATAAGGAGAAAATAGGATTCTGTGTGAATGTGTGTTTCAGTCTTTGGACCTGCCTGCTGAAACCTGTGGAAGATAGTCCCTTCATAAAAGGAGTTAGATGTGGGAAAGGAGGAGGTGGCTTGCTGAGCTTTCAGAGCACAAAGTTTTCAGCCCTGAATCCTTTTCTCATATTTATATTTTTTCAGTTATCTTTCCCAAGAAGTAAAAATCTGGAAATGTCATATATTTTTACTTCTCCATTCACAATATTTTCCTTTTGGTTTTGTTGTTTTTTTTTTTTTTCTCCATTTCTTTTTGCTCCTGGCCCCATGCAGTACTGAGTTAACACTCAGCAGGTAATGTGTTTTCAGGGTCTCTATGCCGTCCCCAGCTGCCTATATATTGTAAGAACTTCACAGCTGTGTCTGTCACAGATTTCCTTTCTGGAAATCTAAGTCCTTAGAGACACAGTTCCCCATACCAGAAAGCACAGGTGAAGGGCTTTTCTCAGTCTGCACTAAATGCCACTTAGTGCACAACCAAGTTCTCCCCATGGTTCGGGGTACACGGTATTTGTATTGCCATGGCTGAAGTTACCACCTGTAAGCAAAGCCGCCTGATGGATACCAGGCATACTATTTGCTTTTTCAATTATGGAGCAGCTTTTAACCTCAAATAAAAAGAATTAGTGTATTTAATCCAGCAACAGATGAAAAGCAGTTACTGCAGCAGCTGGGAAATAATTTGCGAACCCTAAAATAGGTTGCTTTGTCTGTGTGAGCAAGTACACTTAAGTGTCTATAGGTCACACGCATTTACAGGATGCAAAAAAATATTCTCTAATGTATGCAATGGCCATCTTTTCGCACCACCACTTCTTTACCACCTATGTGCACAGCTGTATTTACTATATACACCTGCAGAAATGCAAATACAGTCTGTACTAGAGGCACCGACAGCTAATGACGGGAAATACCTTAGCTGCACCTTCTCCTTGGCCACAGGGCTTTTTCTCTCTCTGTTCCAAGACTTTAAGACATCTGTTGTTTGTATTACTCTCCTTTCTCCTCCACTGATTTCAAATCACAGTAGGGCTCAAGGAGACTCAAAATAAAACCGGGAGGCAGGGTGGCGTGCTAGAGGGAATGCCTGTTAAAGCCTAGCACGAGCATTTACATGCGAGTCATGTTCCTCGGCTGTTGAAACAGCAGATGCTAATCAGGAAATGCCTACACAGCTCTCCTTATTACCTGCTTCACTGCAAATGCTACCCCCTGTGTTCCCCACTAAGTTTTACTTCCTTGTAAAGCTCAATTACCATAAACACTACTTCTTAGCCAATATTCACTTTTTTTTTTTTTTTTTTTTGCTATAAACAAAACCTTTTTGTCATTCCATGCTCCCCCGTACTAGAGATGGTTGGCTGCCTGTAAATGCTATTTGCGTGTTTTCCCAAACAATATCCATTAGGATACTGAAACAAGATTCCTTCAAATCATATCCCTCCTCTGAGTCAAACCTGGCTCTTTCTCATTTCTTTGGCACGTACAGTAGTGTTTCTGACAGCACAGAGCATATGAAGCAGTAGGTATTTACTTTACCGAGTCAAAAAAAATGGATTATGTCAACACAATAACTTGGCTGCTCCTGGCTACAGATAGACTGGACAAACTGGCATCATTACTATTTCTTAGTTATGAAAAGCATAGTAATAGTCTGCTAATTTTTTTTGGCATGCAAGGAAGAGCCAAACCTGAATACTGTATTCTGCCCAAAAGTACTGCAGCTACCCTACTCCAGATGTCTGGGTAGTGTAACAGCTTTGGACAGGGTTTGCTTTCTTCCAGGATATTAGGATGCAATTCTGCCTGGGATAAACTCTCAGTCAAAAGGTCACTTAAATAAATGTTACTGTAAAGCAAGCTAATAGTTCCACCCATGTAGGGAGTGCTCATGAATGAAAATTAGGCACCTGACGATGACTACGCTGAACTGCAGTCAACAGTTCCTCCGAGGAAAGAATTACTCAGAAATCGGTACCTTCCCTGGAGCTCAGGTGGAAACTGAGTATTTCTAAGTAAGTTAAGAGTGACGTCTAAAGCCCTGCCTCAGACACCATCTCAGCTGGTGGAAAAGCTGTAAACACCTATATTTTCTCCAGTAAAGCAGACATAACACCTAAAATGCTGTTTCTGCATGTACCTAGGACAAATCTAGATCTGTATACCTAAAACCCAACCCAGTAAGAACTCTCAGAAAATGACTGATGTGCTAACAGCACCGACTTTAAAAAAATCATCCACAGACATTATTCAAATCCATTGCTGGAGGGAAAGGCAGTACAATGGCATTTTGTAAAAGAAACTCAATGGTGAGGGCACTCCCCTAGGCTACCTGCCTATCTGTACCCAACCTGAAGGAATCCAAATCTGCATCTGGCTGACATGAATCATTGCGATCTTCTCTGCAAGAATGACTTTTTGGGTTTTGATCCCAGGACATTTTGTATTAGGAAGTGAATGAATAAATTGCAAAACCAGACATGACTTGCAAACAAGAACTTGTGTTCAGGATTTCTCTTCCAAGGTCAGTGCCCAGATTTAACCCGTAGTCTTATATAAAAGGTGTTTTTCTCTTGTCAAAGCAACATTTTAAAAATAAAGTATACACCAGCTGCCAATTTCCAAAACCCCAGGAGTGGGTTTTGGCTGTAAACTGCAATCTGATCCAGCTTCCTGGGTCCTAGAGAAATGAAGGATGTATTAAATTGCACCTTGCTGAGAAGAATTTTCACTTGGATATTTTTGCCAGCTTCCCATCAAGCTTTTGCTTGATGTGAGTCCTGTTTCGAGATGTTTTAATTCTCCTGGTTGCTCTAGCATTAATAAGGATCACAACACACAGGTTGTGGGTTCAACCTCTTGGAATCAAAAAGTTCTGTCACCGGGGAGTTCGTAGTTTTGGAGCTCCCACCAGTGTCGCCAACACTCAGCGCTGTAGTGTTACATCATAACAGGGGAGCCTTAGTTCATGGAGTCATGTGATGATGTCAGAATCTACTTCCATTTAAGAAGAAGAAAACACAAACGAAGCAAAGAAAAAAGAGCCATTATCCACCTCTCAAACTTAGGAGTGCCTGAACGAAGGAGCTCAGGTTACTTGTGTTGTCAACATAGAGATATAAGGATTGTTGGAAAGCAATTCAGATGACAACTGAGATGAATTCCTTATGAAGTAATGTCTTTCTGTCAGAGGCTGAAGCCTGACATGATGAAGCTTGGCCTCCATGCTAATCAACGATATGGCACAGTAGCAAACGGCTATAGTTCAAAATCAAGGTACAGCAAACTTTACTGTCCCACAAGCCATTGAGTAAATGAAAATATTTGAATGAGTTATCAGTGTAACTTCTGATTGCTGGGCGTTCACAAATTAACCTGTTCAATTTAGCTAGCTTTAATGAAGTTGCGCATATCTGTTTGTACCCATGGCCTTTCACTTAAAATAATCCCCACAAAGCACGGAGCTTTTCTACCAAGGCTCTCAGAAAGAAGAAATAATTATGCAGCTATGGACAAGACACCTACGCTGCGAACCAGAGAGTTGCAAAGTAAAAACTAGCACGACAACACAGCTAGCCACATAGCTTCTAGATACTGCTTAAAAATTACATGAACACCTGCAATTTTAAACTGTATCTCTCTTCAGTAAGTCAATCAATAACGAACTGTCAGGGCTGAACAAAAAGTAACCTTCCACTGCATACCAGGAGGGACAGCGTAAGACTGCGGCTCTACCACAGTCATCAAAACAGGCAGTTCCGCGGACAAGGGCTTCCACAATAGTTTCCTGCCTTTTACTCCCGAACTTTCAAGACTCTTTAAAATGTGTGTTTTATTCTGAAATATAGGAAAGGAGGGTATAGTTCCAGTCACAGCACACAGAAGTGATATAGCTAGCAGTCAGCCGCCTGAATTGAAGCCAGCAGCAAATAAGGAGGCAGTGGATTCCCCTGGAGATGGGCACAACAGGACTCGTTCATCACACCAGGCAGCAAAAGCGCAGCTGCAGGCTGAACTAGCTACAGTTTCTCCTTGGTGCCAAGCAGAAGACAAAACTCAAAGAGATTGCCAGGCGAGGAACAGTCAGTCTAATCAAGCGCTGTAAAAAAAACCCTGATAACATTCATTATTTGCACTTAGAAGTCCAGGTCATGGAACAGGACCTCAGTGCTTTGGGAGTACAGACCAAGCGGAGTCTGCCTGATGCGAACACTTTCAATCCAAATAGCAATTGATACAGGGAAAAAAAAAAAACCAAACCAAATGCAAAACATCCAAGCAATGATATCAGCATGCTAGTAGCTGGTTATCAAACATTTTTTGTATGAATGATGAGAAGGGATTTTTAAGGAGAGACTGGAGAAAGGACAACATTAGCTCTGTGGAGGTTTGTGGGAGACTTCTGCGCAGTCAGAAAAGCAGCACAGAGTCAGCACAAAGGTATTTTGGGGGTTAGAGGCTAGAAACACAGGAATCAAAAGAAGGAAGTGACATTTTAATAGTGGATATAAAGGTTGAAAATGACTCATGAAGAAGGGCCTTAAAATTGAAGAGAAGCAGTCTGTGTTTAATGGGGAGAAGGCACTCAAAAGAGAAGAGAAATACAGTTAATGAAGCTGGGAAATGAACTTTGCGGCAAACTTCTGAACTGAGACCGTGGGGGTGGCACTGTATTTCTCAGTGCGGGAGGGGAGGAGGCTGGAGTAATTGAGGTGTGAAATGATGAGATCCCAGAAAACAGCTGCAGTGCTGTAGAAGGGCCACGGGCCGTACCATAGACATATTTATGCAGCAAGACCTGTAAGATCTGGAGGCTTCACCTGCACATGAGAACTGGAAAATATCTAAATTGGTATTTCTCTGACTTGCTGCACGTTGAATTAGGTGAGTTAGACTACCTTCTTATAGTATACCTATTTGACAAATGCTGGTGTAAGAGAATAAGAAAGAGTTACGTAAGAGTTCCCATGCATAGCACCGAATTTTTTCCAACTCTTAAGCTGGCCCAAAGGCTACAGTTCAGAATGATCTTGTTCAAGAGTTCCTCTTCAAATGGCAGAAACCCCAGCAACACACGGTTAGATACTTCATGGATTAAAGAGAAATGGGTTTTATGTTCTCTGTATGTTCAGAAGACGTTTAGCTGATCTAAGCCTAAAAGCCCCCTAATAGATACATAATTTTTAAACATAAAAAAAAAGAACTAGCAAAGCTGGCAGAATTTTCTATGTGCAAACTGGCCAAGTAAGATACCGAGGAACAGGAGGCTTTAGCTGCCATATTACTCATCTTGCAGTGACTTTACTAACAAAGCTTCAAAATAAAAAGCAGTAATAGCTGAACCTGCCAATCCTACAGATGCCCTATGAAAGCAGAAAACGCTCAGAAGTCCGTTCACATACTTTCCACAGTCTTCTGACAGAAAATTTCCTTAAAAGACTACAACAGTCAGAGAACACCATTATTGGCTCTTCAGAGCTGGTGTCATTTCTGTTCTCTGGAAGATTCCTAAGTACTCAGACTTTAAAAAAACAATTTTTTTTTTTTTTTTAAATAGGACTTAATATCATGCAGGTGAAAACTGTGGATGATTCTTGCTTGTTAAAGAATCACTGAGAGTGCAGTAAGGATGTCAGCGTGTAAAAGCAAAACTTATAGCTATAATTTTTCTCTCATTTTTTACTTTTTAAAAGACCCAAAGATGCGAATATCACTGCTTGTAAAGAAACAAAACACAACTTTTGACTAAACTTAGGCAAAAGTAAATGTAAATCAATGCTATCGCAAATATTAGCACTTACTTAACTGGGATTCTAATTAGCAGGGATATGACTGGTAATATTAATAATGTAGCAATTCTTTATTCATGTACATTCATGAGCACCCAAAATAAGGTCATGAATAAAACTCACACAGCATACATAAAGACAAACGAACAAAAAATAGCTCGGACAGATTTCTGTGTGTTTAAGATGGTATTGATTGCAGCCTGAATTTGGCTTCATTTTCTGGCCAGATTGAAAGAGAACATAAACCAGCTTGGATTAGAAAGACTTCCTTGTTTCATAACAGAAAGGTTGCTTTGCTTACAACTAGCAGCTTTGGTCATATTAAACTATAATTTATTAAAGGCAATAATATTTTGTATGGAAGGCACAGCACATACTCATCACTTCCATAAATTTACCATTTGCAAGACTAAACAATGATGTCAGATAAAAGCATATTTTAAATATTAACTTTAAGAATGATCCCAAATTACTACTTATATACACTAGTCACAAGGAGTTTCATATATCGCTCTCCCCTTCCACGTAGAAGTTAGTATTATATCACAAGCAGCGCTCAGATATTTATGTTCTTTTGATGGATACCTACAATTCAGAGTCGTCAACTCAGTGGTACATGGCTGAAACAGAACAAAATTTCTTTGATATAAGAATTTCTGATATATGTTATTTAAAGTTGTACAGTTCGACTCCAAAAGTGAACTAATGTTTGTGAAATGAAGCCCATCATGCAGATCTGAACCATGACCCTCACATTAGGAGTGAGCGAATCATGGTTGTTTAAATTCAAAAGAAGGTTTGGGGGAGCAGCCTGGAAAAGGTTACTGAATTTTACTGATCTTTATGGCATTTATGTGTCAAAACTAGAATACTTCACCTGAACACCTGAAAATAAATATTAGCAATAAACCAAATTTGTAACTATGGGTTTAGAATGGGCTGCAGCGCACTGATAGCCATCGTATGATATAGCATATGGTCAAGTGTAATATCCTCCTTCATCTCCACAGACATATAAAGAAGGGTAAATTCATTTTTCTGCTTCAGTCCTGCTCTGAACTTTCAGGGAAATGTGTATTTTTTGGCTTGAGTACATCCTTGGCTTTAAAGGAAATGCAGCCAGAATCCTTGTACCAGTGAAATGAGATATTCTTTCGCCAAGAGCACAATCTCCTCCCCACCTAATCCTCAGCACCTACCTTCCCTTAAGATTTAAATTTGCAGTAAAAATCTGCTTTAAGGCTTCAGCTTGAACAACTAAAACTCCTTGCTATACCAACACAAAAAGGCATCTTTTATCTTGTGTACAGCATCTGTGATTAAAGAAATCCACTATCAAATAAGAAAGGCACACACCCCAAGGAATGACTAAGAGAAACTGCGTGCGTTGGAGGGAATATATTCTTCCACTACTGTTATGGGATGGTTTGGAGAAGAACGTGAGTGAACCAGCCCATCTTTCCCGGTCTCTCCTACTCAGAACAGCCATAATTCATCAGCTTGTAGACAGCACCAGGTTCTCAGCTAGAAAAGGTCAGCGCCAAGGGAAAAATGGGACAGCACTAAATTAAGAGACTGAAAGGAAGGATTTAACAACATAGCTGTTGAAACAAACCACAACGGGCTGGGGAAGAAATTCTCATCCAGTCACCCATCAATCCACCGTTCTGTCCCTGGATGAATAATGCAGGAGGAATACAGAGTACACTCAGATATAGACTGAACATTTCCAAATGACAGTGGAATTTTTTGACGCAATTTTATCCAGACACCTACAGTCATTACTAATGCCTGAAGTAATATAAACTATCAAGAAAAGAAGCAAAATAGTTTTGAAATGACCCAGTACCCCAAAAGAACCAAGGAGGATGACTTTTTCTCACGATTTACCACTAATGAAATCTCTGCTCCTTTGCAATACACTGAAATGATGGATAAAGAAAACTGATTCCAGTTTTTGCCACTGCATGCCACCACATTAGCATTAATTAGCTACTATTGTGCAATGTCAGATGGGATGGTATATTTTCATATATATGCTGTTGTATTTGCAGATCTCCCTGAGTATGATAGTATGACATATCCATAACCATCTACAAATGCAAAAGTAAACATAAATAGATGCAAATTCAGAGGTATTTTGTAAGGTATACTTTAGACTCTTTCAGTTCTGCATGTTCCTTCCAAAAGATGTGTGAATTTATGAAAGTTTTAAATGGGTGTCATTTACAAGCTGAGAAGCTAGAAAAAGCTGCAAGAACACTCAAGTTATAAGAAGTGGCCTACTTCAGTGTACTCTTTTTAATTTCTTTTTTCTTTACAGTTGTAAGCTTTTCTGCTTGCACCTTTTTTTTATGACCTCTCAGCACATGAATTATACCGCCTAAAGAATCAACTATTATAAAAGACAGGGGCTGGAATGAATAAAAGCCAGTTAGGGTAGGTCAATTATATGAACCTCTTGTTAATGTCTCTTTGTCGTCCTATTGCTGTTTCACACTGGGTGTTCATAAGAAGAACATGAGAGGCAAGCCCAGAGGAGACTAATGCAAGGCAAAACCATTCTGTAATGCAAGCAATCAATTCTCTGAGAGAATGCATTAGCTAGGTCTTCTTTTAGTTTCGTGACTCAAATAAGCTGCAGTTGACCACTGAAGGCTGGGAAGCAAAGGGAATGGAGACCACTTTCAGATGTTTGTTACTTAGCTCTTGTTATACAGCAAATGCATGGAGACAACCAGCAATTCTTTGCTTTTTTTCATTGTGCATCTTCTTGCCCAGCTTTGTCCTTCAGCCATGGAAGCACCACTGTAAGTATTCAACAGGTTTTCCCCATTCCCTTCCAAAGTGGCTTTCACATAGTAAGACAAAGGGCCTTAAATCCATTCTCTGTTCTGCTTCCTCCTGTTCTTTTCCAATGAGAAGGCAGAAAATGATAGACATCAAATCTTAAAGATGACCAAAACTTGACAGGCTGACAAGCTCTTAAATATTCTGTACTTTTTCCTGTTATGCATTTTCATTCTTTCATAGAGATGGATGTTTACAGCACTGTTTCACTTAAACATAAAGAGTCAATGCACATATGATGGGACACCCAAAGGAGCGCTGCCCACCCCATAATGTCTGTCCAGAAGAGGTAACACAAGAGCAAAGTTGCCTGTCCTGAAATTATTCCATTCATGAATTTAAAAAAAAATCCTAAATTTCTTGCTAATATTTTGAAATGCAAATGCAGAAAATATTTATATATATCTTTCTCATGGAAACAGTAATTTTAACTTACAAATCTCTTTTCACTTAATATATTTCAGTTCATCCAGTGATCTCAAAATATTTTTCTGTTATTATTTCATTTTCACCGCATCTGCTATTTCAAGAATCCATTATCAGAAGAGCCTTAAAGTATAGAGATTCACACCCAAACATTTAAAAGCCGAATACTGAATCAATACCAAAGACAAAAGAAAATCCATTCTGTCTCTTGTTTTAACTAAACAATTAATGGGAAATAAAATGTCAGCCGCTAAAAGGTATTTTTGGAATGGCATCACACTGTTAACCAGTCAGAAGTGGTGAAAGGAAACAAGTTAGATACTTTTGCGCATATCATTATATGTTAAAAAAGCAGAAACTTAATGTATCTCATTAAATAGGAGATGATTACATGCAACTCCAAATACACACTCAGCAGTGATGCTTGTTGTTGTTATGGATGGGTAACAGCGGGATGATTATAGATACATCCTGATGCTCAGATAAAATCCCTCTTTTAGCAACAAGCTTATAAAGGTTCATTATGAACAATGCGAATAAATAGGTGTCTGGAAAAACCCAAAAAGGTATAAAAATCAGAGCGGTAGCAAAGGATTAGGGCTTTTTATTTGCCTCAGTGTTACAATAGGCGTTGCAGAACTGAAAAAATTGCTTGGAGATAGTTTTACCAAATAGCATTCATAACAATAATAAACAAGATTTTTATCCATAGCTGCTGGCAACTGAGGGATAATCAATGCCACTACTTGCTCAAGGTGTTAGAAATCTGATAATTTCCCATAAAATCAGTTAGCCCCTTGCTCTCAAGCCTCTACGGAACTTGTTGTCTGTTATAGCCTATTCCTGTAGCTGTCCTGTGGAAAGTCAAAGCTTAATATTGCATGGATAACAACATATTGATCCTAGAGCAGCTTCAGTCTATTCATGAACAATCCTGATGAATAATGAGATATAGATCCAACTTTTAACCCTTCGATTCTGCACCTGAGGAATGCGGACTGGAAAAGAAAAAAAATATCACTTTTTGTTTGTTTTTTTTTTTTTTTTGGCATCTACAGTACTCTAATGGGAGGACTAACTCCCCTATATCTTATTGCTTTCCAGCAGAATTCATTGTACCATACCACACGCACAACAGTTCTTGCAAAGAGGCTCAGCTGTTGTGAACAGGTTTCAAAGAAAGCAATGAGGTTTTACTCAAGATCACAGTTGCTTTAACTGCTGCTTGGAAGTAAATTTACCTCACTTATGTTCCTGAGAAATGGAGGACCTTCCTCTTTGCAACATGGCATTAAAAATGCATTGTCTATTGACTTGAGTGGCTAATTGCAAAGATAAACTGAGCTAGAAACATATATTACTATCAAACTTTGTATAAAAATGACCGGATCAGGGTCAAAAATACAGCCTACTCAAAAAAAGTAAGTTGAAAGTACGGGTTAGGGGTGGACCTGCTGGGAAGTAGCTCTGAGGAGAAGGATCTGGGGATCCTGGTAGATAGTAAATTATCCATGAGCCAGCAATGTGCCCTTGTCATCAAAAAGGCCAATGGAATCCTGGGCTGCATAGGGAAGAGTGTGGCCAGTAGGTTGAGGGAGGTCATTCTCCCCCTCTACTCTGCACTGGTGAGGCCACAACTGGAATACCGTGTCCAGTTTTGGGCTCCCAAATTCAAGAGAGACAGGGAACTACTGCAGAGAGTTCAGCGTAGGGTAACTAAGATGATTGAGAAATTGGAGCATCTCCTTTATGAGGAAAGGCTGAGAGAGCTGGGACTTTTTCTAAAAAAAAAAAGCATGGAGGTGAAAATATCAGGTATTTTCATTTCCAAGTCCATTGGAAACACAATGCTTCACCAGTTCACCAAAGCTGACAGTTTTTGATATCTTTCTTTCACAAGCCATACGGCACACAAATGCTGAACTACCAGGGATAATTCAGAAAGGCTGGAAACAGGCTGAACTTCAGCCAGTGACTTGATTACCCCCAGCTGATGCCTGGTAATGCCCTTGAAGCTACCTTGGTCTCAGTTGCCTTTTCAGAGAACGATTATTTTACCTGTGGGTTATAAACACTAATTTATCACTTAGTCCCTGGCTCTGTAGACCCCAGTGGTCCTTGATAACTCACATAATTTCCTCTTACACACCTTTTTTCATTCCTTATAATTTACCGGAAGAGCTTTGGGGTTGTTTCCTGTATTAAAATGCCTGTTTTCTCCTTAGCCATGGCGGTGAGCCTATGCTTAAGATTGTGCCTATGCTGAGGCATTATTTCTTGTGGTCCGAATGTCCTCCTCACCCTTCGTGCCCTGATGCTGGTTCCAGCTCCGGCCAGGGGCTCTTCCCCAAGCAGGGAAATTCAGACAAGAGGACGCACGCATTCACTCATGCTCACATCCTCTCACCCCACAAACTCAATTCTAAACTTCAAAGGCAATGGAGACATACCCCTAGATTACCTGCCCACTGACGAAGTTCACCAAAATTTCTATACTTGGTTTTCAGATGACATCGCTTTCTGCCATTCCTTCCCACTGGTTATTTTATATTCTTTTTTGTTAATATGTATTTACTGGCTGTCTTGTTTTCTGTACGTGCCCAGGTCTCACAGACATTAAGAAAACCCACCAAAGCAAAATAAAAAACCCCAAAATAACAGAATCAAAAAAGATCTAGCAAGTTTGTTATTTTGAGAGAAGCTTGGAGTGGAAAAAAAGAAAAAAATCTCAGCAAGGAAACTAAAAAGGTGTCCTACCACTAGATCATGCTTTAATTCCTCCAGAGCAAAGTTCCTTGTAGTTACTTTTCCTTGATGACCAAACTAATTGATTGATTTCTGTCACACTGGCAAGCACTGGCACTGGCTATGCTTTTGCAAGATTGTGCCTCCTTGCTTACAAGATTGTGGGATTTTTTTTGCATTTGTTGATTTACATTCCATTTTTCTTGTCCATTTCCTTCAAGTCTTTCAAGAACTTTTTGAACTGTATTTTCTCTTTCATTCTCCCACAATGATCAAACCATGAGCATAGTCAAAATGTTGCTACAGGCCATATGAACTCCTTTTTCCTAAGAATGTCACAATGCTTGTATGCCTGTTTCCATGCCCACATACACTGAGGAATGTACCTGTTTACCTTGACCTTAAACTGACATCAAACAGGGCAAAGATTCGAGTTCCTGATTATACTTTCATCCTTTGAGATATAAGCACACAGCTCTCTTATCCTCAGCTTTATCTGGTTTTCCAGTTTCTCCCACTGTGTCCCAAAGGCGTTGCATGGCACGCATTTATAAAATGTATCAAAACTGCATATGTTTTGGTCCTATTCCTACTGAATGAGTTCAGTAAGTTCTTACAAGCAAATATACAGATAAAGCACCTGTGTTTATACTTAAATTTCTGTTCCATTTATTTACATTTCCTTTAGCTTCCACCTTTCACATTGGTTCAGATAGATACAAGCAGTCCCATGTAAGCCTGTGTTTAAGAGTCCATTTTTCAATACTTTGCTCATCATAACTGAATTCGGTCCTCATGCTTGTATAAATAGAGAAATAGATATGGATGTGTTCTTTTTTTCTTGAAAATTCCCCGTGCTGCTACATTTGTATAGTCAACAGGTGTTTTTTTTTTCTTGCTGCTCATAGTTCCTTACAAAACATGATTTTCAACTATATCATCATCAAAAGGAAAGTTAAAACAAAGAGACTTGAACAGGCAGCCAGGAAAGGAGACATCAGATTTGTTGGATTTTTTTTTCCTTTTTTTCTCTTTTTTTCACAAAAGCACTTGCATCTCTTCAGAGGGGGCAGGGGGCGAAAGATAAAAAACATGCCTATGGTTCACAAATATGTTTCACCATATGGAAAGAAAGATGGACCAGAGAAAAGGGGACATATTTTTCCTGTTCTGCAGTATTTTTTAATTTCTTTTGAACAGAGTTGAAATACATTTCTCATTTGCACAAAATATGACAACACACGATGTCATTCAATACATACATTCAATACCTAAATAAAATACCATACAGGATCTTGGGAATGAAGGAATCAATTTTGTATAGCTGTATAATAAAAAATACATTTCTTCCATATGGAACCAGATGATATTAAATATTGCGGTAGCCTTTAACTTGGAGGTTTAGATACGCAAGCTCCACTGAAGAGGCAAGCAAATAGGACTTTTCGACTGGGACTGAAGCAGTTGGCCAGACTCACAGAAAAGAATCATAGAATGGTTTAGGTTGGAAGGGACCTTAAAGATCATCTGTTTCCAACCCCCCTTCCATGGGCTTGGACATCTTCCACTAGACCAGGTTGCTCAAAGCCCCATCCAACCTGTCCTTGAACACCTCCAGGGATGGGGCCTCCACAACTTCCCTGGGCAACCTGTTCCAGTGTCTCACCAGAACAACCTGACAGTAAAGAATTTCTTCCTAGTATCTAATCTAATCTTTCAGTTTAAAACCGTTACCCCGTGTCCTATCGCTACAACCGCTGGTAAAGAGTCCCTCCAAGTCAACGAATGTCAGGTCTGATCTCACCTGTGCTAACTCACCGTGGCCCAGAGGGACTGCCAGACTACCGCACCTCTAACCATGCCCTCTGCTGCACTGGCACACTCCTTATAACAGGGGTCAAGCCTGCAGAAGTGGCTGTTTCCGCAGTGGAATAACGTGTAAACAACAAACCCTCTTTCCGTGTCCATGATCTCCAAGTGCCAAAGTACGGACAGAACACAGACAGAGTTTAAAATGCACAAAAACAATGATTCATGGAAAAACAAATGAAAGAGCGGACAACGAAAGGGAGCTCTGACTGCAATAAATGGAAGATTTTCTAAACTATTCCTGTGTTATGCTGCCTTGTTTTCTTTCTTCTTTTTTTCTTTTTTTAAATTTTTTTAAGAGAAATTTAGCTGTGAGTTTTAACCTGTCATCAGTGGTATTTCCTCAGGACTTTGTTCATGCCACTTCCATTCCTTTGCAAGGATTTTTGATAGCTGGAAAAAATCACAGAGTTTAGAGACTATTACCTATTTTTCTGTTCAAATATCAGATTTCTATAATGGGTTGAGTATAGAGATGTGGGAAAATAACAGTAAGGAGACCAAGTCTGCTCATAGAGGGTTGGAGCTTCTGCATTTCGTGCATCAAAACTGAGATTGCAGAGGCATTATAGGAGAAACCAACCATCAGAACACGCAGTTGAGAGTATAAAACTTAGAGCAGGTGACACCCCTTCTGTCTCTCCAGTTTGCCTGTCAGGTCTTTTTAATTATTTGTAGTTTTGGCCTAACTAAAAGCAAAGAAACGAGCAAAAAAAAAGTGAAAACATCTACCTATTTTGGAAATGCGAGTAACTTTCTACAATATTTTAGTACAGATGTATCACTTGGCTAATCCAGGGTTAGTTCTTTATACACTGAAGGTCTCAAACAGGTGGAAAAAAAGACAATTCTTACATGTCCTTGTTAACTAGTTAATGATCACCTATCAGACCTATCAGTGCTTTAAACAATATGACAGCAGCGATTGTGTTGTGTTTGTTTTTTCCAATCAATCACATATGCACTTAATATTCAGTAAAAAATAACTATTTATCTTTAAATCCACATTTGAAAGGAGCTTGGTTTGTGGCACAGTTTGTTTGGATTCCTGACAATGTAACATCTATTTCGCATTTAAGACGCGGCCATCTTTACCGATACATCGCCTTACAGATTCAGTATTTCACCACGCATTCCGAGGTGCCAGTGGGAAGCACCAACGGGAAATGTCAGGGTACAGAGCAGGTAGTTTGGCTACCAGTAACAGGCTGCAAAGTTCCTCATGATGCTGCTGGGAGAAAGAAGAAACCCCCTTCTTCAGGTTGTGCACTGGTAACGATGCTCTGTCAGTGATGACAAGGGCACTGCTGCTGCTGGGAGCTGCCCCTGCATCTGTGTGCGCAGCTGCGTCACTTCGGCTGCTTCTGGAAAACCATCAGCTTGGGAATTGAATTCTCCCACGGAAAAACGCAGCAATTAAAGCCATGGTGCCAGCAAATATAAAATCGGAGGTATTGGATATACCTACCTACGCCAGTCACTAATTTGAGAGAACAAGCTTTAATTATCTTACCTCCTTGCATGAGATCAATAGTTAGAAAACGGGGAGCCACCGGGAGTTGCGCTCACAGTTTCTGCTGAGGTGCTCAGTACCCAGCAGTCAGAAGAATTACAGTGTGCATGATTTACATCAATAACAAAATTGGTATTTCACAAAAAGACAAACAGAAACCCTTTTTTCTTTCTTTTCATTTCTGTCAAGTTTTATATCTTCAAAGGTCTGTACTAGTAATTCCACCCACCACTGCCAGTAAATAGGTTGGAAAAAGCCTTTGGAGTCCATGTCATACCTAGGAAAACCTGGGAAATTGAGATTAAAGCCAACATTCTCAAAGGCGGTCTCTGATTTTGAGATTATTGTGTTAGCACTGATATCTGCAAGCCAGATGTTCCGCTGTGCACTGCTGGGCAGTCTCTGCTCCACTCGCAGCAGCCTCACTGCTTCTGAACACCAGACCAGGAGTTTAGATGCCCAAAATATACAGCTATGCAAATCTACTCAACAATTATCTTCCCCAAACTTGCAAAATCAGTCCCATTTTTCAAGCCAGCTAAAATGTGCTTTTTGCCAATGTTTTCCAGCCATAACCATTCTATGATCCCATGAAAACAAGCATGTCCAGCAGGTCAACAGAGGTGGTTCAGCCCCTCTACTCCACTCTGGTGAGACCCTACCTTAAGTACTACCTCCAGCTCCGGAGCCCTCAGCACAGGAAAGACATGGACCTGTTGGAGTGGCTCCAGAGGGGGGCCACAAAAATGGTCAGAGGGCTGGAGCAACTCTCCTACGAAGAAAGACTGAGAGAGTTGGGAGTGTTCAGTCTGGAGAAGAGAAGGCTCCGGGGAGACCTGATTGCAGCCTTTCAGCCCTTAAAGGGGGCTTACATGAAAGATGGGAACAAACTTTTTAGCATGGCCTTTTGTGATAGGAGAAGGGGTAATAGTTTTAAACTAAAAGAGGTTAGATTCAGGCTAGATAGAAGGAAGAATTTTTTTCACAATGAGGGTGGTGAAACACTGGAACAGGTTGCCCAGAGAGGTGGTAGATGCCCCATCTCTGGAAACATTCCAGGTCAGGTTGGATGGGGCTCTGAGCAACCTGATCTAGTTGAAGATATCCCTGCTCATTGCAGGGGGGTTGGACTAGATGGCCTTTAAAGGTCCTTCCAACCCAAACCAGTCTGTGATTCTATGATTCTATGATTCTATGAAATCTCTCCCCCGTGTATCCAGTGAAGTGCTAGGGTTTGTTTACAGAGCTTCTTGTAAATTTTATCACTGCAGAACGGTGTGTTTCCTTATTAAAAAAAGTATCTGGGATCAGCTAAACATATAGGACTGGTGGGCCTGAGGGCTTCCTGCTTCTCAAGTCTGTACACACTGCAGTTCTGCCTCATTTCTTCAGCAGGAGGGGAACTCTTTAGCTCCTGCCACTCCTCCTTTTTAAAAATCACTCTCCCTGAATGTGCTCTGGGTGATGCCAGCAGAGACACTGACCCCAGGAATATCCTCCAGGATTATATAAATCTCCCTGCTTTTCTAGCCCTCTTTCCAAACTGTGGACCTTCGGACCTATGCAGGACACGTCGCTAGATCTGGGAAGTGAAAGGGTATGTTCACAGGGTGACTAAGTTACAAGAGATGTTTTGAAGCCTGCGACTATAAAGGTTGGCAGAATTCTGTATAAACCACTTTTTCAGAGCTCCAAAGTGAGCAGTGTATTTGCTTATGATGATATCCAGGGTAGTACCATCCGCCCCTGGCCCCAGCCAATCAATTCGTGTTAGCAAAGCTATTTTAGAAACTGAAATTAAGTAAATAGAGTCATGCTTACAAAGAAAAGGGAGGAAAAAAACCTTCTGCTTTATTTTTCTAACCTATCACTGCCTCCAGAATGCTCTTGGAGGTATTTCATTATTTGCGCTTATCAATAATAACAAAGAGGTGCAATATCCGAGAAAAAAAAATTATCCCTTCTCTACCCACACAGTGTCTGTCTCCTGCCTGACACTTCTCAGCCTCACGACTTGTACAACACCCACAGTCTGCATACCTCTTACCGAAGAGTTATCTGATGCCTCAGCTTGTGTATCTATTAAACATAAGACTGACTCAAACCTAATTTACACTGGGTTACAAAGTAGAGGTAAAATTTTGAAATTTTAGGAGTGAAGCCTAACCGTGCGACATAGGCAGTGAAAATATAAAGCTTGCCTGATTCACTTAACGCTCATTTCCCTGGACTTCTTAAGGGGTCTCAGAGCATGGGCTTCGAAGGCCCCTTAAGTCACTTAAAGCCCTGAGTTTAAGCAGAGATCACACCATGAGGACACTACAGGGATGTCATTAAACGTAAATTCCTGCGGGACCGGCCCGGCTCCTGCTGGGGATGGGGGTTCCTGGTGCGGGGGAACCAGGGGTCCGGTGCTGGGGCAGGGAGCAGCTTCTTTCCCTGGTACCCGCCTGGAGGAGGCACAGCCAGACCCCAGCTTTTGGAGGATGCACAGCCAGACTGTGGGTTTTGGGGTCTGCTTGGAAATCGACACAGTGTACGGCAGTTGGAAGACGTGTCCTGAGCCTCCCAGACAAACCACCGAGCCGCGATGGACGTTCAACACCATTTGCTTTTGTACTCTTCCAGGCAAGCCCACCACGGCTCAATTTATGAATATTAAAATAGACTCTCTCTCCCTTCACTGAAACTCAGTGGATACGCAGGCTTTCATTATCTCAGCCTTTTCTTTATTATGCTTTTATTAGATTTTGCTTCTAAAATCATGTCCTCGAGCAACTGAATTTTTACATCTTTTTAACTTACGGGGAATATTTTTGCTCATATGCCACTCCTTGTTTACATCTCAGGGTAAAGGCCTTCTGTAGGTATCGCCACAGTTAAAAGTAAATAAATTGCCACTTATATTTCATGAAACATATTTTTCTTTCCTGATAATTCACTACTTCTAGATGAAAACAGAAATAGTAAATGGACAAAAAGGGGGAAATTACTCTTTAATAACATTCTGGTTTATGTGCTTCTAAATGAGACGCTAAACACCATGCAAAAGTTACAATATTAGCATAATCTTCTCTATTTTAATGGCATGAACATTTTTCTGACTTGCTGAAACCTCTACCAGGAGTCAATCCTCAGGGCCAATGAGCAGAATGGCAAATAGACAGAGTATATTTCAAAGCTGAGTAAAAGTACCCTTGAATAATTTACAATCATCAATGTTTTATTTGTCTAAATATAATATTTATGACTCTCTTTTATGAAATTACTTAATGAAACATAAAATGTTATGAGCTATAATTTATTTTATTAAAATGAAAATCAGGAACATTCAATTACTGGTATAGATAATCTCATCTGAATTGAATCCCTATTGTTGGGCACTCTCTAATTCTTTCTAACGCTCAGAAGCTGCAGTTACATTACTTACTGAACAACTGCTCTTTGTGAAGAACAGAGAGCCCCTACAGCACCCAGGAGAGTGCTTGTTATATTTATTTTACATGGGATAAAACAGCAGTCTTAAAAACTCTCAATTGCCTTGGATAAAAAAGCCCCAACCTGCAAACACTTAAAAATATTAATAACCTTAACTACCTCTCATTAGGAGGAAACTTATATATTTAAGCTAAAATATATAAATAAGTGTCATTAATAACATCATTGTTTGAAAATAGGTACTCTGCAAAGCATTCCAGGTATTTATCAAAGTGGGTTCCTTGAAGCAGTGATGGAGATGACCTCATCTATACCTGCAACTGATAAAGTCATGGTTGAAAACTGTCAAAACACATAAATTTATAATTTAGAGATTTGAAACCTAATCTAAAACCAAATGGCTGGATTGGAATACATTTCTCTTTTATGTTTTCATAGCTCAGATATTTATTCCAAAGTGATAACTGAATTCAGAAGATACTACTCTGTATGAGTAAGTTAACTGCACATGATGTGAGCGATAGTGAAGGGAACTAGGTCAGCTGTGTCATTAAAAAAGTAGAGATTACAGCAGCTATTCTAAAACCAGAACACAAACAATAAAGGTTAAAAAGGTCTTGGACTGTTTTACAAATTTAAAAGTCCCTTCCTATTGTTCCATCTTCCATTCAATTTGTTCAAATTTATTCTGTATTTCTGTTTTCCTCATACTACAAGTTGATTCAGCTTTTTTTTTTTTTTCTGAAAAGCCAAATTCCCATTTCCTCAATGGCAAAAAATCTCACATTTGATTTATTACAGAGCAAGCATTATCATCTGATTCAGTAAGTTAATACATTTAAAGGTCTGTTCTGGCAAAATAACCACTTTTTCCACACTAAAAGTTACATATCTCCTCGAATAAAATCCCTTGCTAAAACATTCCCTTCTTCTGCTGCTCTCTTCTCGAAGTATTGCTGATACCACGTTCAGCATCACTGCCCTGTCTTTCTGAGCTCATCTGAAATCTGAATCAGACATGGTCTTTCCTCTAGCGATGCTGATGTACTTTGCTTCTTGTGCATCTTCCTTACAAACCCACCGAGAGACATTTTGGGTTGGGATGCAATCTATTATGAAATGAATCTAAATATACGAGATACTGCAAGGGACCAAAACTACAGGATACCAGTCAGTGACCTTAAGAAATCCTTAATTTTAAGTTCCAGTTCATGAAACTGATTTATAAGTGCTCATTGAATTATATATGAAACTCCCAAAGTGGAACAGGCAGTAACTAACCCACCCAACCCACAAAACTCTATGCTGTTGTATCATTAAGTGTTTCCGATTCCCCCGAGCAAAGCTCTCTCTGGATTTTGAATGCCTCAGCACTTAAACAGACCAGTGATAAAAAAAGGCAGTCAGAGAAAACATATTAGTGGGAGACAGAGATGCCACCGCTTCTATCTAGCTCAGAACATGGCACTCGGCCATAAAAGGTTCAGGTTTCACTGAGCAAACAATAAGCACCATGCTGTTATTTGGTCATTTGGTGCCGCCTCTTCCAAACCCATGATGAACTCTGCCTCAAGATGAGCATGGAATAATATCAAAATCATCATTAAAAATATTTGAGATCCTTTATATTACCCCTTTGGTTTTTTTACTCATTAGTAATCTAGAACAGGTTTCAAGTACCTCTCTACAAGTAAAGGGAGAAAATTACAAAACGAACCTCTTTTTGTAATCACAAGGTTAAAGGCACTTGGGTTTGAAGAAAACCCACATAGCAACCATGTGTTCACACACAGGCTCGTTCACCTTTTATTTGCCCAGACCCCTCATCTGTTGTGTCACTCCTGAGCCAGGCTGAGCAGATGGCTGAACGATCCCATGTAATTCCCCACAAGGGAAGAACCGGTGTAAGTCTCATGGCGGAGCAGTTTCATGAACCAGCCTGAATGACCCACAGCTACACAGTGCAAACACATATCAAGGACCCAACAAGCACTGCAGTTCTGTCATTGCAGATCTTCTTTCTTAACAGAAGATTAACTCAGTTAGCACCAAGGATGAACACAACACAGGGCCATGAGTCCTAATACTCTATTTAATTCTACAGCAGAAATTGGCGTAAGATGGAGACATTATTGAACACCCACGGACATAAATTCCTGTATAGTTGCAAAGAAAAGCTGTAACACCCCCTGGGATTTTACTGATAAGTAAATGAGACCCGAGTACAGAGAGAGGTGATGAGAAAAGCCTTGGGAGAGGTGAGCTGAATTATTTTATTGCAAAGTATTGCTAAGAGCTACCTGTGCAGAAGAGCCCAACCACAGAAGGGGCAGAAGGGGCTGTGTGGAGCAGGAAGAAGGATGAAGGCATGTCCTCTCTCAATCAACCCTTCTATGCTTACTACAGCTATGAGAGTAAGAGGGAAATAATGTTTTTTCCCATTCTTCTCTGGAGGGGAAGGAGAGACAGCTGTGATTTCCAGAAATGTAAAGGGTGGCCTCGTTGCTTGCATCAGGTCACTGGCTGTGTGTTAGGCCAGTGGCCCGGGTACTTGGGACTTGACAGGTTCTGCTTGGGCTTCTCCTGGTCTGCCTGGAGCTTTGCTAGAGCTTGTTTATCTGTAGCAGCAACTACCACAGACTCCCACAATAACTCAGGTCAAAAGAGACCTCAGAAGGTCCAAACTCCTGCTCAAAGCAGAGTCAGTTATGAGAGGAGGGCTTCTCAGGGTTTTTTTTTCTGGTATTCATTTACTTTCTACATTGGTGGAAAGCAATTACCAGAGAATTTCAACTCTCCCGTAATGAAATGTTTTAGTTTCCAAAGCTCTTAAAAAGACTCTGAATAAGCAGATACATAGTGCTCGGAAGGCAAGAGAAAATTAAATTAAGCTTGATATTTGCTATCTGTTTTCAGACCTCATAATTTTTAAATCAATGATTACCAACTACTTGGGAGGAACAGTGCAGTACTGTACCAGTGACAAAGTGGTTATGCAGTAAAAAAATTCCAAGGCATTTCCAACTCATGCCATATTTAAATCAGCTTTTATCAGATGATAATTACTGTACTGCAAACCCGAATTCTTTAAATTCCAGGTGTTCCCTTTAAAACATGTGAAATTCCTCCAAATTAAATTCCTCCTCTTAACTGGCTTACGAAGAAAAAAAAAGAAAAAGCTAGAAAGACCATCAAGCAGGATCTAACAATCACAGCAACCCAATATTAAAAAAATGCCAACAATGCTCAGTGAAATCAATGCCAAGGGTACTGAAGTTAATAAAGAAATTGAAAATTACTTATTTTAGTGGCAATCCATACACTCTACATGTCTGTAGACATGTTTTCAGTCACTTCTGAAGAAAAACAGAAGCCAAATTCTCAGCCAAAAAAAGACCGGCCACCAGTTTTTGTTCACATTGTTTTCCAGATCAATTTTATAGCTTCAGAAAGAAATTATTGTTTTAAAAATATTTAATTAGTAGGAAGAATAGTAAATAATTCATTTTCTGTACATTGCACTTAGTTTTGATTTGCGATAAACTTTGCAGTATATCAGCCTTAAGACTCCTACTCACCATATTGTTAATACCCTTTATAGTACCATAAGAAATAGAGACAGAATTAACCTACTGTTCCACTTCTTATCACTTACCACTTTTAAAACAACATATGGCTGAGGTGGAATACATTTTTGAGAATTCCGTTTGTTTAGCAAAATTTAATAACAGCTTAAATTAATCTTTGCTTTAAATTCTATTGAGATTACACTTGAATCTATCAGTAGTATTCTAATGTATTTCAATCAGCAATGCGTAACACCAAAGCAGGTTTTGTGCTATATGTTTTTAACTGCTTCTCAGAACTAAGCAAATGTTTCTATTCCCAGCTTCCTACTGGAACAAAAAGCAAAGGCAGAGCCTGAGATTAACCACCCTGTGAGAAGTAAAAGCAAAGGCGTATTTCCATCTTCCAAAATACCCGCTCAGAAAAAGCTCTCTAAGCCTGCCTAACACTCTGTGCTTACCTTCTCTTATTTACTCTTTTCCCCGTTCCACTCTTGCTCCTTTTAAGTGCCTGCACCACCTCCCGACCTGTGCCCATCAAATTACTTAACTTCCAACCTTCTGCACTTCTCCAGGTCTGGGTGAGGGCATCAGCTGGGCCTGGGGGGAGGGAGAGAGAGACACACGAAACCTCCTGCGCCTCCTGGGCCCTGGTTTCATCAGCCACATGCAAATCTGCTTCGCCTCAGGGGGAGGATTAGCTTTTGCCCACTTTTAGTCAGCAGTATAAACGTAGCCCTAGCTATACTGCAGACTTCCATGCTTCTCAGAAAAATATCCTAATTGTTAAATAACAGGTTTTTTTACCCGTAGCGATGATCAACAATAAGATGGATGGGAAAACACAGCAGACTTCCTGCCTATCCATCACTTTGTCCAGACAGCAGCAAATAAATGGAAACAATAGGACAGAAAGGTGTGGGACCCTTCCTGACATCTCTTCCACAGCCAAAACCCGAAATGTTTACCACGATAATCTATGAGCCTGGGATATGAAACCTGTCAAGGCTTTTGCAGCATATGTGCAGCATTTTCAGTACCTAGAGAAATAAGCTTTGTAATGACTTACAGTCAGAGACTAGAACTCTTGCCAATCTTTATTATAATTTTTCAGTGCAGAAAAATGACTGTTTTGAAGACAGTCACCCCACAATGCTTGAGAGCGGATTTAGCTACCAAGAAAAACCCCAAAAACGGGACGAAGTGGTAAAGTTGTTTTTCTGAAAATGTAGGAGGGAGCAAATGAGCATCTTTTTGTGGAGCACATAAGGAGAAAATTCTCAGGTCAGAAGCAAATCAGAGTGCAGACGTATACAATTTACAGTTAAGGAAATAAAAGAACAGTGGGCTATTGTAAAAATGGAGCCACTCTTAGCCAAAGCACATAAGCAGCACAGTGAGGTTTTTGTCCTGCAAATTTCTGAGCTCTCCTGCCTTAAACTATAATGAATGTAAGTGGATAATACGCCGCCAACTCCATGAAGACATAAAATTGGTCTCTTTCTGGGGCTTTTGGACAGTTTCAAAGTGCATTCTGCAAGAATAACGATCCTGCGTGTGGTTCACCGTGCTAAAGATCATTCAGATCTCACTCTCGGCAGACTAGGGTAAATAACTGAAGTGAAAATTATTGCTCAGACCCTAAGAGTTGCAAACGAACTGCTGCACTACCCAGCAGGCTTCCTGCCGGTTTTAGACAAACAATTTCACAGATTCAAAACGCGGACTTCGGAAAGGATCGGCGTGCTCTCCCTGAAACCTCCATCGCGGTGCAGATGAGTCCGGCCCTCAGATGAGAGAGGGTGCACCGAGCGGCTGCGCGCGCCGAGTGGCACTTTCGTGGAACTCCTGGAGCAAAGCATCGCACACTGACACATTTTGCAAGCTGCCCTATATTCTCAAGAGCAGTGACAAAATAAAAGCGGCTCATCGTTTGACGTTTTCCTGTGCTAATCCACACTGCTTGGCCAACCCGTGTGAAACTGAATAGCTGATAGCATTTTTTATGTGAAATAAAAGCCCAAACCTGGGGGTTCGCAGGACTGTGGAATGGCTCCAAGAGGCTTTCTGATGAGTCATTATCCAGCTGTCTGAAGCTTCTGGCAGCAAAGACATCAAAAACGTATTACGACTGCACAGCTTTCACTCTGGGTCCTTGTTCCAAATGAGTTTTTTGCCTCTATGTACAGCTAACTACATTCTTCACAGGATATTTATTCATGTACTGCAAACTACAGTCGTCACAGGGTAACTGTTCAATTAGGATTCTGCTTATACCACAATATTAGGCAGCTGTTGGGTGGCCTTGGATGGTGCTATTCAACGACAGTGGTTGCAAATGTCACATTTCCTCAGACTACATCTGCATCAGCCAAATTTTCCTGCTTGCCGTCTTTTCCACAGATGCCCCGAGGAAGAGTTTCATCCCAGGCGGTGACCTACATTCGGGCAGGCTGGCTGCCGCAGCCGCGGGGAGCACCTTTTAGTGCCGTGTCTGCCTCTCCCCTGCTGAGCCCCAATTCTGACTGCTGTTTCTCATGCAAAGTCTCCTCCACCCCTCCAGTCTTCCAAGAAATAACCCAAGTCTTTAAAAAAAAAAAAAAAATCCTCGGGAATTATTCAGAAAGGCATTAGTTACATTATACTAGCTGACACTGAAAAATGCTCCACTTGTGCTAGAGAGACAAAAAACCCCAAGCAAGGGTACGTACACTAATATATGTACGTGTCTGTTTAGGGTATAACTACGACAAGTGAACACATCTGGAAGACAGGAGATGTACTTTACAGTACAGTATATATATCCAGTAGCAATGGATATATAGATGGATATATAGGATCTCTTTTGCATAACTTTGATTGTCAAGTCTTCTTACGTAGCCAGCTGAGAGAAAGATGTACCTTCTCGGAGTGACCTCGTACAACCTACGATGTTGAAAATAAGTAGGATTAATTGCCCTCTTAGGGCATTTCTTCTCTTACACTGGTCATAAAGAACACCCAGGAGACTGATACCATGCTAATTGCTGAAGTCCACAAAGAAAAAAAACAATAAAGCCATTGGGTATGGAAAAAATACTGAATAGTAAATATATGCCCAAGTCTTATGACTGTATACAGCGTGTCCTTTAATAACTTATACAAATGAACCTTTAACTTCTTTTATTTTGTGTTTGGTATCACAGGGATCTATACTGCCAGCAACCCATCAGTACCTAGCAGAGATATCTCCCTATAAAAAAAATGCTGGGTGAACCCCTGAACACAATTAGCATTGGAGAACCTCGGGGTTTGAAGTGGTGCTGGTGTTTACTACCCAGCTTCACCGAGCGCACACTGCAACAGAGGAAAAAGCAGAACTATTCCTATGCATTGGAATAAATTAATTATCAAAAAAAGCATATTTAACTAACAATCATTGGCTCATGCTCCAAATTGTGTTCATATAGAGGGACCAGAGGGTTCACGACCTTAGGGCTTGCACTCAAACCTCATGGATACAGCCCACATGGCTTCAGTTATAGGATCAGGGCTGATACAGTTTGTAAAAGAGGAAAGAAGAAAAAAACCCAACAAATTACAGTTGTTTGGTTTGTAAAAAGTGAAGTTTAAAAGATGATTGGCCAGTATTGCTCAGGCAATCTATCTACATCTCCAAACTACATCTATCACCATAGCAACTGCAGCCTGGGAGGTGTTTCCAAGACTCTAAGAGCAATTAATTTTCCAGGAGATGTAAAACAGTATCCCTGTTCTTTTGTAAGGGATTTAGATGGAATGCAAGTACTCCAAAAGCCCAGATATGATAGTTAACAATATTTATTTCCTAGGATCATTTACTTATTGTTAGGATCGTTATTCAATAACACGTTACATGCATGCAACAGTAAATTTTAGGAAGGTGGAGAAGAAGAACGTGCTCGGTCCACAGCGACTGGAAACCTGTGAGCTGGTCCAAGGGAAATAAGAAGGGCTGAACAGCAGCCTGGTCACCGCTTGTGGGTGATGGGGAAACCAGACAGTGTCTGCTGCCAGTGAGACACAAAGCAGCACATGGACTGGAAGAGGTCCCTGCTAACAGATGTCTCCTTGCCTTCCCACAGACTATCTAAAGAAACCATTAATTGACACAGCCAAAAGCTTGCTCCACAATCGTACGGCAACACTAATGCTTTCGCTTATGTGCAGCAACCAAACAGGAACTAACACCAGTTTTTCTGCTCTGGGAGCTGAAGACCACTCTAACGTGTCACTGGCTTTAATAACAACTAGGACTGTCCCTGCAAAAAATCATATTAACGGAACAAAACATTCTATTAATCATCACCCCACACTGCACGGTATTTCGGAAACCAACACACGAGCAAGTGCGTTGAGAGACCCGTAAGATGCTGTGATTTCATCGGAAGACTGTTTCTTTCCAGACAGAGAGTATCTTCTAGATAGAAGGGTGAATAACACAATGGTCATAAATTAATTTTAGCAAGAACATTCTAAAGTACGTGTGGTTTTCCAGAGACTGAGAATTACTGACCAATCCAAATATCTCATGAAAATCCAAGTGTGGAGGAAACTCCATCCTCATCAGTCCCCCTTCACTACTGATGCTCTCTGTGCTGCACTTGGGCGGTTCTGCATTTTATCAAAAATCGCATGTTCTTCATCTCCACCTTGTTCCTGGCTCACAGCTGCCTAACTCGGAAACCAGTGCTACCAGTGAAACTTTAGGCGGAACATTGAACTTCTTAAGCATGCATTTCCTGCAGTAAAATACAGAGAGAAATGTACATAAAGCCAACTCCTGCATGTTCTGGAAGAAGGGCAGCTCCAAAAGGCTGTGGCACTGACCAGTCTTGGTAACATCTAAGCTGGCATCAATAGAAACAACTGCTGCTTTTACCTCAAACTGCCTGTCATCATCCTTAATCCGACTGCAGTCTTCCTGCAAGTGGTACTTCACCTGATATCTCATTATCATTAGTAACCTTATTTCATTGCTTTTATTACTAGCGACTCCTTCTCCCTTCCTGCCTTGTAGTTTTCAGAGCCAACCACTTAAGGAACTTCTCATTATCATCATTTCCTCTTTGCAGACGATGGTAATCTGGTGCTAAATTTATCACCGTGTTTTGCTAGTGCTAGTCCCTCAGTTGGTGTTCATTTACCCATTTAATCTCTTTGGGCAGGCAGTTATCGCCACATACTTAGTACTTTACCACTATCACCAGTCTTCTCAAATGTTGTTTATGAATGTGAAAATATTGGAAAGGTCACAGTAATAGCAAGCGTAAGAAGCAGACTGGTGGGACTACACTGAAGGAGCAATCAAGAAGCCCACTTCAATTGATTACTTATATTAGAAAAATATTCCTGTTCACCTCAGCTCATTAAGGAGTGATGAGGTTGGATAAAGGTTTTGAACCCAAATCTATGGAAAAGCGTCTGGCTCCCGAGCCAGCTGCTCAGATGACACGTCAGGGCAGCCCAGACACAAAAATCCTCCCGGTCATGGTGTAAAACTGTCACAGCCTCACCTGACAAATCCCACGCTAATCACAGCATGGGTTTAACTGGAAACTGCATTCCCCATCTGAAAATTTAAGGAGCGCATCCTTGATTAATCCATTATAAAATATTTGTCCGGGAGCTGAGAATGCCCCCATGTTCCAGGATGAATGCAGAGCAGTCCTATTTACATTGATACTAGGCAAATCACATCTTGTTTCGGTGCTCCCACATATACTGTCCATGCATACTGAGAAACAGGGGAGAACAGTCTCTTTATAAAGCAGTGCAACATCAAATTACAGAGCCATTTATCTTGATTTAAATCATTTACAGATTCAGCATATTGGATTTTCTACAGCCAAAAGCTTTGCTACTTCAGAGTTGGCATCCTGGGGAAACACCTCCAGCTCACGTAAACCAAGTGACCTCCAGTCGGCTGAGGAACAGACACAAAGGGGAACTTGAGACCCCATTCACTTTCAGCTTATTCATGTACCTTAAAGCAAAACCTAGGGAATTGTAGACAAGGGGGAGAGAAAATAAAGCAACTCGTTTCATCTGTGGGTTACACATCAGAGGAAGACTGGCAACGTTTGCACAAATAGTTACACACATAAATATACACTGACCCTCTGCTTGCTTACACAGCAAGGCCAAACACCTTTTGCAACAGGGCAATAATCTACTTAATTTTTAGCCGGCTGCAACCTAACTAAATGTATGCACAAGTTGTTCCTAGCTACATATAAAATTTTGCATGTGGCCAATCTTTTTTTTTTGGATATCACTTGGGATAGGAAGTCCATGAGTTAGATCAGTCATGTCTGTGAGGCCATTGCTTTGCTTTTCTACACGAAGCTCTTACAAATTCCTTGATCTAATACCTTGTTTGTAAATGTTATAGTTTGACCATGCAATTTCTAGCAAGTTCAAACATGAACCAATACCTTTTTTGTTGAAGGAATCTCTCAATCTTTAAAACAGAGTGGACGCTAGCAGTTACAGGAGAGGACAGGCTATGTTAATGCCATCCATTTCCAGCCGATAGGCAACATAATTCTCTCCTTTAACCAACTCTCAGACAACGCCAGGTTTAATTGCCTAAGAAAGATTAATCCATACCAAACAAAAACAACAAAAGGATGGCTAAGGAGAATCTCCATCCTTTATTGGACGTGGCGGGAAACATAGTGACAAAGGGTGAGGAAAAGACCAATGTTCTTAATGCCTTTAATAGTAAGACCAGTTGCTCTTGGGGTACCCAGCCACCTGAGCTGGATGACAAGGACGGGGAGCAGAATGAAGCCCCCATAATCCAAGGGAAAATGGTTAGTGAACTACCACTTACACACACACAAGTCTATGGAGCCAGGTGGGATCCACTCAAGGGAACTGAGGCAGCTGGCAGAAGTGCTCAACCAGCCTCTGCATCACTCATCAGCAGTCCTGGCTAACTGGGAAGGTCCCAGTTGACTGGAGGTTAGCAAATGTGATGCCCATCCACAAGAAGGGCTGGAAGGAGGATCTGGAGAACTATAGGCCTATCAGTTTGAACTTGGTGCTAGGGAAGGTTATGGAGCAGATCATCTTGAGTGCCATCGCACTGCATGTACAGGACAACCAGGTGATCAGGCCCAGTCAGCATGGGCTTATGAAAGGCCAGTCCTGCTTGACTAACCTGATGTCCTTCTATGACAAGGCGACCTGCTTAGTGGATGATGGAAAGGCTGTGGATGTTGTCTACCTAGACTTTAGTAAAGCCTTTCACACTGTTTCCCACAGCATTCTCCTGGAGAAACTGGCTGTTCATGGCTTGGATGGGTGTACTCTTCATTTTGTAAAAAACTGGATGGATGGCTGAGTCCGAAGGGTTGTGGTGAATGGAGTTAAATCCAGTTGGCAGCCAGTCACAAGGGATATTCCCCAGGGTTTGGTATTGGGGCTGGTTCTCTTTAATATCTTTATCAACGACCTGGACAAGGGGATCAAGTGCACCCTCAGTAAGTTTGCAGACGACACCAATTTGTGTGGGAGTGTTGATCTGCTTGAGGGTAGAATGGCTCTACGGAGGGATCTGGACAGGCTGGATTGATAGGGTGTGGCCAATGGCATACAGTTCAACAAAGCCAAGGGCCGAGTAGTGCTCTCAGGTCTCAACAACCCCATGCAACGCTACAGGCTTGGGGAAGAGTGGCTGGAAAGCTGCCCAGAGGAAAAAGACCTGGGGGTGTTGATCGACAGCTGGCTGCATATGAGCCAGCAGTGTGACCGGGTGACCGAGAAGGCCAACAGCATGCTGTCTTGTATCATAAGTAGTATGGCCAGCAGGACCATGGAAGTGATCGTCCCCCTGTACTTGTACCACTCCCAAGGAAGTGGTGGAGTCACCATCCCTAGAGGTATTTAAAAGACCTGTAGAGGTGGTGCTTAGGGACGTGGTTTAGTGGTGGACTTGGCAGTGTTAGGTTTACGGTTGGACTCGATAATTTTAAGGGTCTTTTCCAACCTAAATGATTCTGTGATTCTATTCTATGACTCAGCAGGCTACAGCAGTAAACACTTTTCATCATTCTCCTTAAATTTAGACACAACATAGGCTCTAATGTGTCTTGGCACCTATAGTGGGCAGTTCATACAGGGACCTGAGCCCTGGCCCCTGTCTATAGTAATCACTGTGCAGACTGTTTTAGATAACACGAGAGGTTTGGTATCCACCTCCAGCCTACAGCAATGGGAGTGTGTACGTTAATCTAAAGATGCAGCCAGTGAGAAATGATTACATTTTCTGTAAGCACGTGCTGCTAAGGGCATATAATTTTTGCTAGCAGAGATTCCAGTGGCAGGAGTGGGTTATTTCTGCCTTCTGTGGAGCACTGTTTCACCTGCCTGAGCCGAGCACACCGTGACAGACTGTGGTGAGTAACCACAGGCACACATTTTAAAAGATGCACGGACAGAGATCTCTTCCCCCTCCTTAGTTCAGATTTCCAGCTGTAGGCCTCTGCATTTAATAGCCGTCAGAGTTAAAGCTGTTTATTTTACTCAGATCATCTGAGAGTTGCCTGTGGAAAGCAGGAAGGGGCTTTACAGCATAATCAGCAAATGGAAAACAGTGTCAGTAAATGGAAATATTAGGAAGAAAGTTATTTTTGTTTATGAATTACGAGCATTTCCACTTTGCATATCTCTTAAGTATGATATAGCATATAAGCTTTTCAGAAATGCTTCCTTAGTAGATATACCTATGAACAAAAAAAGTTATGTTTTCCTTGCAGTAATTTTCATTTCAGCATAGCGCTGTCAAAGTAAGCTACTTATTTAAAATAGTTTGATAATTTAACATCTCTACTTAAAAAATTAAAAAAAAAATAAAATCCCCTTAGCTCACTGGCAAGTCAGCAGACAGGAAAACCTTACAGCTCTCATGCTGCTACAAACTCCACACTCAACAGAAGACCAGAATGAGGACTTCAAATGCCTGAAGTTTAAGCTAAACTGAAGAACAGTTTAGCGTAAACTAACCTAACTGTTGTCCAGCAGCTCTTGGGCCTACTGTACGTCATGGTAGCTTCTCCCAAAGCCACTATGGCTCAGTGACAAAAATGAGTGGCAGGTAGCTCAGTCCCAGCATGATGCCAGTAAGGATTGCTCTTAAGTGGAAAAACAGTTAAATGTGGATAAACTTCATTTGCAGACACCGTTTGTCATTAGAGCAAGGCAAAAGAGCTGAGTAGGAGCCAATAATACTTCTCTTATAAGTAAAATGTGCTGTAACTACTTGGAATAAATTATATTATCATAACAGTGAGAAGTCTGGGACATGCGGTCACTTCCAGTCTTTTCATCAGAGCAAGGACTTTGTCTTCCTTCTTCATCTCTCTCTCAAACACAATGCAACCCAATTAACACTATATCTAACCCTTATCAGCACCTTCTTCAAATGAGTTCTGAAAAGGAAATGAGAAAACATGTTCAGCTGTGTATAATGAGGAAGTTAAATAGTAGTGAGTATTCTTCTATTATTAGTCGGAAATAATTGGTAGTTTAAAAAGATTATTTCTCTCCAGATACGTGCAGGTACATTCACTGACGAGAAACACTTGTGTAAACATATATGTGCCCATCTCTACACAACTGCCCTTAATTTACAGGTGCTCCAAAGAACATGCCCAGAAAAAAAAAAACACCACAGAATTAGCTCTATATTAGAATTATCAAATGTATGCTGTCCAGAAATGGGGCCTTTGGGAGAAACTTTGACCACTACTATCCAAATTTCTGCTGTGCTAAGCCTTAGAAAGAAATGAAGTATGCACTGCAGGGGAACAAGACTACCAACATTTTAACAAAACTATAAATTTTGTGCTTGTAAATTTCTTTATCACCAGAAACGAAATCCATTGCAGCTACTTCCCAATACTGTTTCCTTTGTGCATACCAAAATGCTTAACTGCCTCTTTGAAAAGTTTCTGTGAATATCCATAAATATCGAGAAGCACTTGTCCTGCAGATGCAGAGGTACTCCTCTCTTCTGAACACTCTGTGCTACAAGGAAAAAGGTGGGTTCAAACCCAAAAGGACCTTTTGGGCCATACTCATTCTTGCAGGCGAGCTTTCCAGCCACCTCCCTACATGCAAATGATGTAGGATGCTGGTGGCCCCATTAATATGTTTGTAAAGAACGAGCCTGACCCCAACAGGTTCCTATCCTCATACAGAAGACAGACCGGATCTCAAGAAGATGCAGATAATAGTTTTTTTAATTATTATTTCCATCTAGTGTCAGTGCAGAAAGATGGTTTACTTAAGTGCTCTGGACCAGTACTCCACAGATCTTTTTTTCCTTTCTTTTCTGAACTAAGAGAAACTAATTTAAATCTGGATTTGCTCCTTGTCATCCCAGGGTTTCCTATCAAGAATTTAAGTACATCCACACTTCTGACAGTCACTGTGTATCTCATCCTGTGAATCAAAACCCTTTAACAATGATCAGTTTTAAGTTCTGCTCCACTTCATGAAAATTACTCTACTCTAGGGAGACTCTTTTCCTTCTTCTACTTTAATGAAAATTTCCAGGCAGTTTTCAGGGAGCTTGACTGCCATGTTTGATTGCTGGGTTTCATCATTTGGTTAGAACAGCACTGGACTTTTGATTACTTGAACTTATTTCACTGTACAGAAGTATGAGCAGAAGCAGCATCTGACTAGCTTTCTGGGTAAGGAGCAGTGCTCCAGGCCCCCTGGGGCACCCAGGCTGCTGCCCACCCAACACGCTGTGTGCAGGGCATCCATTTACAGGGGCACAGGGGGCTCCTAGCAAAGGTGATCTGTTATGAAAGGCTTGAAAAGACTTCAAAATCTTTGCATAAGTTAGAAAAAACCCCACATCTTTAGATATTTCTTGAGGCAGAGCTCTAGATGTTACGTAGCTAAACACCCTTCGCTTTCAAGTCTTTGTTAACTCACTTTGCGTTTTGCAATAATGTTTCACAGGTACCCTTATTTCCAAAGGTGCATTTGCAGGGTAGCACGTCAGGCTGATTTTACTCTGTGCTTTCACCCATAGTTTTGCTTCAGCAATGGTGGGTTTTAAATATTTAAGGTGCATTGCCATTGTGATCCTAGAACTGCAGCAAGAACTCAAAAGAGAAATTATTTTTGTCATGGTCAAGTGAAGGGGACAAATCTGAAAAATGTAAAACATCTAATTGCCTCCTGGCCATGTCTACAAAAATTGAAAAGTGCCTGTAATTGGAAATTAGAAAATTCCATCTGTAAATTTACGCTGTTGAACAATAACTTTTCTTCTGCTTTCCAGAGTAAAAAGAAAACTCTCAAGTACTGAGAATACTGTTAAAAAAAGCATATATCACTAAGCTAAGTGAGCGGTGTGCTACTATGATGCTTGCTATCAGGAAGAGTGAGCACAGCACTCAATAAGCAAGAAAGAAAACATATTTTTTTATACTTGGAATAATGTTACCTCCAACTGAATTGAATGGTGAACTGCCATTCTTTTATTTTATTCAGACTATTCAAATAATTATTTTTAGAGATTCCGCAACACCATATTAATGCCAACTTGACAATTTTTTCACCATTGTCTGGAAATCATGATGGTCCTCCTTTCTTTCAACACTGACTCAAAAGTGCCTCAAAAATGTTAGAAGAAATCTGAGAAACATTTGTCTTGATGAAAGGAGGGGCTCTACAGATGACACTGAAATCTGTGAACAGTTAGGAAGTTAACTACAAAAATACCAGAAAAAGAGAAATGCAAACATTAACACGCTCTCCAAAATGACTGCCCAAAGGGTGAGCTTTTGGTGTCAAGTAGGATAAACAGAGGTTACAGCTGGACGAGCTGGAAGACCTTTTCAGTACCTTTATCCCACCTTTACCCTCTCCAGAATGACGTTTCCATCATTTGAAGATATGATGAAGGGAACTCGTTGGACCACCTGGCTGATGAGCAAATGAACACGTATTTCCCATGTCTGTATTTGACTGACTCTCTGTATGCACAGTTCAAAGCACACGGAGCCCATGCGTGTACCTTCACCTGTAGACTCTCGCTTCACTTTCAGATATCACGGGTTAATGAAGCGAAGATGAAATCTCCAGCATGTTTTAAACACCACTGATTTGCAGTTGTAGGTCTGTAATTAAAAGCCATGTTTGACATCTGAATTTAACTGACACCCATATATATGGCTTCAGGCTGGTCTCCACTGCCGTTATGGTTTGTATAACATTAATTGAAATGCTTTCCTTGAAGGGAAAATTTCTGACAGCTAAGTGAGTAAACAGCTTGGATTCCAGTTCCCTTCAATCACTCTATTGATGTGATACAGTAGGAAGTGATTTTAAATCTAAACTGTCACTAAAGATCAAACCTCAAGGTTAAAAATGAGAAAGAAACAGATATATGAAGTTTTTATGCATGACAAAAAAAAAAGTTCACACAGAACTGTGTTTTAGTTATGCTAACTTTGAAATGGATCGAATCAATAACAGGCTGTACGCTACTGGGATGCAAAGGCAGGAAAACAAAGTTAAATAGGCTGAGGCAATCTCACAAAAACCCTGAAAAATGTCCTTATCACCAAACACGTTTATTAAATTCTGACTTGTGCTATGAATGCTGTAGATTTGGACAAGAGAGTTTGAACCAGGTTAGCAAGAGGTCTTGCTTACCAAATCAGAATTGTATAGGTATATTGAAATCCAGTGACTATTTTCACAGTCATTGTTAACCAAGGGCAATTCACAAGGTAATTTCTTGGTGCATCAACATCCTTTGGCATTTCACTGCTTTCACTTTTTACTAAGCAGAGGAAAGAATTGGTTGAAATGTCTTGCTGCATAAAAAAACCTAGATAAAATCCCCAGGTTAAGTGACCCAAAGCCCTGCAGTTTCCACTCTACCCACAGTAGCGTAGAACATCCCTGACAGTCAGGGTGCAATCCTGACTCCCACAGGGAAGCCAATGCCTCCCCCGTCCCTGGAGGAGGGATTATGGACAGTATTATGTGGACCAAAGGAGAAGTAGAGCTTTTAGGGGTGCTAAGATTACACATTTCAGAAACATTAAAACACACATTGGGCTGCTCAGTATGTTTCAGTTCTGTTTCAAGAGCAAGCAATACAATAAGCCCTTTCCAACAGCACCCCTAAAATGATCTCCTTATAGCGCAAGAAGGCTAGATTAAATTATTTGCCCGCACAGTGATTCATGGTACTGTTCTCCATATGTAAATCATCGTTCTAGCCTTTGCAAGGCTAGAATCATGCTAGCATTTTGTTAATAAGATGTTCACATAAAAGCTTCATCTAAGACTCCTGTGCATCAAAATACAAAGGATTTATTTTACAGATTTGAAGGACATGTATGACTGTAGCCGTTACAGTAAAGCTATCAGAAACCACATTATCTGTAGTCAGTTTTTATTTTGTACATCAATTTTATTTTGTAGATAAATGCATGGCATAATTTGTTTTTCAAGTATCAAGAGGGGATTTCTTTCTACACTACCTAAATTAAATTACATTGAAGGAAATAGTTGCATTAGACTGTTGCAACTGATTTCCAAATAAGAAGAAAAGTAAGGATAGTATTTTGAGCAAAAGATAATCTTAACTAGAAATACATGAAAAGCAAGTGGAAAATCCCTTTTATTCAAAGTATTACTTTAACTGTAATTGAGAAAAGTTCTTTTCCAGAATGTACCTTCTAGGCATTATATGCTGCGAAGTAATTTTTAAAGAAGCTTATATACTTCATGTTAAAAGAATTTCATTAGATTGATGTCTCCATCTACAGCCAAAGTACTGGAGCAATCCGACCACCTCTCTTCTTTTTCACACATCAGAAGTCAGCTCTGAAGCATGTCTCCCCAGAAGCTTACCTACCTGACTGCACTGAATCATTAATATCCTAATGACAACTGAAACCAAAATCAGTGAACACCTATTTTTTACTTAAATTTTTAATTGAAAGGTAACTATAAAATTAAACGTAAGCATCAAACTGCACAAATCTGAGGGCTAAAAGACACTTTTTTTTTTTTTTTCATCAGCTCGCACACACACAAAGGCTTGGACAGACACAAGATTTGCCCCAAAACAACTGCTGACATGTCTTCTCAGACACTTCCAAAGTAAATGCTTCACTGCACACACAGCTGAAACCACTATTTCCAGCCTAGGGGGACTTCAAAGTAAATCTTATACTTCTCAGCCTTCAACTGAAAGGTATCGTTCACATTAACCCTGGAACAGACTGGTGACAAATCACCAAATTTTGAAAGGTCAACAAGAGCTTTCTGTGTTCAAAGCTTTTCTCCCTAACCTATAATGAGAAATTTCCCCAAGAACTACTAGCACCAGGGTACACAGAGAAGCAGGAAAATACACTAAAATGAAAGAACAGAAAAATACTGCTGCTTTCTCAAAATGAAGTCAATGTTTCTTCCTTCCTTAACCAGTGGTAAAATTCATAGGCTTCCCAGTATTTGGCTTGAAATTATGGGGACATTGCTTGTTTTGATTTGCAATGTGTTGACTTCCTCAGTTACATCACCAAGGGGGCCCATAAAGCAACACTTCTTTATTATTCTGTAGGCATTGCCATCTATCTTATTTTAATCAGTTTGAGCACTATTTCAGGAATGACCACTACCATAACTCAGAAGCAATGCACCAGCACTTCGACCGTTTCAAAAATTAGACTCTATCTCAAATGCTTTTGCATTTCAGAACAAAGATTCCTTACTGGGTGGATCAAAAAATCTTTACTATTCAGCAAGGAAGGTGCAGAAAGGTATTTCCACTGTTCTTTCTCCTTACTGACCAGGGAAATCATTACTATTGAAAACTTACGGAGACACTATTACAGAACTTGAGATAAGACTGAAAATCAGTCTTTTTTGGTTTGTGGTTTTGTTTTGTTTTTTGATATATGTATATATAATAAAAGTCATTTAGTTTTACACTGCTAGTTGACAGATCATCTGTTGAGAATGGAAGCCAATAGGCCTACAAGAAAAATTGCACAGCAACACAGTGGGAAGAATTTGTGTCTGAGATGCCTTCCAACGTGACTGGTTCAGATGAACAATAATAAAAGTTCCTTTTCATGCTTAAAACCTTCATTCAGGCTTTGACAACCAAAAAATTACCCAACAAGTTGCACAGTATAGAATGAATGCAGTTACTAGGAAGTTTTTTTTATATATAATAACAGATCCTTGAGTTTAACAAGTCACTAGAATAAACATATGTCATACCACAAAGAAAAGAAATTAAAAACTCTCCCCATTATCTTCTCTCCCTTCCCTATTCAACTACAAGAATATTAATTGCAGATGGCAAAGGAAAATGTCTTCTTTTCTGTGCGCAGCTGCATAGTTATGTGGTGAAGTTCAGATACAGAGTAAAACTCAAAAAGACACGATGCAATAAGTAACAACCTTCCATTGCTGCAGGAACAGATTTTAAAGCACGGAAATAAACACACAAAAAAATGCTTTTTAGATTTAAAATCATAAAGAACTTTCTTACACTTCAGCACAACACTTGCTCAAAGTCCCAGAGCAAATCTCTTTTGCCATAAAGTTTATTTGTGTTTCCCCTCACCTTCTGCCCAAGGGAACCTCGGAACGGGCTTTAACCGAAGCACTGGCAGGAGTACATTCATTGAAATACTGCTTGGTACAGTGATTTATACATCTGGCTGAAATATCCAACCACTGGATGTCACTGTTACTCCGCACGAAGTGAGCACATACAGCCAATGAGACCACCACCACCATAGAGTAGCTGTCTACTACTAATTCCTTCAGAAAAAGAAAGAAACTTTGAAAAGTAAAGTGAATTTAAAATTAAGGACAAGTGCAAGGGGCAACCATGCTTGGAAAACAAAGTCTTAGGGAGTCCACAGTGCAAAGGGTGGTCAAAGGTGGCCGATGTTAGTATGCCAAATTTTGGCTTTGAAGGAAACTGAAGGAAAAGTCGGCTTTTCTTTGAGAATGGGAGAACAAGTCCTTCTTCAGGTCTTTTACATTTCTGAGCTCTAGGGCTGCTGACTGGTTTCCGGTTGATGCCCATTACATATAGCCATTGCTCTGCGAGTACTTTTCCAGTAGGGAGAAGGCTGACTAACATGACTCATTCAGGTAGCACCACAAAGACACACGCTTAAAAAATTCCCATTAGTCCTCATCTGGGTATCTTAACAGTGAATGGCTTTCAGTTCCATTAGTTTTCCCATAAGCAAGTTGGTTTTCTGGTATAAAGGCTTGTAAGCCGTCTTAAGCTGGTTCACATTGCATTGTAAAATGAAATTTCAATATTCTTTAAAAAAGAAAAGAAAAAAGAAAAAAAAAAAGGATGTTCACCTTCTCCCTAAAATGCAAAAATCCCCTTCTGGATCCCAAGCGATTTTCTCTGCACCAGCCTTGAACATGAAACTGTTTCGATCTACTGGATAAGGCAAAACCCTATTTCTTTTTCCTTTTGTGTAACGTGCTTCACCAAGCAATTGTTTTATCCTTATTTTAACCTCCTCACCTGGCTGTCTCTACTATTTCCAGGAGCCCTTGAAAAGACAGAAATAACTCAGCTTCCTATTTCCAACATCACCTCCAAGAAGCAACATGAGGATTTCCACAGAATCTGACAAAAGACATTATTTCAATTTAAAGTATAACTAGTTGTGCTTAACCAAAAAGTATGCTCCCAGCAAATGATAAGTCTGTACCTTAAAAGCAAAAGTAGTCCTCATTTGTAAATGGTTATGATTTATTCTCAAAAGGTTCATGCTACTTCTTTACAATCATTTCAACTTCCGTTTCAAACTTCATCTGATGATTTCTGAGACTCTTACTTCTTTTGAATTAGAAGTAAGTGTTAGGAATGAAAATAAAATCAGAAGTTCATAATGCGGGTTTGAAAGGTGTCTAAAATATGCAATCATAAACAAGGAAATTCTGCCCCTAAGTATCCTTAATTGTAGTGCCTAATTTCACCTTCTGTATGTGGTAACACAGCAGAAAAAGAATTTTTAAAAGTCATCTACACTTTTTTCAGTTTTTCTTCGCAGCTAAATATATACAATATTAAAGATTTTTTTTACCCTTGTTAAAATAGGTTCTCTATATTATCAACATTAACTATGGGGAAACTATAACTCTTCTGAGATACAAATTCAAATTTAGCACAGTGCTTGTAGTCCCAGTCAATATGTGAACCTGTTACTATAGTTAGATGTTATATGATTTTATGGTGTTGCTGCTCACGTACTATAATTTGTTATGCTTCTAATTAAACTTAAAGCTGTAGAAAAGCTTAGAAACATATAATCTGTATAATCAGGAAGATGAGAATGCCTGGGACTCAAAAAGAGAAAAAACATATAGAATGCCTTAAAAATTATCTGCCTGTTTATTAAAATGCAGTGGAAAATGCCATTTTAATGATACAAATCAAGGGATTTCCAGAGAACTAAAAAAGTGGAATCCATGCAGCTTTTTCACTATAAAATGCAGCACTGATTTCATATTTTTATATGACAGAAGGAAAGAAAAAAAAAAAAAAAACACAAAAGGTGTGGATCGGGAATTAAATGAGATTGAACAGTCATGGAAGTTCTTTGAAAGTCAGAGACATGAGAAATAAATAGCCCTGTGAAAATATTTCAACCAAACACGGCTTTTGAACCATCTGGCTAGCTCCAGTTGAGAGGAGATGAAAAATAATCAGAGAGTTGACCTTTGCTGAACGGCTCATCAAACCTGGCTTGCCCTTGAAGCGGGCAGGACACATAGACCCAGCATTTCACAAGGTGTACATGGAGCCCAACACACCATGGCCACAAACTCTGCCAGCCCATTTTTGCGGCCATGATATTGTCCACAGTTTACAAATGAAATTGAATCTGGTGGAAGCATTCATATCAATTCAAATCATCCACTGGAATAATAGATCGTAAAAGGCGGGCAACAATATGGCACATTACACATACCCTGGCGATTTTACATGAGATTTTTGTCTATAGTTTACACTTGCTTGACTTCTTTTTGCACTTATTGACTAGCCAAATAAAATGTGGGTCATTCAAAACTGCAGTCAGCAATACAGATTCTGCCACCGCCAGCACTTTTAACTTCAATAGAAAGGCAGAAATTGGTCAAAGAAGTTTCATGAAAGCAAAAAAAAAAAATCTCTGAAAATGTCTTTCTATTGTCTTTAGACTGTTACGACGATGAAGCCTTGGCGATAGGAGCAGGGGGGTGAGGGCGCCGGGGGAGGAGAAGCCCTGATTACTGGAAGCCCTCATACGGTATATTACCAGCCGGTGCAAAATACTGAAATTCCGCAGTTGGTACCTTGAGGCATTTCCTGGCCTTAGATAAGTCCTAGTTTGAAATTTTTTTCCCTTTAATCTTTTCGCACTGACTTTAAACGATTGCCTCTTTCACAGCGGGTTGTTAAGCAGCTCCTGGTGCCGCCTGCCGCAGAGGAGCTCTGACATTGCAAGGGTATTTTCTTTGATGAACTGTAACGAAACCTGAGCGCGAGGCCACATTGTCTTCAGCCTCCATAATGGGATTGCTCATTAAATGGAAGGTAAACATATTAAGAATGACAATTTCCATCCAATCATTCAATTTAGAAAAGGACAGACGTTGCTTGCAAAGTCAAATAGCCCGGCAAGGTTATCTGTAATAGGGATTCTGCAGCACAGCTGTCAGCATTCGGAGATCATCTGTTTACCAACAGGTATCCCTGTCACTCTTGTTGGGTTTTTCCCAAAGCAGAGGGGAAAACTGGAGAATTACAGAATCGTGTACGGTACCTGTGGCTAAGTACATTCAACAAACGTTGATACTGCACAGATGACCACTGTTTTCAGAAACACATTTGCAGCCGCATCATCTGTTTACGCAAGAAAAAAAGAGGAAAGTTCAGTGGTAAAGGTGCCACAGCTGCACAATCATTTAAATACTGTAGGGGCTGGTCTTGCAAATGCTTCTGAGCTTGGTGCTTATTACCGTGAATACCCTTACTAAAATTAATGGAAGTACTCAAGCAAATAAAGCTTTTAATGCCTTAAATTGCCTGAGTCTTGAGGTCCACAGGTGCATAAATGTAGATCATTACACCCACATGGAGTCCCCTGACTTCCCAAAAAAAACTCTATTTAGGTGAAATCATCTGCCCACACTGTTCTTTTTTTAAAGATTAGAGATGCAGTTTGTGGAATAACATAGCAGACAATTTCTCTGAACTTCAACAAGAAATGATTCGCTTCTTGTTCAGACAGATAAGGAGGAACTGACATAAAGATACAATGTAAGTGCCAAAATATAATTGATTAAATTTGACAGAAACGTGAATACAACCACCTTCCAAAAAAAAATTTTTGTGACCATAAGAAAACTCTACTTTGTATTTATTACACAGTCATAAAATAATCAACTACAGTTTGTGAATAATATTTAACTTTGGAAAGGTTTCTCTGCTTTTCATTTGGAATCTGCACAGTCTTTTAGGCTCATTGATGGTCACTCTCATCAAATATTTGTCCCCAGCTTCCACATTACACACCAACCAAGGATCCAGAGACTAAAGACCACAAAATTCATATTGGTGTCTCAACATGATGCTGTTTCGTACATATGCCCCTGCCCTCCCTCTACCTTCCTCTTCTTTCAGGGTTTATGCAAAGCTTGCAGGAGTTTCAGAGTAACTAAACACACAAAAGCTCAGAGAGATAGTAAGGTGCTAGATCTGATCTTACTGTGTTCAGAGTTCCTAGAAGAAATGCAAGTAAAGATGACCTCAAACACAGTTTCTAAGACTCATTTCCATCATTAAAGCACCCCTTAAAATTGACCATATGATATTGTCTGGTTAATTGCAACAGAAATTATTATGGATACGGTATTTAGTTAATGGTTTTATCTCTATTTATTTTAAGAAGTTTTAATTTTATCAATTGAATTAGAACTAATTTGAAGATTGCAGGCAATACTGGATCTGGTAATAGTTCACCACCTGGAAAGGTAATTACCATGCCTATTGCTTGTTGGTTATTTATTTCTGCTCTTATATTAGACACAATATATTGGTACATTTTAAAGTTTGCATTGGATTCACTTTGGATCCAGATTTTCCACTGGTTCCTGTAATCATGCCAGACCATCCCTTGCATGGAGTACCTGTACCAAACCCCACATGGTCCAACGTAAACATAAAGCTTACTGGCAATTACTGAACAAACTCCTTTTCTCAAGAATCATGACTGCAAAATGAATGCAACCTGTCACACCAAATTAAGCACATAATAAATGCATAAGAAGTCTGCTTTCATCTGGTCATAAAATATACATGCTCCCACTGGGCTGCTGAGTCTCTGTTGACTTGCAGCTAGGGAGAAAGTGTGGGCCCATCTTAGTCCCGACTCCAGTGGCACAGAAAACAGCTAGCAACTCTGGAAACTTAAGCTACCCAGTAGACTACCAAACACTAAGAAACCAGACAATTTTCTCAGGCCACTAAGACACGGGGGTCATTCCAGGTTGGTTGAAATAGTGCTCACTGTGCCATTTACTTTAGGGGCAGGAGATTTCTATTGTCTGTCCCCTTTTCATCTCTTGTAAGAGAGATGATATAACTTCACATTTCTGCCCATAGATGAGAAAAGTTGTATTTGTAGGTATGACATACACAGTATGTGCAAATATGCATGACTGACAAGCAATGTATATTGTAAAATCATAGAGTCATAGAATTGCTGAGGTTGGAAGGGACCTTTAAGATCATCAAGTCCAACCATTAACCTACCCCGACAAAACCACTTCTAAACCATGTCCTCAAGTACCACATCTACCCTTTTTTTAAGCACCTCCAGGGATGGCGAATCCACCACCTCCCTGGGCAGCCTATTCCAATATTTAATAATCCTTTCAGTGAAAAAAAAATTCCTAATATCCAATCTAAGAGGCAAGAACCACGTTCTTTGTTTTGCACTATTTTACAGAAACAAAGTTCTGCAGGTAACAGTAATCACCACAAAAATCTCTACAAACCGCAGAATGTTTTTTGGTATTGTTGAAAAAGAACTGAGCATGTACTCTTTTCTCGAAAGTGAAAGAGCTACCCAAGAAGAATCTCTAATAACAATGTTCATTTTCAACACAAATGGGAATTAGCAGGGAAATTCTGGTTCTAATGCTGTGCCAACATTTCAAGAGGGCAAATGGACTGACTGCATGTCAGTTAATACAGCATCAATCCCAGGCAACAAAACAACCAATCAAAAAACAAAAAAGAAAATATTAAAATATTATATTTGATTTAATTAGTAGATAATTAAAAGTTAGGGATTTAATTAGGTAATTCAACATGATACTATGGAAAATGTATTTTGTCAGGGTATTGTTTATTTCTCCGAAATGACTTTAAATTTGGTAACTGACAAAGCAAACTGTGTTTATATACATCATATTTCAACTTGGTAAAGCATCTTACCTGATGCTTTACAGCATTTTGACTGAAATGACATAAGAAATCATCCTAGATTGCTGCTCCACCATATTCATCAATGATTCCATGAAGTGTTAGCTGATGAGAAAGACAGGTACTAGGTGGACTGCTTGGTAAGAGGGACAAATTCAGACAAAATACATGTTAATATAGCCACATGGAGACTCAGGCATGTAGGGAAAAGATGCAAGCAATACTTCTAAAACAAGAAGAACTATGGAAAACGGTAACTTTAAAAAGGACAGAAGGTCAGCAGAGACAAGCAACTCAGCATGACTCGTCAGTGCACAACGCTTTGGCAAACAGGACTTACAGTAGCCTAGACTTCATAAACCAGGGACCAGCTAATATTCAGAGAAGGTGGCTTTACCTCTCCATACAGCACAATCAGGTCAGTCACGGAATAGTGTTTACATTTCTGATGCCCATTCTTTGAAATTCGGAATAAACAGCTGTGAAGCTGACTGGCGTTGCATTTGCCTGTTCTTTCACCACAGGCCTTTTTGGAAGATGTATATTACATATTTTCGAGGACTGATGCAAGGTTGACTGTTTAAAATTATGGGATGTCTAGTCTTAAAATGTATAAACCTTGAAAGCTGTTGAACAAACTCGTCATTCTAAACTAGCTACTTTTGTATCTTGGTGTCTACTAGACTGCCTCTGCAAAAAAACTCCTTCTGAAACATCTCCCAGTGTATGCTGTCCATCATTTAAATTACAGGAAGGTTTCCAAGGGAGACTGGAATGAAAATTTAGGTGCATCAAAATTTAGTTTGCATGAATAATATACCACTGTAATTTCTACTGAAGACAGTCGTACAAAAACTCCTTGCTTTGGGACACTTGGGAACATCCCGTAATGCAATGACATATAAAGAGACATAACCAAGGTAACTTCTAGCATCCAGTGTACCTCTTCAGTACAGAATGGTCAGGCAGGGATAGCTGGCTGCGGAAAGGAGAAAAGCCACATGAGCGTACTTTTGTACCCATACTAATTGCTCTCATGAGGAATTAACTAGAATGGGCATAGTGCTAAAAGGATGCGGCTACAATGCTGATGGTTGCGCTAGAGCCAGCTCCTTCGCATTGAGCTTGGCTATCTGAACGGTTTTACATTATGTGTTAAAGGCTGTGCTTAGAGGAAACGTTACTGATTTTCCCTTCACCCTCCCACAATATCCACGGTGATTATAAAGAGTGTTATCACCCTATTATAAAAAGGAGGAACTAATACAAAAGTAAATGAGATAACTGGTGAACATTAAGGGGATACCTACATGACGCACAACAATTTTGAGCAAGTTTTGCCTTGTGCTCTTGACCACAAGAAAGCTCCAGTCCATCAGCTCTGTGATAACACAGTTCTGAGCTCAGGCTCAAAGGTTTGTTGAGAAACGGAGTATATTGGCTGCACAGGTCATAGTACTAATGCAGATATAAGAACTTTGAATTAGATATAGTTCATAATCTAATTTGCTGAGATACAGGTCAAGTTTGACCACTAACCACTACCATATAGGTAACGTCAGGAACAGACATTCATTATTTGGTATTCCATACCAAGATAAAACTAATAATCATTGTATAGAAGAGCTTAGCATTCATTTATTGCATCTTTCAGTAAGCATATTTTAGAAAAAAATAGATAATTTTCAAAGAAAGAGATATAAAAAGCAACTTGCTGTATGTGGATAGGGAAAGAAGTCTTCCTAGCAAAACCATGGAACAACCTTAAATTTAAAATAAATTCTTCCATATTTATATTATTATTTTACACAATATCAAAATATCAATAATAAAAAATATTATATTCCATTGTTGCTCAATCTCTAATGTATCGTTATGAACCCATGAATGCTAACCTTTTGCTTCCAGTGTAAGACTGTAAAGTATTTAGATGTGAAAAGATATTTTCTGCAATTTATAGTAACCTGACTTATCATCATACGTTATACCATGAAATCAGGAAGTGTTTCTACAATTGACTGCATGCCCACTGAGAAATACCCTCTGTATAAAACTCTGTTCAAGCAGGCATGCAGTATCTATTCAAGCAGGAAAAGAGTGCACATCATAGCTTTGCAAGAAATAACATGATATGACCTCGTATGCTACAAAAATACACCTCTGCAAAAATTCAACAAAATGCTTTAATTTTACTAAATCCTGAAAGGGTGTAAAACCACCAGAAATGGGTTATTATTTCTGGTTATCTTATGAGAGGAAAGAGAAAACCACAATTAGGATACAGCCACTGCATTCTGTCTAATGGAGAGAAGCTCTTCAAGATAGGAGATTTTATGCTCCAGAGGGCACAGAAGTCTGAGAGGTGGAAAGAAGGAACGCTATTGCAGGTCATTTCTAAAACATACTGAGTTCAGGGGAAAAACAACCCGAACTTCAAAAAGTGAAAAACCCAGGCTCCCCAATCTGTTTCCATCCTAAAGCAATCATCAACCTCATCAAATCTCACAATGTCCTTATCATTTGGATTTATTTCCTTTATGTTTTTCTATCACTTCGTTCATGAATTTTATAGTATTTCAGAATTTGTATCAACATAATTCTGGTTTTTCACTGAAAATGTCCTCCAAGGTTTCTATTGTTTCACCACAGAGAAAGTCAGAAAAAATTAATCAATGAAAAAATGGAAAAAATAGTTTCATGTCAATGCTCAAAAACTTTTAAACGGAAAAGTGGCAGTCTAGGTCATTCATATAGGTCATTCAAGGTAGTAAAAATATAAAAATATATTTGTTTTTAGTGCTCAGTCATTCCACACATTCCTAGTTAGCATTAGTTTTCAGCAGGGAAGTATAGACAATGGTGCTAATTCCAGTTTTAATTAACAATTTCATAAGTAATCTGATGGGATAACAACATTAATTAAAGTCACAGATAACACTAAATTGAAAGTTGCTGTAAGAACTAATGGGATTGGGGATATAATAAAAAGGAATGATAATTTACTAAGAGGAACTCCTCCCCAGACCTGAGGATCATCCCGTATCGGTGTGCTCTATTAACAGCTAATCAAAAGTTAAAATCTTAAGTTCTCGATGTCACCCACTATATTTTATTAAAACGTGCTTACTCTGATGTAAAAAGTAGTAATAATGATAATACACAGACACAGAAAGTCTGTCTTACAATGTGAAATAAAACCATTTGGAGAAAGCATCTTGGAATGCACACACAGAGTAGGAGATTTCGACATTTTCCCAATGTAAGTCAGACCCAAAGAGAACAGTACAGGGAAAGTTATGTCTTAGAGATGCATATGTAGTACAACTCTTTCTTAAGATGCTGAGATTTTGGTTAACTGCTGCTGTATTCACAGAATTGACTTTTTAATCCATATGACTTTCCTGATACTACACTTGGAATATCATATGCAGTTTGAAGCTTCTCCATGCTGCAGAATGGGAGCAATTTTGGAGGAAATGCACAGAAGTGGTTGAAAAGTCTCATTCATTCATTAAAAAAAAAAAAAAAAAATTAGAAAGATTGATGAGGAGAGGACAAAATCCAAAATTCCACATCCAAAAGTGCTCAAGGAGATAGAAGCAGACATAATTAAAAGTAAAAGGATTCACATTTCTAAAAGTAAACCCTGATATTGCTAAACTAGCCAGACTAATGTCTTTCCAAGCATTAAATTCTTCTGTATTGTGCTACATTTAATTGCACCCATTGTCTAAGAATTAATATTAGCTAATAGACTTGTTATCTTCTTTATTAGTGCTCATTATGCTAAGCTAGACTGCTGTATTGGACAGCTGCCATTCCTATTTTATTTAAATTTTGTATACTAAATATATTTAATCCGTTCACTGATGCCAAACACTAACAAAAGGAAAGAACTCTAGGAAGGAAAACCAAGTTTAAATATCTAAATGAACACAATCCAATTAACAAAGTATTATCAAATAACAAAGAATAATCCTACTTCGGCAAAGGAGAAGAGCAGGTGGGATAGATCTTTTATATCATAAATATCTATCAAACTGAGATTATCCTAAATCCATTTTTAAAGGATTTATCCTTTAAAGGCCTTTAAAGTACAAAGTTTAAAATGTGCCCTATATCTCACTAGACCTTTAAATGTTTATATCAAGAAAGTGGTGTTCCAACGATGACAAGACTGAGTTGTTATTATAAGGAGGTGTTTTGAAATGGCACTAAGACAACCAGCTATAAGACAATGCAGATCTTGCTATTTTAACATAAATTTTCTTGTAAACATAGCTAGACCTACCTCACTGCTAAGGACAGCAGGGTCTTGACTTGGTTCCCCTCCTACGCTAAGCTGTGTGCTATGATGTAATCTGGTCCATGCTACAACCAGCAAAATGTCCACTGAACAAGCACACATCCTTGCCAGGTAACTCAGCTCTCCACAGCAAGGGATGTGGTATTTCACTAAGACAATTCCCTTCTTGACAACTACATTTGTATTAATTTGTAAATCCTTATATTGAGATTGTCTGAACAAGTGGAGAAAGAACGAGCATCAAGGTATGAGTAATTGAGCAGCACTCCTGAGGGGCTGCACAGTCACCTGGTGGGTGCCGCTACAAAGGGAGGTGACAGAGAGATGGCAATCCATGGCTTCAACTATTCGGAAGCTTTTGACCCTGTCAAACCAAACGGCATACAACAGACTGACTGCAATTTTTTTCCAGTAAACAAAGAGGAACAAGAGTGTCAAAGATGAAGCACTAGGAGCCAAGAGTGTCTCTCTTTTGTATGTATAACTTACCAAAAGTGATGACTGAAAAAAAAAAAAATTTTTGAAACTTAACGTGATTGTTAAAATTTGGGGGGGGGAACTAAATATAATTAATTCTAAATCTTTGGTAGAAGAAATGGATTTCTTCTGTCAAAAGTTAATTTTTAAATTTTGGTTTCATAAACAACAGCTTTAGTTTAAAATTGAGAAAAGAATCAATAACCATTTCACGAGCACTACTATCCAAACGGGTAGTGAAAAAGACAAGCTGGCTGAGAGTGTGCACCTCAACATCTCACCACTGATGTCCTCCCCTAGTAAAAAGCTTGATTATGCCAGAATTCATCCTTCCAATGATGTCCAAGTTGGAGCTGTAGTTTGAAGTCTAGTTGATAGAGACAAAGGCCTCCAGAAACCAAATTCAGCCTAATTAAGTGACTTTCTGGTGACTCCTTTATCCTCTATCCCACCGTCTACAGAGGGTGACAGGAGAACTGAACTTATGAGTTAAGTGTGCCAATTAGATGCCTGAAGTCTGGGGCGAACCTGGGCATTATCCCACCTGTTTCTTGGTGTGAAAGACATGACAATCACGCTTTGCATAATCACAGAAAAAAAAAAAACAACATACTTTTCTCACTATTGGCTTTTATCTGAAAATGATGGTAACCAAGCCATTTGGGATGACAGATTTGAGTTCAGATGATGCTCTACAGGGTATTATCACATAACTAACCCCTCCCTGTCCTCCTCTCCAGTTCCCACACACAAGGTTTTCCTGTTTTGCTCTTGGACAGTAAGCACCCAGCTTTAACACCTTAGCAAATAAACAGATGAAGAGATGTAGTCGATTGGCATTGGCCCTCTACTGTTTTTATACTACTGTGTCGGTAAATACAGCTGCTTGTTCTTCCTCAATTCACAAGTTTTAAAAATGTTTCATGTATTCTCTTTAAACCCATTGTCCGTCCATTACTCCAGGCTCAAGTAAACTCAACTGTGCTTTCAAAAATCCATGATCTGGAAGCTCGTTCAAAAGCTCTCCCCAAAAGAAAGCAAAAGCAGTCACTGTTTTCCTCTGGGAGCCCAAGTTCTCCGTGAAGCACAAAACCAGACAACCAGAAAGCAAGGAAAAGATTCCCTAATTTTATCTGCAGAATTGGTAATGAATCAGCAAAATGGGGGTGGGGGGTTGGGGGGTGGGTTTGCAAGTTCTTTTTTTTTAAATTATTTGAAAATGATTTTAAACAGTGAAATGGCAAGTTTGCCTATTAGTCCGTACATAAATATCTTCGGCACACTGAGTCAGAAGTAATAGCTGGAAGCCCTAGGATGTCCAGCTCTCAATACTCCGGAACAAGCTCCACACAATATGCAGCTACATTTGTGAAACTGTCCAGTCCTTTTACGATCAGCTCTGTTTACTGTTAATTCTGGCAAAATCATCCACCGCTGAAATTCCTGGGACTCCTTCCTAGTTCCTAATTTCACCTGCATTTTTCGAAACCAGTGAATACCCTCCGAACCATGACAACCTTTGCTTCCCCGGCAGTGGTGTGAGGGCAGACCTGTCTAGCAGAAATAGAAAAGAAAGAAGAGACGGGGGAGGGGGGGAAACACAAAAAGAAGACCTTTCTTAAATTAATATTTTTGATTTCTGCTGTTCTCTAATACTTTTAGGGATGTATGAGCACAGCCTAATCCCCTCCGATCACCTCCTTTTCACAGAATTCGGTATTGCCCAAGTAAGCTGGGTTACTTTGAAATATTTCCACTCCCTTCACATCTCCGCTGCAAGATACGTTGCAGTAAGAAGCATTCAAATAAGTAAAACATGACTTCCCAACTGTTTAAATTATGTAAAATGCTAACAATATTCTAAATACAGGAAAACTGTTTCTTTAATGCTCCTTTCTGACAGTTCACCACAACTGCATCCATTTCAAAGGCTTCTGCTCCCCACACAGAATTAAATAGCTGCTACAAATGTCCTTTGAACAAGAACCGCCATCAGTGGCATAGGAACACAAGCAGCCTGGGGGCTGGTATCAAACAGTCCCCCAAAAGAAAGATTATGAAGCAACCAAGGACATCTAAAGAGAGAAATCTAGGCTGAGAACTATTTGAGGAATTATCTTGAGAGAGATTGCTTCCCGAAAATATATCAGACGTGGTTTACACTATAAAGCATCCTTTACCAGTGCAGTCCAGGGCATGCATGTATTCTAGTGTAGTTTCAGTCCCAACAGCCGAACCCTGACCTTCTACAAGTAATGTAATAGCAACCCTTGGAGTTACGTGAGCCTTTGATTGACACTTCTCCACTGTGGCAGTCTGTGTAGGTGTCTGTCAGCACAAACAGCTCTTACATCAATGTGACAGTGCCACTGTCTGCAACACTGGCTCTGCTGGTCAGATTTTCTACCTGTGCTGCCCAAGAATTACATGACTATACATTCATAAGCTTTAAGCTGTCACTGTGTCTTGGAAGTGTCCCTTCTTTGCCTATGTTATCAGCTCAAGTGGATGCCAGTGCCCTAGATAAGGAACGGGATCCTGGATTTTTTTTCAGCCTGAGGGTAAAAGAGCCAGCAGAGAAGACCAGCTGCCAGAAATCAGAGGGAATACAGATATTCCTTTGGACATTTGAAAAAAGACACAAAATCTAATGGAAGATGCTCTTTATATAGGGAAAGCACAGCTCTGAAGCAAGAAGATAAAGGACATAAACAAAAGACATTGGTACCACACGTGGGTACAGGGTAGAGCTTAATGCCATTTTGTACAGGGACTCAGTACCACTCCAGGAATGCAGAAGACTCTTGCAATGCCCAGAGGAAGGGTCCCCAATATCGCAAGGCATGGAAGAGTTCATAGGGAAAGGCAACACAGAAGATGCAGAGCCCACAAAGACCCAGGAGCTCTTTCAGAACCATGGAGAAAGATGGAAAAGGAAACCAATGATTTACAACTGTCCATATAACAAGCATTAAAAAAAGAAAAGAATAAAAAACATCTTTCTTTATTGCCTCAGCATTTCATTCCCAGTGTCCCATCATAATCTCCAAACACTTCTCTCTCCCCTGTAAATGACAGGGAACAAAGACACTCTGTTTCAAGGTAGCCCGTTTGTTTCTGGGGCATGTACGTGGTAAAAGAAGGTACACAGGGTGACAAATTGTTAATCAATCACAACCTACGAAGAGGAGCATGCCAAAAACACTGTGTCCCTAGCAAATCTGTCCCTGAAACGTAGTGTGTGGTTGTGTTTGGTGTAGATGGTTGGGTTATTTTAAAAGCAATAAAGTCAACCAAAAAGTCTGGATTCCCAAAGAAAATACATTATGAGAGGCTTCTAATGTAGTCAAAAGTAAAAATGCTCACAAACAAAGGAAACAAAAATATATATGGAACGGTACTGATTCAAGTTAAGTATGGTGAAAATATCAAAGCATATCTGGAAAGAATTCAGCAACTGGATACTTGGACACTGCAAACATATTAATAAGGACTCATCAAAAGTAGTGGTTCTACTAAAAAATACATTTTTTGTATTCAAGATCAAAAGTTCAAGTACAAAGGAAACTACTTGCATGCTGTACCTCTGTTCCGTAATCAGGAAGAAATTACCGAATGTTGTAAGAATGAAAAAGCAGCAACAGTTCCTCTCAGTTCTTCTCTGTCAGGACTGAGATTCATTTTAGCTTTTATATACCAGTGCACATTTATTTAAATTTTCAGGGAGTAATGATTGTTTTTTTCTCACACTTTTTTAAAAAAAGAAAATAAGTTTTGTATAAACATGGGCAGGAAGCAAAGCAAAGACTTTCCTCTTGCACAGGTGGCAGTAGAGTGGGTGCTGGCCCTAACTTTTGTTTGTGCCATGCAATGTGCTCACGCTTGAGTGAAGAAAGATGTGTAACAGTCAACATGTATCTGCCTTTCTTTGCTACTGCGCTCCAGCAGGTCAACTCTGTGAAGGAGAGATTGGCACATGTAAGCATTGGTAGTTCCGAGGTGGCTTGCAACAAAAGCAGCAATATTGGGTGAGCAAGGATCAGACTTAGTTTTGCGACATTTCTGCTGCCTATATAATTTTAGTCAGTGTCTCCAAACCAACTTGTGCCTGCTCAAATAATAACTAATTCTTTATCATCTCTTTTGCAGTTTCACGAGACAAAAATCAGTCTGGGCACATAAGAGTTTTCACGAGGACAGTAATGGCACTGAATGCTCCTGTTCAGCCTCACAACTTCTTGTCTGTGGATGATAACCATGCTTACTCTGGATTTCATAGAATCATAGAATGGTTTAGGTTGGAAGGGACCTTGATGATTGTTGAGTTCCAACCCTGCTGCCATAGGCAGGGACACCTCCCACTAGACCAGGTTGCTCAAAGCCCCATCCAACCTGGCCTTAAACACCTCCAGGGATGGGGCCTCAGCAACTTCTCTGGGAAACCTGTTCCAGTGCCTTACCACCTGCAAAGTGAAAAATTTCTTCCTAATATCTAATCTAAATCTACCCTCTTCCAGTTTAAAGCCATTCCCCCTCATCCTATCACTACATGCCCTATTAAAAAGTCCTTCCCCAGCTCTCCTGTAAGTCCTCTTTAAGTACTGGAAGGCTGCAATAAGGTCTCCCTGGAGCCTTCTCCTCTCTAGGCTGAACAACCCCAACTCTCTCAGCCTGTCCTCATAGGAGAGGTGCTCCAGCCCTTTGATCATCTTCATGGCCCTCTTCTGGACATGCTCTAACAGGTCCATGTCTTTCCTATGTTGGGGACTCCAGAGCTGGATGCAGTACTCCAGGTGGGGTGTCACCAGAGTGGAGTAGAGGGGCAGAATCACCTCCTTTCACCTGCTGGCCACACTTCTGATGCAGCCCAGGATATGGCTGGCCTTCTGGGCTGCGACCGTGCATTGCTGGCTCATGTTGAGCTTCTCATCAATCAGCACCCCCAGGTCCTTCTCCTCAGGGCTGCTTTTGATCCATTCTCTGCTGAGATTGTATTTGTGCTTGGGATTGCCCCGACCCACATGTAAGACCTTGCACTTGGCCTTGTTGAACTGCATGAGGTTGGCATGGGCCCACCTCTCCAGCCTGTCCAGGTCCCTCTGATGCCAAACTAGTTACCATCGTCCAATCTCAGGCAGGATAGCAAGCTGTATTTCCATCATCAAACCAGCTTTTGCTGGTCTCACAGCTGGCTGCATTGCAGGGATAGGAAAAACACAATGCACTATTACAGGAATGATATTCTCCCAAACAAAAGTTCTGCAACAGCCAACAAGTAGCTGCACTTTTCCACACCTGCCACTGAATACTTAATGGCCCCACAACTACTGCTCCACTGTGAGCAACTGGTGTGTAAAAGCCTGTATCATCTGGTGACTTTCATTTACTGTCTTCCTCATGCATCCCTCAAATGATCTAATTTCCAGCCTAGCACCCTTGGCTGCTCTGGTAGTTGCTTGGAATGAAGGAATATAAAAGAATTCATCACATACTTTAAAACAAAGTATCTCAGCTAATTTTTCCAAAATAGAAGCTTCTGCTGAGGAAATGATAAAGAGACTGAAAGTCAGTTTGAGAAACAATGGTTAGGAAACAAGTTGAAGATAGTGGCTTGATACTTAAACAAAACACATAAAGGAGAAGATGGAAAAGTGAAATTTTAGGGAGTGGGATCCTCATCACCTACCATACCCTGAGAGAAGCTTTGTTAGAGCATGGCAGAATGCTGTATGCCTAAAGGTAATATTAGGACAGTAGGGTGACTGCATACTGCTATAATTAGTTTCTGCCACTGCAAAATGTTGTTGTGAGAAAGGGTTGCCTTAGAAAAAGATTAAAATCTGAAAGAAATCCAGCATCATAACAAAGTTAAAAGTTGTGCACTACCAGAAATTTTACTAGTGCAATATTTTAGTGCACTGATGAGTACTTGCAGGTGGCAGTGCTTGGACTTTGTATCCAGACTGGATTAAAAATAAATAATTCAGCCTTTATCTTTTGCAGTCCTGGAAGAATAAATGTGAGGTATCCAGTCATTATGAAAAATGATGCAAGATATAATTTGGAGTAGCATAAAAATGCTTATCACAAAATAAAATACTTTTTAGAAGTACATTAGCATGTTTGACTCCTACTGATTTCAAAGTCTATTGAATTATTGACTGTTCAGGAGTATGAATCTGGACTTTAACATAGCATAATTACTAGGGAACACTATGATATATTCTATCGAGTGTACTAAGATATCACAGTGCCAGTAACACATGAAGGTAAATCCTAGATTTGTAATGGCAGTTTCTAAACTTATTCTTGTAATTGTCACTCAAGAGACTACACAATCCCCGAATTTAAAGTCATTGAGAAATAATTCTGGATCACAGCTTTTACCCAGTTATTTTGTGTACAGGGAACTCACTGGGGTTACACGATTCCTGTATAAACTTGTACAGAATACATAGCCCTATATTAAGCTGTAGTACAAATATTTGGCTCATTGCTGCATGGTTCACAGATAGTTTAATGATGGAAAATAAGTTCCTTTTGTGTTTCATTAACCTTCTCATTGCCTTGGGCATAAGTCAACTTTAGTCCTCTAAAAATGAAGGGATAGAAAATTGTGAGGTAAAAAAATGAAATTCAAGGATTGCTACAATTTATTCACATACCCATATAAAATTCAGAACTGACGAGCAAATGCTGGTTATATATGTCACTTTACACAAGTATTAATCAAAATATTTATACCTTGTAATTGTGTGAGCTGGCAGGCATAAATCTTGTTGGGAGGAAACGTCTGTCAAGAACATACTAGGGATTGTAACATGAAAGTATTAGAAGCGTGCTTCTCATCCTTCTGAAAGATGTCTAAATTACCATCAGTAAAAGGTCTCTAAGCAGGAACCCCAACACTCTTTTGCTTTTAAAAACATCACGGCATTGAATGCCTTTAAGGGCTAAATTCAAAGCTGTGATCCAGCGCGAATCTGGAAGCCCTCAGATCCCGCTCCTTGAAGGTAGTAAGATACAATACTTCGAAGTGATGACATTTTAACACACAGAAAAGCTGCTGTTGACCCTAAAGAGATTGCTGCTTGCCCTAGGGTGCAGGCAAATCTAAATCCATATTTTGGGATATAGCAGAAAATGCTTCTCTGACAGAATCAAAGAGGAAAATCAAAATGTGCTTGTTCTGTAGCCTCTCGGGGATTCTGAATAAATCCACCCAGATCATAATGACAGAAAAGAAGTAATATGTATCTCTCTAGTCTGCCACAGTTTTGTTCCAGATGGATGGAGGGAGGAAAGAGAGGAGACTCTATTAATCACCATTCTCTATATAGCTTTAGTACCTATGCTATCTTCTTACAGAGCTCATTTCAGAGGGCTTTCACGCTGGAGATCTGTGTATGAGAAAAGTTATGTAACAAAAATTCATCAAGACTAGGCAACCACACCCAAATCTGGAGAAGTTTATATGTGTTAAAATAATTCTTCCCCAAAATGACCTTAAAATTTTAACAATTTTATCAGCCCAAACTGCCTTCCTAAAAGAAGTATTTCTGTGCTGCTGGGTTGGAGACAATACATAAGAGAGTGCGATGGCTTAATTACCAAAAGATGGGCATCAGGGAACTGCCAAAGAATCATTTGGATGAAATTCCACAGCTGAGAATTCGGATGTGTGTTTGCAGAAAGCATCGCCGTAGCCAGTATCAGTGTGTAAGCTGCCACCAAACAGATGCAGCTCTGCTTAGAGTGAGCAGAACCAGGAGGCAGGGAAATTCTCTGCCTGGTCTCCAATGCCACAGACCGGCAGGGCTGCAATAACGCTTGAGGGTGCATGATAGCAAAAAACATCACGTGCAGGCAGGTTGGGAAATAAAGATAAAGAGCAGAAGGTGGTGTGGAATATTTCAAGTATGTTGAACCATTAACCTTTTTTTTTTCCCTTTCGTACTGCAGAACACATGAACAGACTAGGTTTTGTCCTATACTACAGGTATAAAATAGTGGAGAAACCAGTGAGGGCTTTGGTGCACAGGAGATGTTAAGAGGGGTGTCTAATCTGGACTAGGATGCCACAGCGCATCCTAGGGAATCTCCCTTCTCACCCTTGGGATCCTGTCACAGGGGCACTAGTCAGCTGTGCAGGCAGCCCTGAAGGAAGAGCTCACAGGACTTTTCCAGTTTGGTAGAGAGGTTGGCTACTACTGCAGGTTTCAGGGACTTGCTGTGTCTGCTTGACTGCCCATTTCTTCAGGGTACATCCTGTTCCTGATAGTGATGCTCACAATTGACTGCAATTAGAAACAAAGCTACTTCTTGTACCTTAACCTTTTCACTCATCATTTTGTCTTCAAGACTTCACTCAGCCCTTTGGCACACCTGCTCCATCTAACTACTCATATACAGAACAGCATGGAAAGGGATTTAAGCCGAGAACTAATTATGCCGATAGGAAGCCACCAGGGAACACGTCAGTGCAGATTGCTCATTTGCCTCATGGGATAATATGTCAAAAAGAAAGTAGCAACAACATGTCAGGCAACCTAATGTTTCCGAAGCTTGACAATACAATCATAAAGCAAAGGCAAAATCATGTTGCTTTAAGGAGAGGTTTACGTGAAACCAGTTATGTGTGTGGATAATGAGATACTATTATAACTTTGTCTTTTGTGCTGATCTGTCCTGCGCATTTAAAAATCTGTACTGAAGACAGACATGTTTAAACAACCTTAAGACTGTAAGTATCACCTGTGCTAAGCACGAAAAGTGTAGGTTAGTGGTGACAATCTCAACTTCAGATTGTCTACTTTGGCCTAAATCTCAACAGAAAAATCTATTTGAAGCTTCTTCAGTACGCAGGGAATAGCTGGAACAAGGACCATTTTTAACTTCTGTTTTAATTTTGCTCACTTGCCTACTTTGCCTCAGATTTTTGCCTCTAGTCTTCATTACTGGGTTTTGATAACAGCTTCCAGCCCACCACTTCCCAAACCTATAAAAAGAGCAGTACTTGAAATTATTACAAATGTAAAAGAACTTTTAAACTGTCATTTAAGCAAAAAGAAATATAACCGTTTTTTCTTTGTGATACATACTATTAGGACAAAACGTGTGTTGGAACCCTCCAGGCTCAGGGACTAAAGAACAGGAAAACAATAAAATTACCTCCTTTTTTGCCAGCACGAATAAAATGTTATCTCCCTCGCATTTACATCATTTGCATGAAGCAAAACACTTTTTAGTGACTGCTATTTTAAACTAAGAAATTGTCAGTTTTCATTCTTCATAAAAGATCCAAATATGATTAATCCATGGCAGTTACTGATATCCTGTAAACCTGGAGTTTTTGAAAAAACATCAAACCCAAGCTAGAAACCTTAGAGAAGTATTAAAAAAGGAAGAAAAATGTATAAGAAAAGCACTTTATGCTTTCCTATCTCGGAATCATGGTGATGTTTTTCATTAAACAAGGCAAGGAGAGGACAGCTGAGAAATGCCAAGATTAAAACAGGTCTGGGGGGTCCTCACAGTCCCACCCACAAGGGAGAGGAAAAGGCACGCAGCCCTTGCAGCTGCACGCGGTAAATGTGCTTGCTGACACCCCTCAAGCCCTAAATGCCAGCGTGCCTATTCTTCTACAAGCTGGTGGGTTTTATACTACCTAGCACCGAATTGCTGAGGGTCCAGCTGAGGAAGCATGAAAATCAAGAAAAGGGCTACACAAAATATTTTTTGAAAGGAGGTCCCACACCACGCCTAGCCTACTGCAGCTGCCTTGCCACCATGGCTAGATTGCTGCTGCCCACATTAGCCGCGTAGCACAGTCAACCAGCAGAGAAGTAGCCTGATACACTAAGACTCAACACATCTGTTATTTCTTACATCTGAAGGGTAAAAAAGCCAACTAATAAACACAGTACAATGTTCCCTAGCGGCAAACTGCAAAAAGATTTATTGATTTTTAGCAGTTGACTACATCTACTGAAGCAAGCTGTGTTTTGACATGTACAATACTGTGTGGCACGGAAGATTTTAACTAAACACATGGCAAAAAAATATACTTGCATCAAGTTCTTGACAGAAAATGATTTGGTCTCTCCTCATTTTCATTGTTTGAAATCGTTACAATTTAAACTTTTTGGTTTACAGGGAAGTCATACGACATGGCTTAAGGACCAGGTTTGAATCCATCTGAAGAGAATACAGAAGATACAAAAATAACTGAACATGAAACATCAGCAAAGGACACTGCAAGGGAATGATAAGAGTGACCTGGGGAAGGAAGTTTCCAACTTAGGTATAGTCCTGCTATAAGCTGATGTTTGGTATCATTTGCTTGGACTTAGCAATGACTAGGAGAGGCCAACTGGTTTAGGCTTTAGAAGTTAAATCCGCTTGTTGTAGCTGCAATGGTGTTAAGTGCATATTACTAACTAAACAGAAATTCAAGGCACAAAATTGCACTTTACCCGATCACTGGGAAAATGAATTTTTTCTATTCACTTTTCTCTATTCACATCCAATCCTTTTGCAAACTATACATGGGCTTAATTCCACGAGCAAGGAGACAAACTCAAGCTTATCCATATCCAGGTTTAGGTACAGCCCTGAACACTTGACTCAGCTGAAGTCCAGGATGATCACTAGACTACAGATGTCGGTGACTAAAAATATCCTGGTGCCGAATCCAGCTACCTGGGGCAGCATGTCTCCCTAGGAGTTATGAAGAAGAATGTTTAAATTAGATTTGAAATACTTATCATGCACAAAAAAGCGATCATGAAATTCAGCGTATACTTCTACAGACATCTCCAGAATACAACTGTGCTATGAAGTCTCAGCATATCAGATCCCCTACCAAACACAAGAGTTCTCTACAATGCTTTTCTTGATAAAAAGATTAATGGATGTTTAAGAAGACCTTTTTCCAAGATGTTTATAAACTAGAATGTGAAATTTTACAAGCAAGATCCTAAATGTGAATTTTTTTTTAGTTAATTTCAACACTTGTGCACAGAATTCCTAAAAAAATGCTTATAAATTATAAACTTAAGTGCATTACAGATTCGCACACCATTAAGCCAGTTTACTCACTGAAGGTGTTGTATGTGGAATCAGAACTATTACAAACATATTACTCTTCCTATTGTATTGAAGAGCCCTACACAGAAGGATACATATGAAACTTCACTGTAGCCATGACCAAAACTACATGAACTATTAAGAAATATACTGGTGGAACCATTCTTTGCTTCATCTATTTCTAATTCTTAATTAAAAAATGCAACCATTTTTAGTGGTACATTAAACCTGGGAAGTAAGGCTCGGCTAGAATTGTATTTGAAATGGAATACAGAAAGAGGAAAAGCCATAAGAGAAACCGTATCTGTTCCTTTGCCAAGGAGTGGATTAAGATCAAATAGCAAGTCAGAGGTGAGAACTGTAAAGCCTCATAGGCAGATACATGCGGAGGTCAAACGCCATGATGTCAGCAGCATTACAAATTATTTAAATTTGCACCGACTTTGACCACATGAACGAGAACCAACCTCCTTTCCCCTCCAGCCTAAAGCCATCTCCCAGATGAATTTCTTTTGCAGTCCGTTCACAAGGAGTAATGCAACATTTTGGTCAAACTGAATTTTTGGAAGAAGCTTGTACAGCTGTGCAATACAGGAGAGCGGAGTGCGCCCTACACCACAGCACCGGGGGCTGCGTGGAGACCCCACCCTTCTCCAGCAGCTCCAGTGTCACAGCTCTGTAATCTGGAGTCTCACCAGGTCTGGAGTCTCCAACTGCCAAGACAATATTTGCAGTACTGGCTAAACGATGAAGGTGGTAATATCACTGCTATAACTGACCAGTTCATGATGGCAAAACACGCCGGAGAAGGAAAGCATTAGTTTAGTTTTGAATTCTGAAAGATATCCCATTCACTAAAAGCCATAGTCGATGACAAAAACAGATTCTTTGAAAACGCACAAATCTGTAGATTTATCGAGGTCTGAATAACAAGCCAAATGGAAAGAAAAGAATTGCTTGGAACAGGGTTTTTTTTCATTTTAAAAGAAGTGTTTCTTCTCACTTCTGCAAATCTTCAAATTTAGAAGTTTGTAAAATAAATAAACATACCATTACAAATGGAATTTGATTTAAATGTCAGTCATGAGACAGATACATGCTTTTCAAGAACAAAAGCAAACACTGAAACTTTCCCCTATATAAACAGAAGTGAAAAAGATCCTATCTGGCAGCTTAGCAAAGCCAAATCTGTACCATCACAGAGCCTGCAAAATCAAAAGTTAAAATTTTATCAAAATAGCCAGTATTCCTTCTGAAAAGGCCATTGGTTATTCACTGCAGTGAAAACTCAAGAGAAAAAAGGAAAAGAAACAGGGTACCTAACCTTACCATATGTGAAAATAGAAGACTTAAATCAAAAGCCAAGGCAAGGTATGAACACAATGCAAAACAATTGAGTTCAGTGTCCTCATATACATAAAATAATTCAGGGCACCAATTGCTACACCTGTGCTAACTTCTAAAACATGTAAAATTAGTTATGTCACTACTGTCTAATAGTAACTGTTACTGAAATGTCACATCAATCTGTTTCTTTAGCTTGAGTTAAATCTGTTCTGTCTGAAATATTAATTCATTGATAAAAACATACTTTTGAAAGCACTGTCTTTATTACGTAAAACACAGATGCATCCTTGATAGGTGCTGAAAAGAAATATAGGCAAGAAAAGAATAAAAACAACTATCTGTACTCACTATATATCCGCTTACACATCATTGCACTATGTGTATATCACCATTTTATAGGCAACAGACACATCAGCTGTTCAACTGAAGCGCAACAAATCATTTTTATAACATTGATTTGCAAATTTTGCTCTCTGAATTGCATTGCTTCAGCCATTTGAAATGAATGTGATTACTACTAGTAATAATGCTTTCCTTCACTAACACAGCACCCTCATTAAACCACAAGCAAATCAGAAAACCGTTCCAGATTCTATAAAATAAATCTGTCCTTTTATCAGAAATATTCCTGAGTCCCATCAAAGTTCGCTGCACCTGAAAATCCCACACTGAGAGTCAGAAGGGCTTTTTCTTATCCAAAGGACTCATGATAGTACATTGATTTCTGTATGTACAAAAAGAAAAAATTGATTTTTCATAGGTACAAAAGGCAAACATTGGTTTTTATTAGTTCCATAATAACAACTGTGCTGTTGCTTGTTCTGTGAGCTAATGACTTCCTTTTTTTACTGCTTAAGTCACATCCTTACATATTGTTATATGAGATATATGCACCTACTGTTATTCCAATTGTGTTTGCCAGTTTAAGAGAGAATATTTCATATTAATGAAAGAGCATATACTTTAGGATTATACATTTTATTGCACAGCATTTGTTTCTATTTCTGTATGTGGGGAAAAAAAAAAGATAACCAAAGTTCCATCTCAATTGTTTTACCCCTGTTTTACCCCCGTTTTATGTTTTTAGCAAGAAACCTGTGTCAGAAAGAATTATACGAATCAGTGATTAAGAACTGAACAAAGCCTAACAACACATATTTCACATGTGTCTAGTCTCCTTTACGGTCTGAGTTTTAACAAGTAGCTCTAGTTAAAAAGAAATAAAAATAAAATCACAGCCACTGACAGTGCTACATCAGAAGCACTCTTTAGCCACATTTTGAGCTAAAACCACAACACTCTTAGAACTAAATTACGGTGTTTCCATTGCATGACTGCATGTACAAAACCAGGTCTGTCACTCTTAAAATCATACCAATTAAAACATGCACACAAAAATTGATAATACTAGTAGCATTTCCTAGAGCTATTGTAGAGAGCTATATAACTAAGTATCTGACATGCTTCATCTATCTTAATGTAGCAGTGTCAGGCCTGACAGCGGTATAATGACTCCTCCGAATGAGGAGTAAAAAAGGAAAATGAGCTGTTTGCAGCCATCTGCGGCTGGTTGTAGGCTGCCGTGACTTGCGTACCATCCTTTCAGAAACAGGTTTTGCAACAGGGACCCACACACCTGTGCCCTCAAGGTCCATCTTGGCAATCCTTGCCTGGGAACGAACCACAGGTACCCCACAGGTACCCCACAGGGCAGTGCAGAGGCAGTGGGAACCTGTCCGCACATCACCCTGTGTCTCCTTTTCTGCGTTACCTTCCTGGCTCATGGTCTCAGCAAAATAAATGCTCGGCAGAAGTGAGCTCAGCTCCTTTGCAGGCTGATTACATTACCCCCGGTGCCCACAGCAAGGCCCCCAAACGCTGACTCTGTTTTGCAAGAATAATGAATATTGGCAGATCCTAATAAGAGGCAGAAATCTCCCAGGCATCCAGCCCTGTCTCCTGGGACCGCTCCGACCAGGAACAACATCAGGTTCAGAAAGCTCAGGAAAGAGCCGAGACGGCATCACCTTGACACAGGCGCTCTTAAATTATACACCAATACAGCTCTCAGCTAATTACTCGAAAATAAATAAATTACAGCGACGATATTTCCTTCCGAGAGCAAAAAGCACAAACGGCTGTTACTCAGTGCAGAAACTGAATTTTTAAAAGCCCACCTCTTGAAGTTAAAATTTAAGTCTTCCTATTGAATTCTGTACCTATAAAATATGATAAATATCTTTGTACCATCAAGGAGTAATAGGCAGCATGATGCCAGCTGCTGGCTGTTACCAAAGATTTATCACCACGAATCCGGTGGAATACTGCTGTTGCTGAGAATAACAAGTATACGATTTGGGGAAACACAAAAATAGGAAAAAAATGTGCTCTTTGACAGAAGTCAGAGGGAACATAGAGAGGTACAGTGGATCTTTAAATACTGCCCTCACCCGCTTCGCACTGTGTCCTTAGTAACAGCGCAGCACACAGCAGAATGGCAGCACGATAAACCCCACTGCAATCCCATCGAATCTCAGGCTCCATAGAGAAGGGCCACATCAGAACAAAGTCCGCCTAGCCCTGTAGCACAGGGCAGTGGCCAAAAATAGTTTCATATAGAAAGAACAAAATATCCAACAACAACATGGAAAGCATACGGTACATGGAGAATCAGAATGACTACTTTATTTAAAAAAGGAAAAAAAAAAAAAGAAGCCCAAACCCGTAAGTCATATTCAGGTCTGTTCCCAGCATGTTGGTGGCCTATATAAAATAGAAGCTGCTTATGCACATCGCATCCCCTCTTATAAGAGGTACAGCAACAACATCTGCATGTAGTACAAGGGAGATGGAGTAGGATGGAGGCAGACCTCTTTCAGGGAAGATGAAGGATGTTTGAACATGAACACATTTCTTTACAGATGTCTTACAAGATACTGGGCACTGTGTTTATTTGGGACTTGTATAAACTAAACTAGAGGATTAGTTCTGGATAAAGGACACAGTGCTATTATAATTTGGTTCTGGACTTTTAATTGTGGAATTTTCACATTTTCAATTAAACATTTAAATCAATTTGGTATACACCAATAGAGAAGGAGGTTTGGGAATTTAGCATGCTGAAATACACGTAGACAACTACAATCTTTATATAATTTTCTTTCGTGATGACTACAATTACAATATAGTGTTCTGCCAAAAAAAAAAAAATCCTCAAAACATTCAGCTATTGCTGTACTATATGGCTTAATTAAAACTTTATGTTTATCACATAATACACTGAACACGCAGTCCTCATGAACTGCCTTTACAAGCCAATCAAGAAAGCAATGCCACTATTACACTGAGTAATTTTGTGTGCCAAGAAACAAACTATATCCTATATGGAGAATTTGTATTCTAAAGAAAAACAAAAATGACACCAGGTGCATCTCTCGAGGAAAGGCTCAATTATAGTGTAGTAAGAGCTACCTGCCATAAGAGACTTCATTCAAATTTAGCATATTTCAAAGAGAGTTTGATTATCTGGACGGTAGCCTCTGACTAATTCAGTATTAATTCAGCTCATTCATTTTCAGTAACATATATCCTAATCTATGTCTGCATCAGAGAACAATCAGGTCAGTAGTCATTTTGCACCCCAGAAATGCAGGGGTTTACAACTTTTCCTTAAGCAAACTAAATGAAGGTAACCTTGTGCTCCATAATTCAGTTGTGGGGAAGCCACCGCACTCATTTATATACTCTGTCAGTCATAAATCCTTGGACCTGGTCCATGAAAACTACGGAACGATAATCTTATATTTTGAAGGAAGTAAGGTTAGCTGGGTGTCTTCATCACCAGTATCTATTAGCTTACTGAACCAACGGAGATTGGAGACTCCTCTCGCGATGGTAGTAGTTACATTGCATGTCAATGCCTACATAATTTTACTTCTTGAATCTTTCATATTTGTGTACTACTAAAGCAATCTAAAAAATCAAGAGAAATCACAGCAGTATAATGGATTACCTCAAATATTTCCTGATCCACTTGTGGTAGCCGAAGAAAATTAACAGATTGGTGCGGTAAGTTTATGTGGCTCCAAAACTTTTGACTGAACATGAACTTTTGCTATTTGTCTTTTACTGCATACATCCAAAATTCAAGTAGCTCCTTGACACAATACTATTTTGTTTGGAAACATTTTGGCCAACCTAAAAAAAGGTCAAACACTCAAGTTTTTATTTTTTGTATTGTGGAGGCTTTTTAAGTCTTGAAGTCATAACTATCTGTCAGATTGCTTCCTGATCTCCGCAATATTTCTAAAGTAAACTTTACCTTCAAAGCAAGCTCAAAGGTGGTGCCCTACTGCACGTCCATATGATATTAAACTGTCTTCAAGAAGACTTTATAGTCATTAAAACTATTTCTAGTATTTGCTGGAAAGAAAGTATGAGGGGAATGAAGAAGTGATGCACACTACAAGCTTAAACTGAAGCTTCTTATGAAGGTACATTGTAGAATGTAATAAAAAGTCACATTGAAGTTTACAGGATAAAGTTCCTCAAAGAATATAAACTTCAGTTATTACTGTTATATAGTATGCTAATTGGATGTCCTGGAACTTAGCTTACTTCTTACTTGTGATTAAAGTTCCTTTATTGACAATTAATGGTTACTTCTGTTTTTTGAAGTGTACGAATGAAAGGGTATGCAGCATTTAAATTTCATCCATGACTTAACTGAAATATTTCTCTACTCTTAATTCAGCTTATCAAAATTGCTTTTCTGTGGCTTCCTAACTTTTTTCCCCTCTCAATAGCATGGAATATTGTGTGAATAAATGGATTATTATGCCATTTCTGAACTGTCATCTGGTCATCGTTGCATTCCCTCCTTGAACACTGTTTGCTCCTTACAGTGAAAAGCAACTCAAACTAAAACACACACCACAACATAGAGCAAAGGTACTGAAAATCTTGAAGAAAATATGAACTATCCCTAAAGACAGAAGGGTAAAATAAAATATAACTTCATTCTTAAACAACTTGCTAAACTAATTTAGTGTTGCTATTACTGTCTCTCACTTCATAAAAATATCACCTCTCAAGAATATATCAAAGCTGCTCAGACCTCACAATGAAACTAATGCCAGGAAAACTGAAATGTACATCACAGAAATAAATGTTGTTTTTTGTTTTTTTTTTTAAGTGTTAGCAGTTTAACTACTTGGGAGTCCTCTTACATGGTGCACTGGTTTTGGCTGGGGTAGAGGTAATTTTCTTCACACTAGCTTGTATGGGCTGTGTTTTGGATTTGTGCTGTAAACAGTGTTGCTAACAGGGGGATGTTTTAGCTATTGCTGAGCAGCGCTTGCACAGCGTCAAGGCCTTTTCTGCTCCTCACACTGCCCCACCAGCGAGTGGGCTGGGGGTGCACAAGGAGCTGGGAGGGGACACAGCCGGCACAGCTGAGCCCCACTGACCAAAGGGATATTCCATACCATAAGACATCATGCTCAGTATATAAAGCTGGGGGAAGAAGAAGGAAGGGGGGGATGTTTGGAGTTATGCCATTTTGTCTTCCCAAGTGACCATTAGGCGTGATGGAGCCCTGCTTTCCTGGAGATGGCTGAACACCTGCCTGCCCATGGGAAGTAATGAATGAATTCCTTGTTTTGCTTTGCTGCATGTACAGCTTTTGCTTTACCTATTAAACTGTCTTTATCTCAACCCATGAGTTTTTTTCTCACTCTTATTCTTCTGGATGTCTCCCCCCTCCCAACCTGGGGGAGTGAGCGAGTGGCTGCTTGGTGCTTGGCTGTCGGCTGGGCTTAAACCATGACACGTGGTATCTCGTTTTCTGTGATAACACCATTACACCAGAAAACAGGCAATGGCTTTTGCATTCTGTCTTATGAAAAAGGGAGTGGAGTTTTCAAAAATATTCATTCTTATCTGGGTTTAGCTCCAGCTGAATTTAGTGTGAGTTTTATGCTAAAATGAACATTTTTATGCTTGGGCCATTGGAGCTGCTGAACGAGGTTAGGTGCTAACTACATTATAGCTACAGAACTGTGCTGCTGTTCCATGAAACTTCAGGTAGGGACAGAGTTCACACATTACTTCTTTGAGCTCTACTGCAGATTAAATGGAGACCCCTGGAGGCATTGTTTTCTCACAAATAATTTACACTTACATCTTCTTGTTTCTTTTTGTTCTCTCAAAGATAAAAATGAAGGTATAGACTTCCATGTAAAAAAGGACAGCACTGAAGACCAGTGTATTCAATCTCAAATTTAGACATATTCATAAAATTGGGCAAGAAACTAGAAAAATAACCCATAAGAACCACTGAAAAAAGCAAATAAAATCAGAAAGGAAGTGGATAAAATATTAATGGAAGGATTTTCTGCACTATGCGATGCTAACTGGATTTAATTTTTATTTTGAATCATTCCCAGTTCCCTTCCTATATTCTTCATTTTCAGTGTTACCATTTGAAATGAAGCTCTAGCTGTATTTTGTAAGGGAGGATCAGGATAAGAAATTTGGGGACTGACATTAGTGACATAACTACCTGACTGCAGATCTCCAGAGTACTAGGTTTTGCATACTGACTGACACTGAATTCAACAGCTTCCCTGTCACGTAACAAATGACCCCTTTTTAAAAAGGAGTGTATAAATATTGCCTTTGAATTATATACGTTAAATCCATACCATATGATATGATGACAGCTACCAATTACAGCGACTGATTTTTTCCCTGAAATAATATCACACAAATCAAGGAACTTCACCTTACTAGCTTAGAGTAAATTTAGCTTCCTATGTATTCATATATGCATAGCACTCCTTAAAGTTGGTTTAAAACCCAAATGAAGTAGAGCAGTTTTTAATTCGCAGCTTCAGAATTCAGGAAAAACACTGTTACTTCTTGTATTTCACTGATTAATATAAAACTTTGTTACATGTTGAACATGAGAAACACATGCAGAAGAGGGTATATCCGATGACTTAGAGGAAGACAGCCTTACCTCTTACCTCCACAATAAACAGTAACAACGTCACCACGTACCTCCTTTGTTCACTAATCGCTGTGGGGACATTACAAATATCCTCCCATGGGAGACTAGACGCAGTGCAGCCCTTGCTCTAACAATTAGCTGTCATTCCTTCAGTACAGAATAGAAATCTCCACATAGACTAAAGCAAGCTGCTTGTATGTGGGACATGGTTATGAAAACTTAGGGACACAAGATGAAACAAAAAAATAACAATATCTTGTTTTGCAATGACAATATTTTAGGATGTTAAAAGTGGGAGATAGGGAGGAAGGGAGGGAGGGGGATGAGCCTTGCAGACCAGGAGGCCAAGAGGAGTACAACGGTGGGTTGTGCTACTTTTTTGAGCATGAGTTAACTTTCCTTTCCGACAGATCACTCCACCACTAGCCCACGTGTAAAATTAAGAGAGAAAATTTTATTATACACAAAATTGACAACAATCTACTATTACCCTGTACAAGACGGTGCCATGTAATTACAGCATTGCTTTTTTACGAGCAGACACAAACAACTTTTCTCTGAAAACTCTGTCTAGTGAGTCACACACATGGAACAGAGTAGCCTCAGAAATCATCTCAGCTTCTGAAGCATCCCCAGTTACTAAGTTCACTGGTATCCTTTAAGCCTCCTAGAACAAACGTGACACCTGTGGGAAATTCTCAAACAAAACCAAATTCCCACGGCACTGCAAGATGTTACTGACCCTGGAAAAGTACTCCTCATTCAAAAAACCAGGCAATTCTCAATTTCAGTCGTCTTGGTCTGAATTCCATGGCAATCAAAGCATACTTTTAGATTGCTATTTCTTTATATTTCTAAGTGGGAATTACCCAAGGGACTCCAAAATAATGATTCAGAACCTATATCAACCATATTGAACTACTCTTAGCAGGCACGCCAGCTGAAGAAATCTTCTCTGGGAAATACACCAAATACTGACTGAAATTAATCAAGCTTGTGAAATTAGACCTATCATTCAGAACTGTAAAGCTCTTAGTGGAAATAAAAGCAGACATTTACTACTTATTCAAATTTAGGCTGCTACCTTTCCTAAATGACAATACATTTCTTACATTTAGAATTAATTACATTTACTAGAAGGAAAAACTCAATGTCAAATCTTTTAATTATTACCAAACTTACTGAAATGGGCTGTCCCCTAACTATTTCTTTCTCAATTCTGATAGCTTGATTAAGTGTTGCAGTCCAAATGACAATACATCCAAGGTAAAGAGGATTGCAGTTAGTAATTATCTGATTGCATTATCCCTCAATGGCCAAGAGTGATTGACTACATAAATCAGAGTAATCATGCAAGTGTTGGACTGGAAAGGGGGTTTTGGTTACAGAGGTTATAGACCCTGCTGAAATTGTCTGCTCTGAATCAGAAGCAAGTCTGTCTAGATCATGCTGATAAGAATTTGTCTAACTCATAGTTATAAAACTCCAGTGAGATGATTCATAGGTTTTTAGCTTTTCCCAGTACCTCATGTAAAGATTTTTTGCTGACTTTGTCTTCACTGACAATTAAACTAGCAACCTCTTGTCCTATCCTAGATGAATATAAAAATAATTGATTGCTTTCCTCACTCCTCTACAGTACAGATTAATATAATCCAGTTGCCTCAAGATCAAAACCCTACTAAATTCAAGATATAGCCTATGCAAAGCCACTAGGTGAGCTACACTATCAATGAAAGCAATGAGACTGATTTCACAGAGTAAATTCCTGATAAATTCATATGGGCTGTTTCTTACTGTATTAATATTTTGTATAATTATAAAATTAATTATTTTTTAAAAATAATTTATCTGTATCTAGAAAGATACTGTTTGCTAGACTCTACCTCCTCCTCCCACTCTACCCCATCCCTCAAAGCGAGCTACAATGCCTGCCTTGCTTTGGGGTTTTGGGTCCTACCTTACCCCTTACAGCTTCAAGTTCCTTTGGCATGTTAGACGCCAGTCAACAGCAGGCAATTCTGATCAAATACATCTAACTAGTCTAAAAATCCTCTAGCTTTGGACTCACTCTCCAGTGGATCCAATTAGGTTCAGATTAATTCTGGACCACTTTGACCTTCTCAATGCCATACACTGCTCCTCATCCTGTTAAAGATGAGGCTCATTTTTCATTCTCTCACTTTTGTTGTGTTTATTCAGGCTCTTCTTGCCACCTTTTAGTTTCTCACTATAACTTTTAGAGCTTCACCTTTCCCAAATTATGTGCTTCAGTGATTTCTCCATACCCACCCTTATTCACATATCCTTGTTTCCGTTTGTTCTACAATTTGTATGACTAATAGTCAAAGCAGTTTAGTTTTATGATTACTTGGCTAGTTTTTCCTTAATCTTGGATCTTTTAATAACTGTCGTCTCTCCTGAATACAAAAGCCCATTTGTTTTCATTCCATCTTTTGTGACCACCTTTCCTGGAAAGCAGCCTCCAAACTCAAGTTTTCCCTAACTCCATCAACCTACAATTCCAATTTATGCACTGAAAGAACAGGCCTGAAAGATTTTAGGGTATCTATCTGGGTTATTGATTTGTTTGGGCACATTATTACCCCTTTGCAGATTTGCATTGATGCGTGGTTCCAGCCAGAGCTGCACTGAAATTAACGTGGCTCTGCTAGAGGTACGACAGGACAGCTATATACATCCATTTACAGATCTGTCTAAAAAATTGACAAAAGTCAACAATTGGTTTGGACAAAGGATTAGAGGAGGTGGGATGGAAAGCAGAAGAACTGCAGTACCAATGACAGGCACACGGTATTACTATCAGCACTTGCAGCCTTCACTCCAGGGAAGGATAACACATTGTACCACATGATCACTAAACAGTCACTGATTTAACAACACATGTGGAAGATTAACTTGTATGGTAAATGTTACTTCCTCCCCAAAATAATCTTCTATAATAATATATAATAATCTTCTATATTGTCTGAAAACACTTGTTTCTTTCTATTTAACATACTTGTAAATAATCGAACTTTTAAATGAGAAACATACACTGTAGGAAATACATCTTTGTTAAGAGGTGTTTGTGATGAAAAAAAATTAAAGAAAAACTCCTGGTCTTTGGGAATTTTCCTGTCTCACCCTGTGGCATAATTAAAAAATACTAAAGTTCCTTACTTACCTTATTTGCATGTGTCACAGCACAATGGAAGTACTAAAAGAAATGAACCCAAACTTTATGCTACCAGAAATTCTTGGAATATTCCACTAAGTTTTTTTAATGCTCTGAAGCAGACCTTCAAACACTATGAATATATGATGAAACTTTTTTCTAAGAAAATATTTCAGAAAATATTTTATTTGAGTGATTTCATTTCTACATAAAAGATGGTTAAGATGGAAGCACACTTAAGAAAGAAATACAATGGAAAAGAGGTTTCAAGTCTTCAAAACTAATGTATTTAGATTTATATTAATCCTTAATAATTACTTAACTTCTAGTTAATAATTTTTTAATTAATGTAAGAGATTCTTGTTTAAAGATATAAGGTAAGTTATACATAAGTTTGAGATAAAAAGCATGTTCTAACCAAGTTAGTAAAATTGACAGCAGACAGGAAACAAACGCAAATAATGTAAATGATGAATATTGTGGCAATGCATCACTTAATTCTTAGCTAAGGACCAATGGGAGACCAAATCCCATGTAAAAAACAAAACAAAACAAAACAAAACAAATGAAGCAAAGCAAAACAAACAATAGAACAAAATCACAAAAACATAAATTCCAAAACCTCCCATCAACAATAGGTCCTCCAAAAATCTTTTCTCTTTTTGATAATGGAGAAGGAACACAGCCTTCTGAATATAAGAAGTCATAGTAACAGTGTGTAAAGAGGAAGGGAGAAACAAAGGAAAAGCTGCATTACATATTAATAAAGCTTCTATTTATACTATAGACAGTATTCAAGTTCTATTCTGTAGTTTAAAAATCACAAATTACCTTTCAGATCTCAACAGTACAGTGTATGATATATCTATTCACAGTTTTTCACACCATTTACCTCCAGGAAAAGATTTGATTCAGTATCCTTTTACTCATGTGGGTCTTTCTCATTTCAAAACAATCTCTGCAGCAATTTCTATTTCGTATATATGGGGTTTCAGGTGCACTTGTCTGCTTCCTACCTCCTCCTGGTAATTGTCCCGTTGAGCCACTCAGAGATGGGCATTAGAAAAATGCATTCACATTACTATCTTACATTTCCAAGTTAACTGGAAATTTTTATTACAGTAATTCTTTTTTTTATGAAGGTAGCCAGCATTATACTATGCACTACTGGGCAGGTGGTACAGTATATCCTGATGCATTCCCTTTGAAAAGTCTTTTGCTTTTTCCTGACAACATGTACAAAAGTCTTCCCTTGAATAGCAATCCAAATGATTATACATAATGGAAAAGGGCAAAAACTGATCAAAATGCCTTTACTTAAGAGTTTGCTAACTCCGTGTATATACATTTAGCTAATTCTATTGCAGAAGGATGCATTTATCTTTGGCTCTTCTCTTCTTAGGGTTATACAGAATGAAAAGTGTAGCCACCCTTCATGTACCCTCCATATCCTTCAGGAAAGGAAGCAGCAGTCATAACAAACAAAAATAGAAAATTGGATGCTAGAATCTGTTATACATGTACTTTTCTTGGAAAATCATTTGTAACCAGGTTTTGCATAAGCTACTTGCATAATACTCACCGATTTTGACCCCCTCAGGCGCACTGTTTGCAGCCTAATACTCCATTGCACTAAGCACCTGTAATTTTAACTGCAGTAATACTGCAGGATGGATTTATCCTCGTGTTTTCTTCACAATAAAGGGTGCTGTTAATTAGACCCTAATGTCGACTTTTTCTGAGAAATGTAGGTGATGTTTCTGATGTTTCATTACCTTTTTAGCAATTTGTTAAGCAAGGTAGGGAAGAAAAGAGAAAACACCCATATTAGCCAGTTTCTATACTCCTCTGAAGGTCTGTTTGGTTTTTTTTAGCAGAAGACATAACTTGCCTTTGAATTTCTTAATACTAGCATGACTAGCAGGCCATTTTTAGGACAAGTGTTCATCCTGCCTTCTAGACCACTGATTTTTGACATACAATCCACAAAACATCTGCAGCCAATCTTTGAAGTGAAAGGGGCAGTGGATGCAAAATACTTTTTCATGTATTCTATACATCCCCTGGTATACGCATTTGAAAATGCAGCAAGCAGGGAAAATAACCCAAACAGATTATATGGGGCTTCAATTAAAAAAAAAAGTTGAGAAGCATTCTTGAAGTCCAGAGTAAATGCAGTCATGTAATGCACTCTATACATGGTGAGCTACACTTAGGAGAAGCCTTCAAGGAGTAGTACTAAGCTCCCCAGGGCCAGGAGCTCTGACAAGTGAGAAGACAGACCTCTTGAGATGTCATGCTAACAGCTAGCTTTAGATATTAATTTTATTTGTCAGCATCTTAAAAAAAAAAAAAAAAACAACAAAAAAAAACAAACCCCCCAAAACCAGTAGTTTAATGCTAAGGTAATGCTTTGGTGTCATATTAGCTTTATGGTACAAAACTGATATAAAGTCATTTTAATGTAAAGAAATGGAAAGAAAGGAGTACCTTCAGTTTTAACCTAACATCTTTCATTATTATTATTATACTTTTTTAGACGAAAGAGAAACTACTAAGTACATCTCATCAAAAAGCAAGAACCTTGTCCAATTTTATTGACATAACTCCTTTCAAGCATAAAAACTTTACAAGTGATACCATTTAATTGAGAGGGCTGTATAAAAGTATAGCAATTTTTCTAAGTGATATTTACATTTCAAATCACCTTTGATGCTATTAAAAAGTAGGGGCCCAATCTAACAGCAGCATTAACAGGATTGTGGCCTGGAGTGCTTATCATTTCACTTAATTGTTACCCATAAAACATGGATTTTATTTTTTCAAACTATTGGATTTTTAAAGAATTAGGGATTGTTCAATTTACATGCTTAATCCAACATCTGAAATGATTACTTATGTTTGAGCTGTTCAATATTTTCTTTTACTATGCTCCACTGCGGAAGTTAAACCTAGAAGACAAGAGCATCATATTTAGCAAAACTTTTCCAAGAAGTAGTAGAAGATACTAAACGTTGTAGCTTGGTTCCTGGTACTGCTGCTTTGTCTTACTCTAGCACAGTTAGGAGATTTCCACAGTCAGGACCAAACTAACCAGATCAGGTTGTGAAAGTAAAGTTTTATCTGTGTAGTGATAAGGTGGCTCTATATAAAATTCCCCTGGGAGAAATTACGTCTTAGTACCAGTATTCAGGTAATCCAGTTAGCTAACAAAACAAGCTTGAGGCAAGAAACAGTCACCAGAAATAGGAAAAAAAAAAAAAAAAAGAGAAGCAAAAAAGCTCATTTTAGACAGCTACTTTGAACATGAGGTTTTAGCCCATGGCAAACAAACTGTATGAAAAAAACATACTTGTTTTCTCACTGTTCTCCCACTGTGTTCATCGTTTTGTTATAATGACAAAAAGACATGACTTTTAGCGAATCTACTTAAGAGACATTTCTGGAGACAGCATGTGGATGAACAATGAAATTTTGCCATGGTTTAGTGGCAGAAATTAGGATCTTCCCCACTGGAATCTACATACAGGTTTGCTGCAAAAAGAACGTCAAAGTTTTGTTAAATTCATGGTACCGTAAAGTTATCTCAAATCACTTGAATCTAGGTCAATCATTTTAGCAGAGGTTTTCCAGGTGCCAGACAGCTTTGTGACTACATTCAAACCACATGCTATAGTGCTGTGATGAATTTATTACGACTTTTAAATTGAAGAAAACAGTAATTCAGGTACCTGCTTTCTAAGCCTGTCAGACCCCAGCTTAAAAACAGTCAGAGAAAGAACTACAGGCTCTGGAGCTTGCTTTCCAGGTCACTCCAATCACGGAGCAATATCAATTTGACATTAACAGAAAGATACTACTAACAATCTTAAGCATGAGCTAGAGAACCCCCTGCTGTCTACCAGTGAGGGGAACTGAGTTGGAAACCTTTAGAAAAAGCAGCAGGCCATGAAATGCCAAATAAAATTCCTTCTTCCATCCAGAGATAAAGGAAAAGATTACAGGACTACTTTAACAAATAGCGCTTGACAAAAAAAGAGAGAAAAGAGATGCGTGCATTTTTCAACATTTGTTGCTTTGCTGAATGGAACAATGTGAAGAAAAAAAGGTTGTTTCATCTTTTTGGAGAAAAAAACATCACATGTGCACAAACATGTTTACTGAACTTCTGAAACCCTTTTCTTTTACAAAAACACCACCCAATCTGATCAGAGATTACCAACAGATGGTAATAAGTAAGAAGGTAAAACAATTGTCTAATTTTCTGATTTTTTATAAAGTTGCTGTTATCTCACCTTGAATGCAATGCTTTCTGATATGATCATCAACACTTTCCTTTTATTGATAGAAGCATGAGAGAAATACTCTGAATTTGCAAAATACACAAGTTCAGTTCCTGTAAAACTGGAGAATAATTTGGATTATTCTGGATGTGTTAACAGAGAATAGGTTCATTTTCATGCTAGTTTGTATGAGTTTTTTTTTTCCTAAATGTCTGCCATTAAATTACATCTTTATGTATAACTTACACTACTTTTATTCATGTGTGTGTGGATATATACTAACACATCCCTTTACGCATATAACCAAGAAGAGCATTATTAAAAAAGTTGGTATTTATCTTGTTATTTTCTTGTGGTTTTCTAGAATTTTGACTAAAAATTCCAGGAAGATTTCAGCATTCTCCCCAAGCCTAAATAAGAACACAATTCAAGATCTTGAAAATTTTGTTGAATAATTATTTCTGGAAATAAAGCTGACTTTTTACCTGGATAATTTCAAATTCTCTCTTTTAAAATATTTTAAATTTTTAATTAATATCTTAAATAAAAATATTTTAATTTTTGCAAGTTGTCATTTTTACTTTTTGCCCTGCAAAACCATTAACCAAGCAAAAAGATTTTCTAGTATTTACTACTAATTTTGCAATACTCTGGTTAATTAATGTAGGCAACAGATAATATTTATTAGGATAAATAATGTCTTTCATTTTACCTTGTATGAAGTCCAATGAGATGTTTTAAAAAACTACTTCTTTTGCTGACTCGGGTGACATTTGAGCACAATCAATTTTCCTCTGCTCCCATTAGCACTCAGGAATTGGTGACATGAACAGCTACAGTATCACAACTTTTATTCATCATTCCTTTATTCAGTAATATCATAAAATAACAGTTACACCCATGGACTTCTTTTGTGGCCTTTCAAACAACCCATCAATGTTTTCTTCACATTTCCATGACTAACGTTTCATTCCGCAAATCTGTGCAAGAGACTTCTACCACATTAGGTTTACAGAAAAATACGTCTACTGAAGTCATGAGGATAACAAGGTTATAGTGTATTTATTTTTAAGACCAGAACTTCAGAACTCCATGTTGTATTTCTGAATTTGGTGTATCTACAGATGAATGGAACTGAACATGCCTCTTCACAGCTAACGAAATCTGTGATCTGTGAGAATAAAAGGACACTTTGTGTGACCTTTGCATCTTGTCTGCATCTGACATGGCCAATGCCCCCCCATTTCCTATCTGTGTAATTCCAACAATTTCAAGTGAGAATATTTTCATCTTGAGTAGTTTCTGGCAAAATCTACTAGTGAGATTGTTTTCATATGATGGGCAGAGTATGAAGTGAACCTACTCTGATCAACCTGTCAATCATCTAATCCTAATCCGTTCTTCTGCCTCCTACTTTCTTGATGCCATAGTCATACATCCAAAACTGTGAGTTTAGAAGTAGTTTAGACAATATCTCACTATTGCTCACATGCCATCTATACAGCAGCCACCTCCATACAATAATCTCTGAAAATCAAAGATCAACTGATCCATCTTCTACTCTAATCACGTCAACTGAAGAAACGTGGCTTTCACAGTTCTGAGTAGGATAGCACAGGACAGGACGCTGTCAGCTGTCAAAGATGTAGTGAAATTTCTGTGAGTATTAAGGGGAAATATCAATTTTATCTCTTATTCTGTTTTCAAAGGCTATTCTTCAGCCACCTTCAATGCTCAAATGAATGCTAAATGAGTGATAGAATTTCCTCAGCTGATGCTTCTGAAGTTGTCACTTCCAATGCCTGAAAGGCCGATTCCTTCATCTCCTTTGCTGCTGGTGCCAATAGATACTTGAAAATGAAGAGACAAGGGCACACTCCTGATCTTCAAATGTCAAGAAGAAAATAGTCAACTCGGTCCCCCTCACAAACAACATAAGTGTTAAAAAAGAATATTAAATGCTGCCCCTTGCTATATTACCCTAAGCCTTAAAAGAAGTTCTCCAGGAAACAGAGGGGGGAAAAAATAGCACAAGGTATGCATGATGAAATTAAACATACTTTTTACTAACAGCATTCAGATGCTGAATTAAACAGAGGGATACTCCCTGCTATACTTTGTTCAAGAAGAAGTTGAATGAGAACAATGCTTACACTTATTCAAATCCTTCTGGTACCTAATGAAGCATATAGCCCAGTAACTCCAGATCCCACTGGAATGAATGGAAAAATTCCTACCAAATCTAAAAATTATTCTATGCCATTATAAAAAGAAAAGTAATGCTTGTGAAAGTATGAAATTACAACTGTGACTGAGTTCTGAGAGAATACACTTTTCAGTTCATATCTCCCTGAGAACATCAATAATTTACAGAGATAGTGCTTCCCGTTTATTCTTGATTAATTATACTTTACTTTTTTGTCTGACCAGTGTATTCTCACATTATTGCAGTAACACGCCCCTTGCTCTTCCCTTGGCAGAGAACACCCAAACACATTCCAGGATAAAGAAAAAAATACCAACACGGATTGTGGAATGCGGTTAATCACAGGCAGGTCAATTTTTTAATTAAAATTTTATAAAAATCAAATGCTTAATTTTTTTTAAATAAAACCATATGCAGCCAATAATATAAAACTGGTGGGAGAAATAGCAATATTTGGCAAATAGATTAAAAAAAATCTTATACTTCTACCTATTCTTAACATCTTCTAAGCTACTTTTAGGAGTAGATCTTCTCATAATATTATTCTCTTTCCTGATGATCTGGACTGTGCCTGTTTTGGCCTGTAGCCTGAATGGCAATGTGACAGGGTATAAATGCTTAAGGGACATCAGTCACAACACGGAAGTCAGATGTTGGCCAAGAGGGACATGAAAAAGAGAACATATTACACTTTTGAAATGTTGCCTATATTTTGTTTTGTGCCTGTGGTATAAAATCCTTTCCCTATCTTTTTAAAATTCACCAGCTGTTAGGCAATTCTGCAATAAGTAAACAATTCCATGGTGAATTAGGCAATCACATCTCTTTTGTGGAAAACTCTAGGTCTTTAGCTGTGTACATCTGTGGAGCTGCAAAGTACTGGTATTTAATTTTCATGTTGAAACACTTTGTTTTCGGCTTTGCGGTTGCAACAACACTAAAGATTAAGTAATATAATAGAAATGTCTGGCAATGCCAAAAAAGTTTTATCATCCTGTTAATAAGCCAAAGCTATCCGCAACGTGATGTGCTATTGGAAAAAGAAATCCACAGGTGCACAGAAAGAATGAAGTCTTTAGCTTTTTGTTTCATTTATTCAAAGTATGGGTCTTTCCCTGCAGATAATGTTAATGCAGTTAAGTCCAGGGGTTCGTGTTTTGCCAGGTAGTGGCATTGTGTCACTTTTTATTACAAAATGTTTAGTGACAAATATATCAGGAGAACAGAATGTAGCCAACAGTCACAACTGAATTCAAACACTCACCCCTACTCCGGTGCTTCTAGTGCAGGATTCAGGTTTGACTGCTGATTTTCTACAGATTTATGATTCCTTTCGAGACACCCTCAGGGAGAGACAGTATGTCCCCAAGGCTGTATTTGTAGTCTGCTAAAAAGCAAGAATCCTTGTCAAGTCAACAGGAATCAGTCAAGAGAGCTTCTCATCTGACAGTGAATAGAATATGTTGAATAAATATTGAACAATAAACCCATCTAGGTTAACCCTTGCAAAAGGTATTTTTGAAAGTGCTCAGTTATGCCAACCCTGCTACCTATGAGATCAGCAATCATAATTAGCATCAGAATTAGGCGGACACCTGGTACTTCTGAGAATTTCTGAGCCCTCCAATATCCCAACAATAAACTTTTATTTATTTTAAGATACATGCAATTACCCTAAGCTATGAGCAGAAATGGCCCCACCATGGCTAGGTGTTGTTCTGATGTCACGCCACAGCTAGTGCTTGGCCAAGTAACACACAGATGAACCTCACGCATTCCTCCTGGAGGTCTGTATCCACCTGTCTCCACCGAAAACTGCCTCTCTGGTGACTGAGTAGTGTTCCAAATGAAGGAAAGATAAGAACACAGGAAATAGTCACATTCTACCAAGAAAAACGTCAAAAGTATTTTGTAAGGTCTATGACACTTGTCTAAATGAGCACATACGATCATGGACTATCCATGGAAATACCCCAGAGATCTGCCAGTGGAGAAAGTGGAGGACTGAGGAATTTGACATAAGAAACCAAGAGGGAGATGAAGACTTGATGTTTACTACAACTACAGACAAGCCATTGGATGCTTGCTACCCAAGCCAGTTTTGTATAGACACCTAAAACTCAGTCCTAACACATTCATTTATGTTGTAAGTGAACTCTAATCAGCAAATAGTTAACTACAAAGTTAGCTAAAGGGAAAAAAAAAATTTTAAAAAGTGGTCTTGAGTTACCCTTTCAGAGAAGTTTAGTCCCATGGGAATGAGAAGGCTTCAGAGACGATCCCAGTCATTTATGTGGCTGTATTCACCCATACTCTGCCACAGCTCTGCAAAGGCACACGCTGTATCTAGTGCCTGACCACAGAAAATCCAACAGGGGAAAGCTGGTGGAAGCAGCCCCCGTCCCCCCAGCACGCATATAAAAGTCGGGGGCCATGAACACCCTAGGGCAGCTCCCAGATTAATAGGCTCTGCCAAGAAGCAAGAGGGCAGGGTAAGGGGTCGTTAGTCAGGACATGCAGAATCAGCACTTCTCTGGGCCTGCCCAGATGGTCAAGTTTCCACGCAGGATCCAGCCCAGGGCTAAAGCTGCCTCACCCAGGAGGAAGAAACTGAAACATCCCAAATCTTTCCACAGGGGCACTTGGCATATGGGAAGATTACAGGGGATATAAATTTATCACTGACCATCATTCACTAATCTTAGCTACACACTTGCCTATTCAAGTGAAAAAACGAATATGCTGCAACAAAAAAATAAATGTGCATAACAGCAAGGTAAAAGAAGACAAAAAAATCAAGAATAATATGAAACATGTTTTGTTCCAAAAACACAATGTATGTTATGTATTAGTCAGTCATTAACATACATAACTAATACAGGAGACATCTATGGCTATTGCATTGCAAATAAAGTTTTCATTTTACAACAGTGGTGAAGAATGCTGTGGCTTTTTTCAACATTTGGTATTTATAGAAACGTATCTTTTATACAAAGCCCCATTGTGCAGGGCTGCACCCTACAATAATGTGTTAAATATACTACCCTTCTTTTGCAGCTTAGTCTTAAGGATCACACATTATACAGAGTTGTGTTGCAAAGGTACAACTATAAATACTCAAATACTTGAGCCTACATCATCATATTATAGGATTTTTAGGGTGCCTTACCAAGTTCCCTGAAGTTAAAGGACGCCTGCATAATTTTCTTTAATTACATAGGTATATACAACACTTTCCTCTTTTATGTTAATATTATGGGATATAAATAGAACCACAGAACAGTTTGGGTTGGAAGGGACCTTTGAAGGTCATCTAGACCAACCCCCCTGCAACGAGCAGGGACATCTTCAACTAAGTCAGGTTGCTCAGAGCCCAGTCCAACCTGACCTTGAGTGTTTCCAGGGATGGGACATCTGCCACCTCTCTGGGCAACCTGTTCCACTGTTTCACCACCCTCATTGTAAAAAATGTCTTCCTTATATCTAGTCTAAATCTTCCTTCTTTCAGTTTAAAGCCATTACCCCTTGTCCTATGACAACAAGCCCGGCTAAAAAGTTTGTCTCCATCTTTCTTGTAGGCTCTCCCTGGAGCCTTCTCTTCTCCAGGCTAAATTGAATATTCTGATCCAGTAAGTTAAAAGTTTTAGAGAAATTATTAAAAATTAAAAAAAACACATTTGACTGTTTCATTTCTGCAAGATAATACTGAACTTTTCTTGCATAATGAAAGCAGATTTTTGCCTGACTAAATCCATTCTTCAGCCCACCAGATTTTTATTTTTTTTTAAATAGACTTTATATTTAAAAGCTCATAGTTCATTTCTGTTCATCTATCTTGGTATCTAACCATACATGTTTTGGAAATAGCCCTGAATACAGCAGTGACAGAAAGTACTACATGTGTCTAATCGTTGTTGTTCTATTCCACACAGTTAATTTTTGTTTCTTACGTAGAAATCTTGAAGATGCAGCAAGTAGTCTTCTTTACATCATAAGAACCAAATTTATTATGGAAGGAATGTAAACTAACCATAAAATCCATCTGCAATTGTCTTCAATATTTTGAATATTCATTAACCAATAATCGAAAGAAGTAGTAGGGTTTCATTTTGGAACCTTTTTTTTTTTATATAATTGTCTAAAATTTGAGAGATTTTACATCTTTGGTACTACTTTTCATACTCTGATTCAATGCACGAGTAAGATAAAATAGTAACGAATAGAAAATTTGAAATTTCAAACATGACCCTTTTGCTTGTGCAGTGACAATTACCAGTTACATAAAAGAACAGAGGACAAGAGGGGTATTGGAGGACTATACAATACACAGAGATACAGCATTCAACATTTAGGATTACAGACAACCCCAAGTGTTTAACAAAAGCAAAGTTGAGAATAAAGAAACATCCAGAAAAGTGTAGTTGTATTTATGTAACAAAACAAACATTGGCCAAAAATACAGGGAGGTTACCATGAGAGACAGAAATGCCAGAAGCAGAAATTTGACAGACTAGATTAAGCGGCTGGTCCATCAAGCCTGTGCTCAGCCTTTGGCTGTGACCATTGCACAACAGTTCAGAGGCAAACCTCCTTCAGCGCATCTACAGTAAGCAATGCCATATATTGAGGAAAGCATTCCTCTCGATCCCTGCGGCAATCATCTTACTTCCTCAAGCATGAGATTAGATTACCCTCATTTTAGCATACCTGCCTACTGTTACTATTCCTTGTCATACAATTATTAGTTGAAAAATGTCCAACTGCAGCTGCAGAGTCTGTGATCTTCCATGCTTTTACAAGAAGTTTGGAAGAGTAGCTTTTTAACCTTGATGCATTTATGTACATTTTTGAAATCTTAGAGAAAAAGAAGACATACATCAAGAGATTTTTTGCATCTGCCTACGAGAGATAAAAGTGGGAAAGGAAAACAAATATTTTAAGCAAATATGAAAGTTTTCTTATAGATAAAAAACTTCAGCTAAGTCCTGTCAAGGATACTGGGGACCTTAATGAACCAAACAGGACACACCTATTTGTTTTAAGTGGCAAGAAACATCACTGCAAGTTTTGAGTGAAATTCAGTTATTGCCCCCAGTACAGCATCTAAATGGCAGGAGGGTGAAACAGCTGCCACACATGAAGAAGCCACACTAAAATTTTGTATCGTTATAGTACTAATTATCTTTGTTGTATATTCACAGTAGCATATTTCTGTAACTAGTATTGTTTATGAACTGTAGTTCAAACAGTAGCCATTTCTGCACATGAAAGTCTCAGACGGGTAGTAACAAATGCAAGCATCAGGCTCACACAATGATGATATCACAAGCTTTTCTACAATGCTGATAACATCATACGGTTTTGTACAATTCGGTTCTGGTCAACTGTACTATTTCTCCACTTTCTTAAATCCCTGCTTATCGCAGCCTCCTCATGTCAGCCTCATTCCATTCACCTCTTTCCTTCTCACTTCTCTCCCGCCCTATCAAACTCTCATGTGCCTGTGCATGCCTCCCTTTTCCCTTATCTTGTATGTGAAAACACTGGCTTCAGCACATTCAATCAAAAGATATACTGAAAACCTAACCCACTGAAAAAAGTCATGGGCTTAGTATCTACTTTATACCCCTTCTGTACTATACCCTGTAGCAGGGACATCTGGCACTATTTGGTACGATACATCAGGGCTATGTTACCCGCTGTTCCTTAAGTGCCACCATAGAATAAATAAATACATTAGCAGTTTTCCGTATTTATTTTTGGCAGGCAACTTGAGATACAAACTATCTACCTCCAAACACAGATATAAATAAGCATAAACCATGCAGATGTTTTCCTCCTCCCTGTCAGTGTATTTCTACTTCTGGGGCACACGGAACTTGTTTATCTTTCAAGCAATGCAGCCCAACTTACAGAGGAACACAGCCCTGAAACATGCTTTCTACTCCCCTCTCAAACAAAGTTTTGTTATATAAGGCACATATAGGTCACCTTCCAAGTGATACCAAATCGAATAAAAGATAACAGATTATGCAAAGAAGATACTCCTACATAAAAAAGGACTTTAGTTGTAAGCCCTTAAAACTAGCTGATGGAGCTTGCATAGGGTCGATGCATTTACACTCTTAAAAATATCACTGTTAACATAACTAGTTTTCAAAAGTCTTTATCAGAAGCTGTGATTTAAAATTTATTAAATTCACCCATTTTCCTCTCTCCAAAGCATGCCAGAGTAGTTCCAAGACACAGATAATGACAAGTAAGCTAAGGTTTCATCACTGTCTTAGTAAAGTCTATGCTGGGAGATAAGAGCGTGGGAGCAGGTTGAGACCCTAAAGCATAAGTCTGACATAAGAAGAAAATCATGTTTCCTATTGATCGCAATATTATTAAAGGAGCCACTCCACTCTGGTGTGCTTACATTCACAGATACCTCACAACAAGATTTACCCTAGTCTATTATTCAGTATTCTCCTGACTACTGGAACAAAAGCCTAGCTATTTAAAGTCATAGAGCCAGCTCATATCTGTCCACATCTCTCTAAACAGATATATTCCTAACTATTTCTACATTACCTTGCAAGATGGGGAACAACCTCTGACAAAACCTAGGTGAACCACTATTACACTGTAACAACACAAAGTCAACAGAAAAATGCTGCCTCAATGTCACATTAATCTCTTTTTGATTATTCTTGAAAAAAAATATGAATTTTAAAACACTGCATTTCGTCTTTGGTTTTGCCTAGTTTAAACTTCCTTCTGCTCTGTTTATTAAAAGGCTTTATGCACCTTTGAACCTTCAAGGTACTGCACACGCTAAGCGTTGTTATGCCAAAGCACAAAGAAAGGCTCTATGAAAAGCTACCAGAAACTTATTTTTCGCTTGACTTTGATTTAGATACTAGAAATACGGATTACTTCAGTTCTCACTCTTTTGCGGGCTGTACTGTCTGTGCTCCTATCTTCTTCCTTGAGGCTGAATTTTGTTCTCCTCAGACAGGGCAATTATGTAGGCTTAAAGAAGTGGTGGAAATACCAGCACTGGGAAGCTGCTGAAATGTCAGGAGAAACCCTCAAAGGCTTTTCTTTCAGGTAAGAGTTGCCAGAGCAATATAACAAATATGCTTCCCACTAACAGATATTGATGTTTTCTCTCATTCATGAAGGCTGTGACACAGACTGACATCTTACTGCTGCAGAAACACTACGCAACCGACACCCTTCCAACACCCTCGACACCGCATACCGAGGCAGATCATCACAAACCCCACCTTACAAGAAGATTGTTCCGTAAAGCGAGTAGCGCACCAACCCTAATTCTGAAATACTTTATTAGAAGTTGGTACAACCTCTGAGAAACATAGCCATGTCTCTCCATTAGTCTCTACATCCTCCCAGCAAGGTTCCCACTGCCTCGTACCCAGCAGAAGAGCCCTGAAGGGCAGTGCACAAGTCCAGCCAGGCACCACGCAGTGACCAGGCAGTTCAGACCTGGCCCTGCAGGGGCAGTCATCCTCCTTTAAAGCATCTCTGTCATTCATCAGCTTTACTAAGAAACCACGCAGTGAATTTCTGACTTTAATATCTGCTGCTGACAATATCACAGGCGTACTTTTCCCTTTCTGGTTTCATCCACATCTCAGGCCTCAGCAAAAACTTGCAGAAGAAATGGTTACAAAGGAAACACGAAGAAGAAAGCACAAGCAGGTAAAGGTGTTTTAGAGTTCGGATTTTTTTTCTTACTACACTTTAGTTTTTCCTTTTTCTCTTACTCTGGTGGCCACCAGAATAACTTCTTGGTAACATCCTGCTGAACGGCTCCTAGGATGAAACAAAAACAACCAGTAGCCCTTCCAAACCCTCCCAGATACATCAAGTAATTCTTGAGAGAAATTCATTGATGCAATCCAAGACGACTCTCATATCCTCACCTCAGGAAAATGGGAATCATAAAACGGACTAACATTATCAATTTTACCTCTGAGTTCATCCTGTTATGATAGCAGAAAATCCTAGAAGCAAAAACTGGAAGTTGAACTAATGAACCTTTTTCAAAGTGAGTTGACCAAAATTATCATCAAAAGCAACAAAAAGCTTCTGCCATGTGCTGCATTGCCATCTTCCTGCTGCAGGAAACACCTGTTCCCCATGGAGAATCACTGCAGCTGTGCTCATTTTTTTCAGTGCATGGAGCTTTTCAATTTTGACAGGACCAACCCTGGAAATAAAACCTTGTCTTGCCCACCCTTCCCAAAGTCAAGACAGGAGTAAGACATATTTTTGGACTTTAACATATGAAGTCCTTAACTACTATGTCAAAAATCTGGCTAGTATCTGAGACGATTCTTTGTGGAAAAATCCAGCTTCTTCAACTAGTTTTCACAGTGATGAAGTCAGTCATAAATACTGAATTATTCACAGTTCATTAATCCACCTAAAATAAATCTCAACTCTTTTATAATTCTCATTGCTCACTAACATACATCTAGAAACAGGAAGCTGTCACTAAATCCATATAGCCTAATTATGAGTGGATATATATGGATATACATATATAAATTTTGTTGTACATACACGCACGGAAATAAAGTTGGATGCAATAAACCAAAACTTCAAAAAAAGTGAGCTTAATGGATAGTCTTTAAGTGGGCTGACCCTTAAAAGTGCAAGGAAAAAAAACGATCATGAAAAGGCTCTTGTCCTCATAAAATGTGACAGAAAATAATGAATCATGGTATTACAATGATTACTTTAAATGCACTGAAAAATAAGGTTATAATTTTGGAAAAGTATTTTCTCTCAGGAATTCTGCAAAGCCTTATCAAACTCCAAAGACTTTGCTTCTCCTTTATTTGACAATGCTTTGATGGCGTGTGTTAAGGACCCTGACTCCATCAATCCCCAAAGGACAGAATACAAATCTCAGCTGCTGCAGCAGGCAAAATAGGTATGAAAAGCTCGAGACTGACTTTCCTACAAAATTTGCTGTCCTTATATTTCCATTCTAAGAAATAATGCCATAACACTCTTCTATGAATTTTCTGCACTTTTTTCCTAGTTCTAACTCTGTGAATTGGTTGAAAAAATCTTAAGTACAACAGATTAAAATAAGAAAAAAAACCAAGACATCCCCAAAGTGTCACAAACAGCCATTAAAATTTAAAAAAACAAAACCCAAAACCAAAGCAAATCTGCATTTGATAATCTGTGTGTAAAACTGGTCTGTCACTGTACCTTCATTTTCCTTTTACTGAATACCTTTCCTTTCAGTGCTGTTGCTCAATTAGTCAACATCATGCGATGCTGATGATAAAAATAATTGACCTGGGGCCTTCAACCTCTGAAGAGAGGTATCTGTCATAGTTTCAGCTGGGATGGAGTTAATTTTCTTGCTAGCAGCTGGTGTGGGGCTGTGTTTTGGGTTTGGGATGAAAATACTGTTGGTAGTGCACTAATGCTTTTGGTTGTTTCTAAGTTCTCAAGGCCTTTTCTGCTCCTCACATCGTCCCACCAGTGAGTAGGCTGATGGTGCGCAAGGAGTTGGGAGGGGACACAGCCGGGACAGCTGACCCCCACTGACCAAAAGGATATTCCATACCGTATGACATCATACTCAGTATATAAAGCTGGGGGAAGAAGGAGGAAGGGGGGGGATGTTTGCAGTGATGGCATTTGTCTTCCCAAGTGACCACTACATGTGGCAGAGCCCTGCTTTCCTGGAGATGGCTGAACACCTGCTCGCCAATGGGAAGCAATTAATGAATTTCTTATTTTGCTTTGCTTGCGCGTGTGGCTTTTGCTTTACTTAAACTGTCTTTATCTCAACCCACCATTTTTTTCTCACAAGTTCTTTCTCTTCCGATTGTGTCCCCCCTCCCAACTTCGGGGAGTGATTGAGCGGCTGCTCAGTCCTAGTTGCTGGCTGGGGTTAAACCACAACAGCATCAACACGTTGGATATTATCATAGAATCATAGAATCATAGAATCAGTGAGGTTGGAAGGGACCTTTAAGATCATCAAGTCCAACCATTAACCTACCCTGATAAAAACACCACCACTTCTAAACCATGTCCCTAAGCACCTCATCTACCCTTTTCTTAAACACCTCCAGGGATGGTGAATCCACCACCTCTCTGGGCAGCTTATTCCAATGTTTAATAACCCTTTCAGTGAAAAAATGCTTCCTAACATCTAATCTAAACCTGCCCTGACATAACTTGAACCCGTTTCCTCTTGTCCTATCACTTGTCGCCAGGGAGAAGAGGTCAGCTCCCATCTCTCTAAAACCTCCTTTCAGGTAGTTGTAGAGGGTGATAAGGTCTCCCCTCAGCCTCCTCTTCTCCAGGCTAAACAACCCCAGATCCCTCAGTCGTTCCTCATAAGGTTTGTCCTCCAGACCCTTCACCAGCTTTGTAGCCCTTCTCTGGACACGCTCCAACACCTCGATGTCCTTCTTGTAGTGAGGGGCCCAAAACTGAACACAGTACTCGAGGTGAGGCCTCACCAGTGCCGAGTACAGGGGGATGATTACTTCCCTAGTCCGGCTCACCACACTATTCCTGATGCAGGCCGGGATGGTGTTGGCCTTCTTGGCTGCCTGGGCACACTGCTGGCTCATGCTCAGCCGGCTGTCCACCAACACCCCCAGGTCCTTTTCTGCCAGGCAGCTATCACAAGCTATGGGTTTCATATACTGTGAATGGAAAAAGGGACACTGAAGTATTCTGCAGAGAAGGAATATACAGGACTTTGGTCTCAGACTATAAATGCTACTTAGGCTATAGCACATGCTTCCATTTTTCTTTAAATGTTAATATATCTAAATATATGTAAATTTTAACTAGCATTCCCATTATATGGCACTTTTTTTTCAGTGATGACTGTTGGCATACGAAACTTAGAAAACTTTTTTCTCCCATCCTCCCCTGAACATCCAATAGAAAAACATATATGACATGTAATACAGAACTACTGCATTGCCGGTGCAACAGATGATACACAGCAGTGACAGAGAGTCCAAAAAATCCACCAATGAGGCTGCAATAGAAAGTGGTTGGTTAAAACCTTTTTCTACTAACAACAGTATTTAAAATATTGTGCATACAGTATTTTCTTCATCTTTATCCTCAGGGAGAAGTCAAACTTCTCTCTGATGCTTTGTCTTCTCATTTTCAAATGCATTAGTCTCTAAGCTAAAAGCGGGCAATTGCTGAGACAAAAATATATTGTCAATGTTTTCAATATGTTAATATGAAACAATCAAACCTGTATTACAGTACTGATGTTTTGAAATCTGTACTTTTAAATGTGCATTAAATTACCAAATATTACTCCTTTTCAACTTGACAAAAGTGTAAGTCGAAAATCATTTTGTAGACATACCAGAACTAAAGGCTTCCACGTAGTTTTCTAATGTGTCACATCTCTGTGTCATTTAACAGGCCACTCATCTTTTATTCTCCGCCCAAGGAAAAGTATGCAGTACATTCCACAGAGACTCGTTTCCTTACCTCACACAAGGTAAAGTGACAGATTGAGATGCTCTCCCAAGAAATTTTTAAGTGAAATACACTCAAAACATAACAACACTCACAGAAGAAAATTCAGAAGTACTTAAAAAGTTGCCAATAAACAGGAATATATGAAGTCATCAAGTCCTAAAATCTCACCATTAGTGGCAAGGAAAAATATGTAATCTTGCAATACATTAAATATGTGGATTACATTTTCCTTATACATAATCTTTTATTTATATCCATGAGGCTGATCACAACCTAAGTAATCTGTGTTGCTCAAAAAGAAGACATAGGAACAAAGCAATTCAGATTCTCACTGGCATGACAGAAATGTCTTGTTAGACCTGAGGATGTTCTAAGGGTCGGGTTCATGTCTATTCGAAGTTTGGATCCAGCCATCTCTTCTTATCTTGCTTTGTACTTTCCACTCCTTTCCCTTCCCCAGATGACACTGTTCATTTAACTTGGACTATTTCCAGAAAATAAATAAGTGCAGTGGCTGCCAGAATTTGTTCATGTAGGGTCCTTCCCCGTGCAGAATCACCTGCCAAGAACCTGGTAAATTTTCTGAAATTTACATTTCTTTCTGAAGGACTGAGAACCCACTTCAGAAACAGTGCTGGGCAAGAATGTACTCTTAACTGTAGCAACACATTAAAAAAAATACTGTTCATGCCACCATACTGGAATGAACTCCCCACACGAAGTGATGGAAATGGGAAGTGAGCAATGCATTTTCTCTAATAGCTCTAGGTTTTTTCTTCTAGTTTTCTTCCTTCTGACAGCAAATATTGCATGTTTACCTGTGATAGAATTTTTTATTTTGAATAGAAGAAAATATATGTTTTAGATCATACTGCTGAAGTTTCCAGCAGACATTTTATGAGGAGGAATTTTCTCTTTGTCTTGACATTGACATTCAAGATTAGTTCCATTATTTCTTCCTAATTAGCTTTTCCAAGACAATTGAGTATTTGAAACAAACAGAATACTTTCCCTTAGGGCATCAGAAACTTAATCTTTCCAATTTCTTTTCAAATGGACATTGAAAACAAAGCAGTGTATTGTAATTCAGTGGGGAATTAAGAACTAAGTGACGTAAAAAATGGAAAAGGCACTATATAAATAAATTCAACATAGATGGCAATAAAAATATAGTAATGAAAAATCCTTTAAGCCACCTTGTTAATACCTGACAGAACTGCCTGTTCATATTAAAGTCTGTTTGTCTTTCAGAGGAGGTTAAGACAGTAAATTTGCACAAAACTGAGGATTTTTATATTCACAACAACACACTGACTGATTAGCATTAAATCATTTGGAATATCTTAATCTGAGGACTTTCCGATCACTTTACACAGCAGTCTTGTTTGTGACTCAAAAGATTTCTTCTTACACTTTGATCATTCCACAAAGACACAGTCCCTCACAGAACTCTTTATTTTCCTGATATTGGAAATAAATAAAAAAATCAATAATGCTAATCATACAATTAAAAGATTATGATGATAAACTGTAAAGCCGTTAACGACTTTTTAGATGGAAGTTACACTTATAAGTCGTATCAATAAAAGCAAATGTTGGAACAGCTTTTGGATTCTGATCAACAAGTCACCAAGAAAAAATTGCAGGTCTTTATTTAAAAACTCTGGAGAATTTAATTGAAAATAATAATCTTTGTGGTGTGTTGCACACTACCAGTATAGCCTAAAGAAAAAGAGCTCTACAGAATGTTTTTTCAGCACTACTAACTCAGTAATTTCTACTGTATCCCATTTATAGATATGCTGCATAAATACATGGGTACACAGGTGTTTGTACTATATGTATACACATATACAGATATTATAGAACTTTTGAAAAGTGAATATGCATCTCATTCCCAACTTCAGCTGTGCCTCTTAAACAGAGTTCAGAAAGGTACTTACTGATGTGTAGAGGAAACCTTCTCCATTTAGGGCTATATACAACCCAGTCTTTACACCCTGGATAGCAACAACTCGAAGTCCCACTGGTATAAGGTTGAATAACGCTGTGAAGAAAAAAACATGACCAGATATGAATATAATATAATTATTACAATATTCTAATAAACACCATTAGTAAAAACAAAGAAAACTACTCCCTGTATATTTGTTCAGATTTTAAAAATAAACTAATTCCGAAAATCTTGCTTCTAGTAAAGTTAATCCTTAAAATAAAAGCCTAAGTACCTGTCTAGCAATAAATCCTGCAATAGTTCCGTATTTGGCACAAGTGCTAACTAGCAAGTAGAAAACACAGAAGACTGGACTGTAATCATTTATGCAGCACTGCAGCCATGAGTATCTCGGGCAATCTGGAAAGAGTCAAAGAGCCCAACAGTTCCTTCATCAATGTAGACTGATCATAAGGGTAATACTTGTGAGATACCCTGCAGAAAACATCTCTCTCTGATGCTGGCACGTAGCTTTTTATTTTCTTAGGCATTTTTATGGTTTTGTATTAAGATGTACTCTCATTAAGATTGCTTTCAAGGGGTCTGTGATCCAAAAAAAATTTTTGCTTTTGTGAATGATATATTTGATATAAACAGTAGTACACAGGCCTCAGGTACTACTTAGCAGAGGCTTATCCTAGCTCAGGAAAACACTGAAATATGTGCTTGACTCTAAATGTGCATAAATGCTATTGAGCTGAGTATAGAACACGTTCAAAGACTGAAATTCAGGGGCGGGGGGAAGAATTAAAAAACCAGCTAATAGCAGATACCTTAGCAATGGTATACACTTCTGTAACAACAAAAACAACCACAGTTTTGATTACTGTCTCAAAAAGACCAGTGTGAAGAGCTGGAATTTACCAGCCTCACCACAGAACAACAAAAGAAAAAGTGATGTAAGAAACACAGACCAATTCTTCTAAAAATTATGCCCGCACTCACCTATACTAAGTTTACTGACTCATACTAGGAAATCAGATGCAAAGCACACATCAAACAGTCTCAGAAGAAAAGACCTGGATGAGCCAGAGTTCATGCTAAGCAGTTTCCTACTGTGGATGAGTCACAGATTCACAAGTACTTGGATGAAAACCAAAAGGGCAACCTGTGTGTCCAACGCAGGCAGCAAGGACCATGGTTCCACCAAGCCATGTCTCAGGAACGCAGTAAAATTACAGCAAGTTCCTCAAAATTTAGGAAGGACATCCATAGTTGTAACTAGAAGGTGTACCCTATGAGGCTACCTGTAATCAAAATGCCAGGGGTAAAGCCCAAATTAAGAGAAAGAGTCATGTAATTGCAGTGGATAAGTACATTTTCTCAAGGTGTGAAAAATCCTTATTGGTCAAAGGACACAAAGCCACAGATCATTTCTAATGAAGATGATCAAATCTTTACAACTGAGAAAAAACATAAGTTGACTATTAGAATTTAAAGATAGAAGTGGATGGCAAAAAACCCCTTTCCTTCAACATTGTCACGCAGAAAAAGAATATGTAACTTAAGATCTTTTTAGGAATGCACAAAGCCAGTGTAAAGCTGGGAATTGTAGCAGAGCGCTTCCTGCAGCTGTAGAAAGAAAAATATATTCAAAAGTGCTCTGGAAGAACACAAAACAAATTTATGGGTTTACAAAGAAGAATAGAAGAGATGACATCAGACAAGAATTAGCACAAACATGTAGCATTTTCATTTCTGTAGTTTCCAAAAGTCTCCGTCATGCTAGGATCTTACTGGGGCGTTCACTCGAAAAATACTAAGTATAGACAAGGTTCCCTCTCTAATCTATGTAAGATAAGTGTAAACCAGCGAAATATGGCACTCACAGAGAAGATATCCTAAGACTGTATAGGCTAAACACTGCATGACTTGAGGGCTTTTGAATGTTCAATATAATTTGGAAGTTAAAAAAACAATCAGGCATTGTGCTCAAATGAAACAATCTTAAAACCAGCAAAACCAATATTATGGGTGGTGAAGGGGGAGTCTGTCATGGCAAAAATAGGTTTCAGATGGCAGTTAAGTTTGTTTTTTTCTAGAAGAAAATAAATTCCAGGAGGAAACCTGGATAAGAAGACCATGCTAGAGGGAGGGCAGCAACAATTGAGAGGACACCAGGAAGGAAAAGCAAACAGTACTTGTATAAAGAAAAGAGGTGAACACAAAAGACAAGTCAGCCATGGAAAACTGCTAATGAAAAATAACTCCAAATCATAGTGGTTCAGTCAAATCTCTTGGAATGTAGATATAATTTGCTGTATTACCAATAAAAATAAAGCAGCAAAGCTAGAAAAAAAACCAACCACAACTGAAAGAATTAGAAACCTGTAACATGGCAGTGTTTTATGCAATCTATAAAATTACTAGAGCGTCTTACAGTTACTGGTGGATTTAGAAAACACTGAGGAGGGGATATAATGTATCTTTTACTGCCACCAAGTTTTAATCGGAGATTGTCAGAGCTGTTGTAATTAGTCTAGGACCATAAAATTTTAGAGTGTAATCTGAAATGCTGTAACTCTGCACATACAGAATATTCAGTGTTTTCCACAAAGTCTTTCAGACTTGGGTGAAACTAGGGAAGCTAGTCTACGTTCAATTATTGATTGATAAATGCTCAGCAATGTGCTTCATACTGAGGTCAGCAAAACACGCACCAGTAAAGCACAACATGTGGGTTTTATGTGCTCTGAAACTGGCCAAAGGAAATTCAGTTTCCTCCAGAACCTGGCTGTGCACTACCTTTACTGAGCAGGACTTCTGTGCCCAACTACACATTTTAAACCTTCCTAGCATTCACCTGTGCTATCCCCTGTTCTAATAAGAACTTGCCTTGAGAAAAAGAGAAAGCCTTCCAGAGCTTGCTGGCATTTCAGGTCTTCACAGCCAAAGCTATGCCCCTACCTGAGGGGGATGTGAAAAAGAACCATGCCCCTAGCTTCCCTCTGTCCTGAGGACAATGATCCAAAACCAAAACTAAGTAGGGAGTTAGGACCCTGAACATCTTCGTGTACCTAAACCCATCCCGGTAAGCCCAGAGATGAATTGAGAAGAGGAAGCGCCCTGGAACAACCCAAAAAATATAATTCTGCCTGGTGCTCAGCGCTCCCATGCTGCACGCTCAAGGTAAAGCCTGGCAAATCCAACTGTAAATAAGATGTGGGAACATCAGGGAAATCAAGAGAACCGATCTGCAAAAAAGGGTGCGAGTAAAACCCTTTCTCCTCTTCAGCGCAGAGCCTGTGCACGCTCCCGTAGCTCTACTTTGTATTCCATCTAAACAACAACTGTAAAGCAGATGGTTTCTCTTCCTTTTCCTAAGCTTGCAAGCCTACTCCCAGCACACACAAGATCAGAAAATGGGGGGGGGGGAGCAGTTAACAGCAACAATTGCCATGAAAATAGTTATTTTTAGGTGACATGGAGGGGATTGGCAGGAACAAATTTGAGTGGGATTTTAATCCTCCAAAAGTTTTAGCCAAAGTTACAGTTAAAGTCCACTTTTTGATAAGTAATAACTCCTTCCTTGAGCAAAACACAAACCCACCACATTTATTTTCCCTTTTTTATGTAATACCATCATAGTATATTAACTTGAAATCTGAAATGCCTGAAATCAGATATTTCCATATCCTTGTGAAAGTCTATTTAGGTATGACTGACTTGTAGCTACAAGAAAATTGCCATTACAGATCACTGTTTTTCTCAAGAAGCTTGCTACAGACCAATTGCTTAAGGCTTATAGACTTGCTGTCTGTTCTGCATGTGCATTGCCCTGGTGTCAGTTAACAAAACTTCCCACAGCACCAAATCTGCAGGCCTATGGGCAAAAATGACAATTCCCATCAGAACATCTTTTAGATTGGCAATGAGCAGAAGGGAGGTTGGAATTCAGAGATCAGCCCATCCATTTCTTATGGAGCAAAGCCATTCTACCTGCCTGATATTACACACGATGTAATTAAAAAATACTTTTTAGTATGGCTGAACATGACCTCCATCAATCCTGTCACACTGACTAAGATTATACTGATGGGAGAAACAGGCTTACCTAACTCCCAAAAGTGACAGAAATAGATAACTAAATGGCTGTGTAATTATTTGAAGACAAACTGCGGTAAAAAACAGTGCAAAAATCAGACTGCAAATATTTCAGTTAAGTAATCCAAATTTAACAGCATTGCAGGTGTTGTTTTTTAATCTCCATGTGCTTTATTCCTAATTATCTCCTTTACCTTACAAGGGTGCTGTGAAGATTATTTTATTAATATCTTCAAATCAAAACATGATAGTGGTAGGTACTTTAGAAAGATATTAAGAAGTTAATACTTCTATATTCAATTTGGAAAATATAAATAGAGCATTAGGAGCATGCATTAAAAGATGGAAATAAAGGAATGTTACATGGTTGCATGACGTCTTGAACACCAACTCTACCAGGTGGCAAGTGCCACGAAGGAAGTAAATCATGTTGCTGCATAATGAAGCAAGAGATGTGTACCACACAGCCAAATTGAAGTTGCTTGGGTAATCTTAACTTTGGTGTTTATCAGTTTATGGACTAGAGCTACAAATGAGCAATGCTCTTTTAATCTCTTTTAAACATGACTGTAATTTCATAAGGGGCACATACAGCAACATTTGAGTGTTAAAATCAGGTTTATCACCCATCAAGGAAAGTATCACAACCTACGTTGAATTTCTTCAGTGATTCTTGGCTGAGATATATTCTTCAGATGAATAAAAATAAGCCATAGGGCTAAGAGATTCAGGGTTTCAGTCTCAGAAATTAAAGAATCAGAATTGCCCGTTTCCCAAAATAATTAGGCTTCCTACTAAACCTACTCTTCATTCATGAGACAAAACTTTGAAGATAGACCAAAGTCTGAAAATGAGCTGTTTTGGGTGGGGAGGAGGACAGGAGGGGAATGTAACACTTGTTACCACAAGCACAATATGGAAAACTCTTCTGTGTCTTTATAGTTTCTGTATAGTAGCTTGGTTTTCCTAATTAATAATGATGAGGCCCATGGACAACACTGAAGCAAGTTCCATTCGCACCAAGTAACGCTGAGAACTGCTGTAAAATCCAGGAGCATTAGAGGTAGAGTGGGACAGCTATGCAGAGCAGGACCTCAGCAACCAAGCCTACAGCTTTAACCACAGTCACTCCTGCTTTCACTACAAGCAAGCCACAAAACAAACCAGAAACTGGACAGCATTAGAGGAAGGAAAAAGAGAAAACCAGCTAAAACAAGCAAATCAATGTAATAAAGCCTCTTTCCACATATCACTGAGAGTTTGGCAAAAAAATACACACAAGATGGTTTAAGCTACCAGCCTTGGTCTGGTGATGTGATTTAAGGAAACTCAGCACCATTAACCAATAGGTGCATTAATACATACTCTGTCACAAAACATCACTAACTTGGAAAAGATATAAAAAGAAATTACAACAATGAACTGTGGCCCATCATGCTGTTTAGGTTGGGTTCTGGTAGTGAGGCCACCAACATGAGCAGATGAAAGTACATTTAGGGATGCAATTACAAGCAGTCACATCTTCCTTTTTCATGCAAGTGTTTGTGCACAGGGATATATAAAAAAATCTTGCCATCCGTCTCTGCACACGCTAGCTTTTACTCAACCTTAAGGCAAGCTGGGACAATGGCTTGCACTACAGCAGCTGACCGAAACCACTGGTAAAACTCATTTTGACTTCAGACAGAAACAAAGAGCCACATAAAGAGACTGCCAAGAAGCTTTAAAAACAAACAAAAAATGGTTGTGAACAGAACCACTCAATTTGAACAGACTACATCTTAATCTTTGCGCTACCTCTCTATAACACTGTGACTCCAATACTATGTAACTTATGTCTATTGGCATACATACAAAATGAATACAAAATGATATATGCACTTGAGGGAATTTTAACTTCAAGCAGTCCTCTAACTGCTTCACACAATAAATTCCAACAGCACAAAAAGTAGCAGGATGACTAAGCTTCAAACAGTTTTCTTGCAGACAGCAAAAAAAAAATATCACTTTTCTGTCACTCACTATGGCTTCTTCAACACCCTGCTACTCAGACGGTCAGTGCATAAAGAAGACTTTTCACAGGCTTCAGGGACAGTGACCAGTGCAGAAGACACGGGTGGACAGAGACACTCACCCCTTGGCAGTCTCTATTTCTCCATTTTATGAAACACACCCCTAATGGAAGTCATCCTCGCTATCAAGGCAAGCATACTATCTGTCCTATTGACAGCTAATATATGCCCATCCCTTCCCCCCCGGGGTGCATTAAATAGGCAGCCTGCAAGCTGGTCAGAAGCAGGATTTTCCCCCTCCCAAGCAGAGACCACCAGGATGGGGCCATGCCTCCTCCTCTAGCAGCTGCTGAAAATTATTTACTGGTAAGCCTCAGACAGAAATTATCATGATAAGGAGGTCACAAAATAAAAGATCAAAAGACTAGGAATTCTATACATGAGATTTATTTTTTTTTTAAGAGAAAAGGAAAACCAAAATATGCTGTAGTAAAGAAAAGACATAGGAAACACAAAGTTCATCAGGAAATGGAAGGAAACGGTGGAAGGGGGAAAGAACTGAGAAGAAAGACTGACAGCACAAAAGAAACAGACACATATTCATATACACATTAATATATCAAATGGATCAATCTTCTCAACTCTCAATGTATAACATACATACTAGAAAAAAATAAGGTGGAGATTGTATGCTTTCATGGCAAACTTTAATTTTACATCCTTGTGGTCTAACCTGTCTTTACTAAACAATATTGTAAAATTGGACTAGTAAGAAATAAATAGTGAATCACACCAGTTAAAGAGAGAAAAAAAAATCAATTCATGGAAAAAGCTTGTTTTAGCTTAAAGTTATACGGAAGTAAAATACAATATACAAAATAACAGTACTTATCCCAAATCTGCAATACTTCTATATGGTATTTGGTTGGGTTTGGAGAAGTCCTATGTTTCAGAATACCTATAATATAGAACATTCATTCTGGATTTGGGAACCACTGAGAAGAATAAGAGAGATGGGCAGACAGATGGAGATCCAGAAAGGCAGGGAAGAGGCGAGAGGCAGGGAAAATGACATAATAAGCAAAAAAAAAGGAAGATTTGTAAAGCTGACAGCAGCGAAAAGAGGAAAGTAAGGCACTATGGTCTAGCTTTGCAAAGATTCAAAATCCACAGAGTTCTCAGAATGAAAAAAAAACACAAACAGAAATAACATAAAACTTTCCAAAATTGTTGCAGTCATACACACCTCCTCACTGAAGCTGAAAATAAGAGAAAGATGGGCAGAGAGATAAGGACAGGGAGAGAGAGATACACGCTCCCACTCTAAGACACATTTCTTGGACATCATACAGGCAAAGCTTCTGTAAAAAGCAATAATGATCTTGTCTGTACAAGGTCTTAGTATCTGGTCCAGTACAGAAGTGGGTATGAGAGATGGACACACTGAGGGAAGAAAAGAAACAAGGAACGGGGTTGGGGGGGGTGGGGGGAACAGTTGGAAAACAAGCAGAGAAACACACATCAAAATAGATTAATCAGTTATTTTTCTCAATTCTAACAAAAAAAATAGAACAATAAAAGATGATCATGCTCTCTGTTGATGAGATGTGTTAAAAATGACAGCCGTGCATTAACAGATAAAATAGGCTCCTAACCAAAGTAAAGCAGAAACCTCAAATCCCTTAATGTCTATAGCCTAATTCCAACATTTTTGAGGAAACTAAAGGCTTATTTATACACGCATAATAAGAAGATAAATATTTTGTATTAAAAATTCTTAAAATAGACCTCAAGATCACAAAGAAATGTTACTTAAATATGCTATTATCATTAAAATAAACAAAATACAAATGTTCTCTGCTAATCAGAAAATTAAAAATCAACTGTTTCTAGCGCAAGAATGGGTTTGCTTAATTATCATTTCAGCTGAAGTTATCAAATGTACATATGCTCAGTGAATGAAAATATGTAGCAGTATCATAGGAAAAGAGTACCAAAGCAGAGACCCACACAGCCTTTCAAGACCACTTTTGTTTGGAATATTTTTGAAAGCTGATACAGTCACAGTCCCTACACAGGCAGCAATTCTCTTAAAATCAGTGGAATTCTTGCTGGTATAGGGACTGTAGGATCTTTAGCACCAACTCAGCAAGGTACTTCAGCATGAGTTTTAAGCAGGACTTTGACGGTTAGATATACACTTATCTGCTTTGCTGAATCAGGGCCGCATGATTAGATTTTTCAAAGATTTTTTGGGGTTTTGGGTTTGGTTTTTTTTGGTTGGTTTGTTATTTATTTGAAGAAAATATATTTATGTTCAATATATAGCTTTTATAAAACATATTTTTAATATAATTTTACCATTTTTATAAAATTACCAGAAGACAGCCTTTGGCCTAAATACTTCACCCCGGAGGTTCATCCGCACTCACACCTTCCCCTTCAGAGGGAATATATTTAGGCCAAAGTCCTGCACGAACGGTGCTGGCGGTCATTAGGCTTTGAAGGGACAGAACCCTCCTCCTTTCAACAAAACACATTCAGAAACCCTCCAAAGGCATTAACACCGTGTCTGCGCGTACACACTCGAGCGATGCAATCTGCGTGTGTGATTAAGACATTCCCCTGGGGCAGTCACTTACTAGAATTACTGCTGTCATCCTTGGTTCCATCGAGACTTCCATCGGGGTGCATTTGCAAGTAGTAGCCTTGCCTGCAATATAACCTGGTCACTATACCCTTGAGCTGGGGATCTGAAAGACAAACATATTTTGTCACTAGCCTCAAAACTTTTTCCAAGAGTTATCCCTACTTCTCTCACTGTAGGAGGAAGCTTGGTGAAGCAGCATTGCCATCTTAAAAGTAAGTACTACAACGGGATGGGTCCTGATGGAGATGGAGAAAAATCTCGCCGCAGAGTATTATTAGGCCAGTTGCATGTCCTGTTCTCTGCCTCCAACATCCTTCATTATAATTAACAGAAATAAAACACAGAAAAAAAAAGAATACCCCAAACACCCATAGTCAAAAGACTTAAACTAGATTAGGCCCTGCAAAAAATTTTAGATGTCAGCAATAGAGCCTTACAAAAACTAGCAAAACATTAAAAAAGCCTACTCGTTTCATATATGTCAGTAACTTACTATACTTCACACAAGTTTTAAGGACACTTGCACAAAAAGATGTCTCCTTTCACTCTTATCTGCTATAATATTTTGTAACAGTCCCATCTGAAGAGTTCCCAAAATATTTTACCAATCCAGAAGCAGATATAATTCACCTGCCCTCTCCCACCCCACAGGGAATAACACCCACAGTCAGGGCAAGACATAACCCTCCTTCAACAGAGAAAAAAAAAACTGAAAAAACCCTTAGTAAGCTAAAAATACATGTGAAATTCAGGTAGCTGAACAGTTAAGCTACCCTGTTTAATACTCTGCATTTATGAAAATTGCCATGAATTGGGCAGGGGCCACAACCTTATGATTCATCTCAAGGATGGTGCCTTACCAAATCAAAAATTAAGCTGCTGCAGAAATGGTTCAGTGCTGAGGAAGAGGACATCACATCTTAAAAAAAATCAACAGTGCTACCTCTGTGTGATATTGGTTTTAACATTGTTTAATATAAACTATTAGGCCCAACTCCAGGCAGCCAGTACATCAACTTGTGGGGACGTGGCATTAAAAGCATCGATATCATATCATGCTTAGCTCTGCAATAGTGAACTAAAATCATAAAGGCTTTGAGACAGATGTGTAATAAAATGAACAGGTGAACTTCTAAACCAGACAGAAATTATTTCCATGCAACCCTGTGGCCAGAATATAAAATCCTCCTTGAATTTGTGCATAATTGCTCTCACAATCAATCATGCTGGGTTACTTACAGTGTCCTAAGGGGAGGTGAAAATAAACACTAAACAAAACTGCCTCTGAGTGGAATGCTCTGAAGTTTTCTATAGAGGCTCTGTTCCATGAAATGATTATGAAAATGGTAAGTTTTTCTAAAATATGCAAATGAAGTCAGATTAAACAATAAACCCATCTAAATGAAAAATGTAAGATTAAACTGTAAATATGATAGAAAATGTTACTATATATATTAATACTGTAAAACATTTGAGGCATGGAAATAAATAATATAAACATTTGATGATCAACATGTAAGCACATTGCAACTTTTTTTTGCCTTTAACTGCAAATTTTGCTTTCCGTGAATTTTTACGTTAGCAAAAGTTTCACAATCTTTATATAAAAATATTCAGAAACAAATATTTTTTATATTTATAAACAATAAACTGTATTTTCTTTGAATGTACTGTCTCAATCGACTTTATCAGGCAACTCAAAAGTATTTTCATAATTTAAAAGTGAAAAGTGAGCTCCTCTTATACAAACACTACTCCTATCAATGCATGCTTTCAATGTGCACTTCCAAACTGACGATTTTAAACATACTTGCTTTACACATATTAAAATGGCTTCTTAAAAGCCTAAAGAAAAATATTAAAACAAAACTATTAAAACTAGACCTTTAAAAAGTATTTACAGGAAAAATATTAGTATTTTGAAAAACATTTTCTACACCCAAAGAATCATGAATAAATGATTCTTTATCATAGCTTCTAGCTCAAAGAAGTATCTCACAGGAAGGCAAAGTACTGTCAACTCACTATCATCAGCTGTTTACACCTACGGATTCAAGAGAAAAATGCAAAATTTAGAAGTGGCTTTCAAAGTTGTTCTTTATACTCATTCTACTCATTTTTTTTAAATTCGTAAATAAAACCTAGTTTCTAACAAGAAATTGCACAATCATTTGTCTATGTTTTCACCAAAAGCATTATTTAAAATTAACTCTGCTTTACCAGCGATCCAAAATTACATCTGAATGAAAATAATTTGGTGGATAGCTATGCATTTCAGCTAGCGTTTCAGGCTATGTGTGATGAAACAGGGTACGAATACCCCATTTATTTGTTCACTCAAGTCCAAACACAACTAATAACTAATATAGCATGAGACCAGAGGATCCTAGTCATGTGTTTTATCTCACTTGTATGCAGGTTCAGTGGTTTCATTTGTCAGAGAACTGAACAAAACTGTCCCAAAACATGGCTCTTTCACTTGAATGTTTCATTAAAAACTGGAATTTACTACTAATAATGTCCTACTAATTAATATTTTAATTGTGCAAAGTAGTTCTCGGTAGACTAATAAATGGGAAAAAAAAGTCTTTTTATTGCCATGAAATGTAGCAACTGCAACCTTCTTTTTACTTTTTTCCTGTTGATTATTAGAACCCTTTTTACTCACCCTCCTAAAAACATCTATCTTAAAATCCTACCTGTCCTTAGCAAGATTAAAAGTTTTATTCCTGACAAGTAATGTAATCATGCATTTTTTACTAGTTCTTGATCGTAATATTTAGTTAATATATATCACAGCACTTTGGATCTACAAATCAAAGTAAATAACAACTACATGTTTTAACTAAACAGTGCTCAAAAAAACAGGGGAACTGGACAACAATTCATGGTATTTCTTTGATCTTAGCCGAAAAGCAAGCCAGATTTACTGATGGAGTTGTATGAAATGACTCATTAATCTCAATGCAAGTCATAATAAACAACAGTCAAAAAGACTACTCCATGCAGCCTCAAGGTAAATACCTCCAAGATGAAGCAGACAACCCTGTCAGGCAAGGAATTTCTCTCTTCTGCTTGCAGTAAAATAACTGACTCTTTCAGGTCCCTTTTGAGACACCCGAGCAGCAAGCAGAGAAGAGAAATCCACTAGTCCCTGTATTTCCATAGTATTTTATCTACCCTTTGTCACTTAATAACATTATAGGAACAATCTCAGCTTCAAATGCTTTGCAAATTACTTTTCTCAAATCCTTCTTGACCACACCTTTTTTTTTTTTCTTTTTTTTTTTTTTACCATCTGCTAGAAATCAGGAGCCACCAGCAATGCCCAGAAACACCAGCAGAAAACTGATGCTGCCTGTCCACAGGTGCCCCTGGGTATGTTATGTTTTTTAACTCCCACCACAGTGATACAGGTAGATGGACCAGCAATTACCTTTGCCCTTTACATCCCACGTGTGCCTTTTTCTTCTCACATGAAAGAGAAAGGGAATGGCAAGCGAATACAGCAAAATAATAAAACACAAACGAACAGGATGAGAGTAGACGACCTCACCGGAGTTCCCAGCTGTCATGATTTTATTATAGATTTTTTGCTACTAGTTCTCTTAAAGTCCTAGCCATCACAGCTAAGTAATCATGTGAAAAATACAGTTTCTATTTAATTTTAAACACCTTGAATTCAAAGGAAAAAGAAATCCCAAACCAGCAAACTTCACCATGGATCAAAATCAAAGGACAGTTCAACATCTCCTAATGATTTTTATTGATCTTATTTTGCACCTTGACTTCTGATGTTGAACAGTTCAGCGTGACAAGTCCGCAATGCCCCACCATGGAAAGAATTTTTCTGACTTGTAGTTATTAGAGGTTGTCGCTAAAAATTCAAAGACGTTGTACTGAATGGACAAAGCAACAGCTTCTCAAGCCTCTCTTCCACAGCAACCTGCGTGACAGCAGCCACTTGCAGCTCGCTTTTATTGCTTTTTTTCCCTTGTCACTGGCATCGGCAGGATGCATGATTGCAGTTAGCATGCACACTCTGTCAGTAGCTTTTCTGATGTCCTCAACAAAGGCAGAGTTTAATTAAGATGTCTTCTCTTCTCCCTCGAACAGTGGCTTCAAAAACAGCTTTGGCATTAACTCGTGATAGGCTGAGTGCAGCTCTTGCTTCAGAACGATTATGACATTTTATGTTTTGAATTAAGAATACTTTCCATTCACAAACAGAATGGTTTTAGCATCTCCTTCCCTACTTCCACAGGCTGCCAGGACAGATCTCTTTAGAATTCTTATAGGTTTAAAATAAACTAGGAGACAAAGTCATTAAATAGGTGTGTTAAGGCTTTTACTTTTCTGTTCAGACATAGATGAATTTACAATGCTAAAAGAACAATGGTGAATATGCCCCTTGTATTTCAATGCCATGAAAAATGAATCCCTTAGCATCCACTGGAGTTTTGTTAGTTTTTACCATAGAAGGGCTTTTTTTGCCTGTTGTTATTTACTTACTCCCTCTTTTGAGTAAAGGTACTAAATAAAAGACTCTTTGAGCTGGCAGGCAAATGCTTAATGGTGGGTTAGTCTCACACCAACTCACATTCTTATGGAGAATAAACTGCACTATTCAGTCAATTACCAGTCTGTCACAAAACGAGCTGCTCAGTGAGTCAAATGAAAGCTGGTATTTAGAGGAACGTTCTGCTCAGATAGCATAGCATCAAACTGATGTTAACAATCGGTAGCTCCAGGTCCTTCACGTTTTACTTGCCCTTTATTCTTCGCATTTTGCTCCTGCAGTTTTTACTTTTGGTTATTTCAGTACTAAAAATACCACTCATGCCGGTACAGAATAAATCAGGCATCTTTTTTTTAAGATTTCTGGTCCTCCAGTAGTCACCAAGACTTGACTGTCATTTCTTGCTCGCTGATGTTAGGATCAGTATTTGTTAGGCATCTTCTCCCTCATCTATTAAACTTTATTCGAAATAGCAACAACACTTATGATCTGTATTAGGATTTAAAAAAAAAAAAAACAAAAAAAAAAAAAACAAAAAAAAACCCCAAACTTCCCAAAAGCTGCAGCCCGCAGATTTCTCGTGAAGTTGGGAAGCAAACCACCCACCCAAAGCACAGGGTATCTCACCCACTCCAGACCCATCTCTGTTTGTTTGCAAGGCCTGGAAAGTGTAAAAGGCTGCTTTTCCTGACTTCTTACACAAAGGTACCCTGACAATAGTGTTGTGTGGAGTTTTGGACCGGGATTTATGCAGTGTCTCCTGCTGAAGCCACTCTACTTTGTATAATAATTAACCACCCATGGCACACTGGATTAGAATTCATCCACTAGACCACAGCTCAAGGCAGATGACTTTCGCACAGAAACCCATTGATGCTTCAGATTAATGTCTGGATACCATTCAAAACTTTAAAACATGTGTCAGTACTACTCAGTATTTTAGAAACACTTTCCACTAGGCAATTCAGCTCCAGAAAGAGGGACAAAATCCCATATAAAATTACATTTCCTTTTTGGATTCTCAAGTATTTCAGTTCCTGCTGTAATGCTTTGCCCAGTTTTCAAAAGTTGTCTTCTTCTCAAGCATACTGTTTATGTTTAATTGCAACAGTATACTTTAACAGGTACAGCCAGTACACGTGATCACATTACACTCCTTTTGCCTTGTTTTTGACAAGTTTTGCATTGTCATTCCAGCACATAAAAGTGCAGGATCCTCTGATATGCATGTTACACAACCACAAAAGCAAGCTTCCTAAAGCGAGTACATAGCCAACGGGGAATTCAAAATGCAGAATTTTGTACTGCACTTAAAGGTGATAAAATCCTAGAAAGGCATCTAAAACCGTAATGTTCCTTCATTATTAAACGCTTCAGCTGTTCTTATGATACAGCTCTTGCATTGAAAAGCTTTATACACTTCTAAATTCTTTATTATTTGACTGTCCTGTCACCTGATGTCTCAGTGTTTCAAAGTTTCTGATCCTGTTGTTTTTATTTTCTCTCACTGCTAATAGGAAATGATAAAATAGGACATTTGTATGCTAGCACTCTCTGATTTTAATAATAATGTTTTCAATATCTCATAATACACACCAGAAAACTAAAGTTTGATTAAAAACTTGAAATAAAAATATTTTTAAAAGAAAGTTTTGCTCTATTCAGGACAAAGGGGAAAAGGATATAATGTGAACTCAGAAAAGCAATAGCTTCCATTATTCCCTGTTCCCATAAGTAATAATAGTACTTATTCTGAAGCACGGTGGCTTTGTGAGCCCATTTCTCTGTGCTCGCTTATTTTTCTGTCCTCAAAATGATTACAGGGCACTCAACTTCGGTGTTTATTTTTAACACTTCTTTTTGTCCATTCATGCCTCACATCACAAGCTCGTCTCCCGCAGAACGTTGCTTTGAGAGCACATTGAGGAGAGACAGAGAGTCCTCCTACGTTCCTGCGCTGTCATTGTCATCGGCACTTCCACAGAGTTGATGAAATTTCTTGGTAAACTATGAAAGCGGGTCAGAGTTCTGCAAAACGGTTGCTTTTCTTGAAAGCACAGCATCGTACCCCTTGTACTGGCATCCTTGCTTTTGTATTGCAAATGTTTTTATGTTAACTGCAAAATGTGCTCCCTTCCATTTGCATGCACTGATGTTCTGTTTCTAGGTCTTACAACACATTTCAAACTACATGAGATTTGCTTCTTGCTACGTGGTTTTACTTGAACAAATTTGATCACCAATAAAATTACAGCAACTTGGCTTCTGTCTAGGATAATTTATATCTGTTCAGATTCACAAGATGATTGCATTTAATAGACTTGTCTACAGAATAGTTGTTAACAATCTCCTTTACTAGCCATATTATTTTTGGAGGGTATTTGTTAGAAAGGGAAGAGATTTAGGTTGTTAAGTAAACACTTTGTTCCAAAATCACATTTTTACATGGGTATGGTAATTTAATTTCAGTAACTTCATTTAATAATTTGCATTTCTCTTCCTACTAGACTATACTGTACATCTCCAATGTGTATGATCTTGCAACACATGTATTTGTTGGGAGATTTGTCCCTAAATACTGCCTTCCCCTGTTGACCCATGTTCCTTCTAATACACTAAAATTCAATGAACTCTAATTTCTCAATATCTAAAATAGCTGATTGGAATATTGAGAATAGCTGACAGGAATATTGAGAAGAAGCTGACCTCTACTTCCAGGCTTACTTAGATAGCACTAGTCACAGTTTAACACATTTAACTTCTGTCTGGCAAGCATCATCTTCCACTGACACAAAAAATCATCTTTGCAACTATGTTCACTTTCTCAAAGTTTACTTCAAAATGCTAAAAATTCTATTGTCTAAAGTTCCATGTTACCGCAGTCTTGCTATTACAATTTTTATCTGTTCTTTTAATTTTACATAGGCCTAAAAAATATCTTGTCTTATGAATCTTATTGACTTAGATAAAATAATTTTCTAGTATTTTTTTTAGGACTCCTTCCTATACCTGAACCTCTTAGTTTTACCTGGTATTTTCTTGGCTCTGAATTCTGACAGTAAAACATTAACATCATACAAAATACTGCTTAACATTTCTGTTGGAAACAAAAACATTAAGCAATAGATCCCAGAGGTAAGTAATTTCTGTGTCCTCAGTTTTGCAATAATCTCCACTTTGTTAGCTTCCCATAAAAAGGCCCTACGAAAGACCAAACTTTATTTTAGTCACATTCCAAAAATACAAAGGCACCACAATGTGACAGATTCTATTACCATTTAACTTATGTATAAAAATTGACTAATGCATTGCCCTTTGAATCAGTAAATAAATGGGTTTTACGAATGAGATTTCTCTGAAGATGTCACTGAACGTTGAAAGCACAATAGGATGTGCATAGATGACCTTTCCAAATGTAACAATGTATTTCACATAACACCTAACTAACCAAAGAATGAATTTGATTCTCCCTTTCCCAGATAATTCATATTTTTAGAACTAAATGTTTAAACATTACTTTTATTTTTACAGTCTTGACTATTTGTCTCCTTGCATGCTGCATTGCAAAGCAATGGAATATTTGAAGTAGGCTTCTATTCTTTCACAAACTGATGTAGAATTAAATTTGGAAAGTACCTAAACAATCTATTTAAAAATATTTGAAACTATCATAGTAATGCTCAATGGAGAGAGGATAGCAGGATAATTTGCAATGCTAAGTATAAAATCCTAAACCTCACTCCATTTTCTATTGTTGCATACAGGAAGTTTCCATAATACCAAGTGGCAAGGGTCCTTAAGTTGTTATTAACTTCATATAATTCTTACCAGAATACATAAAAGCCCACAAAATGAGGTAGTATATTCCCTCTGCTTAGATACGCAACAGCATCACTTCTGAAATGTGCATCTCAAGAACATAGTGTATTATATTTACTTTTACTTTCTTGCCAATGGCACAAAATATTGAAAGAAGACATTCGTGTTACTTTCAAGAAATTTTACATTTTCATCTACCACCTAGACTCAAAAGTGGAGGCAAACACAAAAATTGCACTGCCAATGAACTGGGACAAAAGGAGATTTTACCTAGTTATGAAGTGATAACTAGGAATTGCAATATATATTCTATAAAACCATAGAATCATTTAGGTTGGAAAAGACCTTTAAGACCATCAAGTCCAACCGTAAACCTACCACTGCCAAGTCCACCATGAAACCATGTCCCCAAGCACCACATCTACATGTCTTAAATACGTCCAGGGATGATGACTCCACCACTTCCCTGGGCAGCCTGTTCCAATGCTTGATAACCCTTTCGGTGAAGAAATTTTTCCTTATATCCAATCTAAACCTCCCCTGGTGCAACTTGAGGCCATTTTCTCTTGTCCTATTGCCTGTTACTTGGGAGAAGAGACCAACCCCCACCTCTCTACAACCTCTTCAGGTAGTTGTAGACAGTGATAAGGTCTCCCCTGAGCCTCCTTTTCTCCAGGCTAAACCACCCCAGTTTCCTCAGTCGTTCCTCATAAGACTTGTTCTCATATGTTATGTCACAGACTCATTGCAGAGCAAAGACAGTTTTCTTTGATAGCTGAACAACATATAAGGCTTTCCTGGTTTTAGGTGCTGAATTTAAAAAAAATCACAAATTGTTATTTCCACAATAGCGGGGTTGAGTAGACTGAGCTGAGATTTGTGCAGATTTAAGCACATAAATCAGCCAACAGAAACATGACTTCTTGTTCTTTTCCTTAGTGCTAGCAATTTAGTGCACAAATTTAAACTCCTGATAAATAAAACAATAAAAGCATTAAGCTGTGAATAAAGACAAATAAACCTGTTTGATACTTTAAAAAAAAAAATCACTCAAAAGGAAATAAAGAAGTACCAAGGAAGTTGATAAATTAATTACATTTTAATTTAGTGTTTAATGATGTACAAAACACGGGGATTGCTTGCTTTCTTTATACCCGAAAGAAAGCATTTACTATGAAAAACATGGATCAGTAAACTGACTTCCAACCTTCAAAGAAGTGGAAAAGTCAAAATTTTCCTTAGTTGAACATTATGTATTTTTATATATTATTATTTAATCCTTATGCTTTAACATGAATCCTCACTGTCAAACCATGTCATTCACCAACAATTTGAAAAGATTTCTTTACAAAGACATAAAATCCCAACAAAATGAGAACTGTTAATCACAAATTACATTTCAGTCCTCATCATGAACAAGTAATATTACTGGAGATATAGGACTCCAAAGATATGTGGCTAGGATGAAAGAAAAATAGATTGAGAAATGGATAATCCCATTGTGAAAGGGAAATAAATGTATTTCCATATTTGTTATTAGTTAGGAACAATCTTTATTGTTTCTATATAAAGCAAGATTACAGAGGTCCCATCAGACAAGCTGAAGTTTGCACAGTTGATATGAATAAAATACCTTATTTATTTAGAAAAATATTCATTTGTGTAGGAAAGCATGAATGCAATAGCATTAATTCACATGGAAGATCTACAAAAGCATTTTTAATATCATACATACAGTACCATTAATAATTATTTAACATTTTTATAACTTTCCATTGCTCTTCCACAAATGGTTGCTATTTTCAGTTTAATCTCCAAAATCTCTAACAGCAACAGAAATGAAACCAAGGCAATAACACCAAAAAAGTATAATCAAAGATCTACTGCCCTTTTTTTAAAAAAAAAAAAAAAAAAAAAAAGAAACCAAATGATATACCCAAGAAATGTCATGAGTTATAGGAAGCGGATTATTAAGAACTACTTGAACCAGAAAATAGCAAGTCATACTAAATATTTCAGTTGTTCTTTCAATTTTGCAGTTTAACCAAGTGTTACTCTGGAACGCTATTTAACCAGGGACCTGCTGAAGAAATAGCAGACATTTTCCTATACTTTATTCTATCATACACACAAGCACTTGTATATTTTATTTGTGAGAATGCAGTGAGATGGAGACAGAAAGAGAAGCAATGTGTGGCTGCTTTTGTTATCTGAGATGACATTTTCCCCAAATCCTCCCTGTGAGAAAGACGAGAGTCCTGTTCAGCCTACAGACTGCAAGGCCACATAATCTGTGGTATTAAACACAACTGAGAAATCTTAAAAGAAGCAGCTTGGAAAACTGATCTTCAGCCAGTGCAACAAGAAAATAATCCCCTGTACTTGAAGAATAGAGTCTGTACCATTTCTAATTCAGAATTACATACTTGATTCTTCTAGTATTGGTATGACAAAGCCGTGCCTCTTTACGGCAGGTGCTCCCTGCTTATTTTTTGAGTTCAAGGTTAACTTGGGCCACAACTTCAATGTTTTTTTGTCTTCTCCCCATCTCTGCTATCCAAGAAAACTCGGAACACACAGAAAAAAACCCAAACTCTTATGAAGTTACATGACCCCAGGAGCTGGGCTTTAAGGAAATCAGCATATTTTGACTCTGATGATACAGAACAGAACACAGAAAACTGTGGCCAGCAGTCACTCAACAGATCCTTTTGGAGGGACCTCAGCACAAACATTGCCACCTTGCTTCTCTGGAAATGCTCTCGCTTCAAGACTGACTCTAGCAAGAAAAAAATGGCTATCCGTGGCAAACTCCTTTTATGCTATCTAATGCTCCTAGAGGAAAAAAAAAACACAAACACAAAAAAAAACTAAAGAAAACCAAACCATTTAACCCACCTAGATTACTCTGGCTCTCTTTGAATGGCTAATTAGTACAGAATATCTAGCTACTAACCAGAAACTAAGCAGAACTATACTCGTAGCATCTGTGAGAAAATGAGCAGAAACAGTTCAACTCAATTATTCAGTAATAAGGAGTAAATTCTCCAATTCTGAGTCTTTTTATGATATGGCGGACACACAATCGGCAGAGACTACCCCAGCCTCCCACTGGCACCATGAACTAAACCTACAGTTCACCTATGAAAAATAGAACTATTCTATAAAGTTTCACAAGGTTGCAAAGGTCTGCTAGGTTTTGGAGGAGCTCAAAGTTGGATCATGCTTTGATGGAGACCTGCCCAAATACCTCAAAAACACTGAAAGGGCTTTCAATCTCTAAATCTAGATTTCATTACAATGCAAACCAGAACAAATAGCTTTCCAATATATAACATGAACGACTTAGGAGGAACGACTGAGGGATCTGGGGTTGTTTAGCCTGGAGAAGAGGAGGCTGAGGGGAGACCTTATCACCCTCTACAACTACCTGAAAGGAGGTTTTAGAGAGATGGGAGCTGACCTCTTCTCCCTGGCGACAAGTGATAGGACAAGAGGAAATGGGTTCAAGTTATGTCAGGGCAGGTTTAGATTAGATGTTAGGAAGCATTTTTTCACTGAAAGGGTTATTAAACATTGGAATAAGCTGCCCAGAGAGGTGGTGGATTCACCATCCCTGGAGGTGTTTAAGAAAAGGGCAGATGAGGTGCTTAGGGACATGGTTTAGGAGTGGTGGTGTTTTTATCAGGGTAGGTTAATGGTTGGACTTGATGATCTTAAAGGTCCCTTCCAACCTCACTGATTCTATGATTCTATGAAAGTGAAATAAAAATAAGTAAGAGTTGCATAAGAAATCTCCCAGCCTACCTAGTGCATTTGTGCAGTGACTTCATAATCTATTTTTTCATCCTGCTGTGCCTCCAGTCCAGCTTTCTCACCATGGAGAACTGGCTATATATCTACCACCTGTACTTTTTTAAACCTGTTCAGGTGACAGGCTCTCCTTGCCCTGTTTCTCACATCCTTTCACTCCCTACCTGTTGTACTCTTCAGTCCGGCATCCTTTCCCAGCTGTACATCTCCAACTATGCTGAGCAGTCAAGAGGACATAAGAAGGCAGCCCTCCTCCCTGCTGCTCAATCACATCTTAACTTTAATACATCTTAACTTTAATAACAAAACATGTTTGTAAACATAAACGAATAAAACAAATACACCATAGCTCACATATATCCTCTTTCACAAATTTATAGAAACACTCAGGTTCTCTTTAGGCTAACTACGTACTTAACAGAACATACAAACTTCACCTCTTAGCTACCACAAAGTAATACACAGTCTATAGTTTCTGGTTGTACACACAGAAGTCTGTCAGCACACTGAGCCAAAGCCACCAGCAACATCATCATCAATCACATGCATTTTGCAGAGTAGTGAGCCAAACTGAAGATCCATGGCACTTCTGAATGTGCATTTTCTCCCACAAAGTGTGATACAAAACTGGCAAAAAAAAAAACAAACCAAAACATATTCCTCAAGTGTGCTGAGCCACAATGCTTCCACAATAATGGCTCCTCCCTTCACTGTCTGCTTGGCCAAAACCAGTTACACCAGCATCATTCCTTGTCAAGTCTGGCATCATCTCTTAATTTATTACAGATGTCCAATTACGTGTGTGAAGATACTAAATGAGGCACCCATGGTTGGTGTCTTCCAAGGACATAACAAGTGACATTCCTCTGACCAGGTATAGACACCTGACACTGAGCTAGTGATCTCGAACTCCTTCAAGAAGGAGTGGGGAGAAACAGGCAGCTCTAGGTATGATTTCTCTCATTCTGAAGGCCAGATCAAAAATGCACCGAATGAGTTACACCCAAGAGAGCTTACTTATCCACTTAAAACATCTATCATATGCTCTTCAGCCTTGTTCACCCTCTGGAGATACTCAAGCTTTTGGATGAGCCTTTCCTCCCCAGGACTCAACTCCAGCCCCTGTCAGATAATTCTGTTTTGACTAGCTAGACTTATGGTCTGACCCAGACAGCTACTCGTTCACTCTTATGTTGTGTTAGGAGACCCACCTATACTATAAAAATGCAGCCATATGGGCACAAATAAATTTAAACTGGTTTGCTTAGCATCCTCAGCTATCTTTTCTCACACCAGGGTTTCCACTCCACCTTTTACGTTGAAGTTTTACAGAACATACACATTCAACTAGCATGCTTTAAACAGAAGTCAAGCGCAATTTCGTTGTCCAGATTTGTTTGCTGGTACTGCAGCAGTACCTTGTGAGCCCCAGTGAAGACTGAGTTACCACCGTGTGAGCCTGCACGCAGAAGAGCCAACAGGTACTCTCCTACAGAACAAATTGCAACCTCTTCTGAGTATTGATATTAAACTCTCTTTAAATCTCTTACGTTTCCTGCACATTAATTATACCGATAACTCAAATGTTACCTGAAGCTGAAAGATTAGAGATGGAAAAGCAGGAAATTTCTCCCTGGGATTTCCACAGCAACTTTTGCCCGCCCCCGGCGACGTTGCACCGACAGCACTGCCATTAGCCCAGATCACAGCAATAAGTGGCACAAATTTAATGCTGTAAGAATGTCCTAACAACAGCCCTCCATTGAATATTTCAGCTTCCTTTAGAATCACAACCCGCGGCCTGAGCTTTCCACGGCCAGGGCTAAGGCTGGCAGCTCAGGGCCGGCTGCACAGCCCCGGGCCCGGGGTGCAGGCCTCAGCCCAGTGGAGGCCCCTGGGCTGCGGGCCAGTCGGCAGGCCAGCACACTAACTTCCAAACCCTGCGTTGACTCGGCATAGTGTAAAATTACTCGCTGCCTCTCCCCTTCTCAACTTCTAATCCTCACGTGCTCTGATTTGGGCTGCCTGATGTGTAGTCCAAGGGCTGCTCAGCTATACCGTACCCAGAGGTGCTGCTAGTGCTTCACATCTAATACTGCGGGTGAAATGCTGCACCGTTTAGTAACATAACACATCTCTGGTGCATGTTTACACACACTTCACAAACAACATGGCATAGCATGAAATACCAAACACATTTACTTTTTACCAGGATATAAGCTCAAGCCTCTCCAGCTCCTAGGTGCAGTCAGAAAGGAAAAAACAAAACAAAACAAAACAAAACAAAACCAACCCAGAAAGGATATTACTAATTCAGAAAGCTGTCCAAAATTAATCTGCTTCCTTTTCAACGGAGCTTACATTATAGCGGAAGTGCTTTTTTATTTTTCAGAGGCCTTTGATGTAGTTCTCTATTTCTACACTCAAATACAGCAGATATCTCCAACATAAATCCTGTTCAGATTTGACACACAAGCCAAACTCCCTTTTCTACACACAGGTGGGGCATGCATAGGCCTCATTTATGCTTTATTAGCTTCTTCACTAAAATCTGTGCCAGTGGGCCCATCAAGTGGGTCACATTGATTTTTCTAAGAAATTTTTTTTAGCTGCATGCAAAGTATGGCTTTACCAGAGAAGGAAGAGGAGGAAAGGGGAAAGAAGGTAAAAGCTCTCATCACCCCAACTAACGCACTGTCAGCTTTGTGCTGCCGCAAAACTCACCCACCATCTTTTTTAGTGCATATTTTATGGATAAACCAGAAATCTGCTGCTTTATAATAAAAGTGTCACTTTAGCTGTTTCTAGGGAACATAACAAGACAGCAAAAGAATAACAAGACATTGGAAAGCAGCTGAGCAATGACTTTGCTTTCAATAAAAGGGTTGAAGATGCTGGGCCATTCCCTACCTAAGGTAACCATGCAGTCCTTGCCACTCTATTGTCAAAGCAACAGAGGGGTTTTTCAGCAGGTGCTTCCTTGTTTCAACAGCAAGTAGAGAATGAGCAACTCATCGAGAAGGCTCAGAAACTATTTACACCATATCACTTTAGGTTTCTAAGATGAGCACCCTGACTCTTTCTCTAAAAGGTCGTAAACTTCTCAGGGTGCCTGATGCTGAAGACTGAAGTTGGATGATGCAAATCAAGGAACCATGGTGTCACCCAGGATGGTTGCAACTAAAAAAGGACTTGGATCTGAGTCTCCATAGCACCAGCAACTGCCCCTAAGTAGGACGGCTGGCCTTTGATTTTAGAACCAAGATCAACAGAAGTTTTTTGTAGTTTACCAAAATAAAAGAAAAAGAAACCTTGAAATACAAATAAAAAATGAATAGATTAAAAGCTTTTCCATTCTTCTCTAATAGGCCAAAGTGAGCAATGGTGTACCACTGGCAGTTAAAAAAACATTAGGTCACACCAAAACAAACAAAATAATGAACAACTCAGAGTTTAAATCCTTCATTTCCTGAAAAACTTAATTCAGTCAAAGAGTAAATATTTAATACCAAAGATGAATGCAATTTTATAATTTTGAAATTAAATTGACTAACCACTTGAAATATTCAAGAATTGCTTCAAAACTGGAAAAATAATAGTAATAAATATTGCAGAATGTCTATCTGAAAATAAAAGGGTAACTCCAGATTGCTTCCAGGTTCACACCTTTCCCCCTACAAAGAGCAACATGGTTAAACTTCAGAGGGGACAGGGCTGGTCCAGAGCACTAGGGCACGTTCCTGGAGGAGGATGAGCACTGGCCTCATATTGCAAAGTCACAGTAATAAGACCCTGTGCCAGCAGATTTTCAGGCAGAGCCTAAACACAGGAGATCAGCATCACCCTCACTTTACAGGCAGCAAAACAGAAGCACAAAGAGGATGGATGGTTTATCCAAAGCAGCAATAAAGATGAGGTTTTCTGCATTCTAGTCCAGGATGTAGATGCCCCTACCAAGCTATACAAAAGGACTTAATATGCCTGGAAAAGACACAATTAACTACTGGATAGACAGAAACTACTATTTACAGGCATGTCAGAGGCCAATTACTACCCTGAGCTTTACATTAAATTGAGTGTGTTTATTTGTGTAAGACAGTATTAATCCCACTGCTGAGGCAAATGGAAAGATTTTAATAGAGGAATTTAAAGTGGGGGAAGTGAAGGCAAGGGGAAAAGGCTTTCCACTGTTAATAAAATAAATAGATGTCAGCACAAATAGACATCACTTATTAGAAGCCTTCTATCTGTGTAGCAGAATGACAGCTTATAAAATCTTTCCCCAGTGCTTTAATATCTAGTGATGAATGCAACTGGAAGGGAAAAAAAAAAAAAAAGGAACACTTGTCAACAGTTTCCAAACAATTCCAAATAAAATAATCTGCTGTAAAAATACATTTTGGACAATTCATGCCAACTACTGGCTATGTGTTGTTCAGAATAAATAATGTCTCAGTGGGATTACCTCCTTTGAAAAGTCACAAAGCATTTTAATGGCAGTGTTTGTACACTGTAAATAGCTCTAAGACTTTTCGTAATCTCCTGAGACATTTAAAGATGAATAAACTGGAAATTATTATGAAGTTTACCTTAGATAGTGTTGGGACACGAGTAAAAATCTATAATGTTGAATTTCTCAAAATCTCCTAAATAACTAAACATTAGTAAATGCTTCAGGTTTCTTCCACAGAAATGTCTGTACTCGTCATGTTAAAAGAAGGTAAATGTTGGTGATGAGAGCTAAAATTAAGATAACCAGAATTTTTTTGATCAATAGAAGAGGAAGGCAGGCAACTGTAGGTAAATGTTGGGGAATTTTAAACTTCAAAATCTACTTATTCCACCATAAAACACTCCTCCTTCTTTAGAAATCCAACTTCCCTTTGAGACAAGAATACAGTTTTCTCCTCAGCTCTGCTGAGAGCTGGAGACTTTGGAAAGCTGAGCTGCCACCGCAGTGCAAGGGAAGGCTCCCAAAGGTTCAAGCTCACAGCTCCACCAGGCAGCCTGATGTCTGTCCAGACACTGGAGACTGGGAGGCTTTCAAGAGGCAAACAGCTTGGGTTTGGGACCTGTAGTACTGTTGTGGGTCTCAACTCTCCTCAGGCCTGCTATGCAGCATCTCAGGAACCGGGAGCAACCTAGTTCTAGAGTAGACTTTATGACTAGAGTAATTAAAACTTCAAGAGCATACATCTGATGTAGTCCTGCTAGGCTCCCTTCACAGCTAGTGGAGCTGTCTATTTCAGGATGCCATGAATTACACCCTAGAAGTAAATATTTTTCATTAACTGCATGACAGCCTGTCATAGTTTAACCGCAGCTGGCAGCTAGAACCAAGCAGCCGCTCACTCACTCCTCCCAGTTGCAATGGAGGAGAGAATGGGAAAAGTAAAAGGAAGAAAAAACCCATGGGTCGAGATAAAGACAGTTTAATAGGTAGAGCAAAACCTGCACACGCAATCAAAACAAACCAAGAAATTAATTCACTGCTTCCCATTGGCAGGCAGCTGTTTGGCCATCTCCAGGAAAGCAGGGGTCCACCACATGTAATGTTTACTTGGGAAGACAAACACCATAACTCCAAATATCCCCTCCTTCCTTCTTCCTCCCCCAGCTTTATATGCTGAGCTTGACATCACGTGGTATGGAATAACCCTTTGGTCACTTGCGGTCAGCTGTCCCGGCTGTGTCTCTTCCCAACTTCTTGTGCACCCCCAGCCTGCTCGCTGGTGGGGTGGTGTGAGGAGCACAAAAGGCCTTGAGGCAAAAATCCAAAGGCAAAAATCCAAAGGCAAATCCAAAGGCCAAGGCAAAAATCCAAAACACCAGTGCCCTATCACACCATTTTCATCCCAAATCCAAAACACAGCCCCACACCAGCTGCTAGCAAAAGAAGTTAACTCCATCCCAGCTGAAACCATGACACAGACAAAATATGAACCTGTAAGTTGCTCAAGCTTTGGTGTCTATGTAGCAAGAATTTGCATTCAATCAGGTGAATCTCAGCCCAAGCGTGTAGGGAAACTCCATGGCTACCAATTAATTGTTTGGAAAACATATTTTGTTTTTCCTGAAACTACAGTGGAATCAAAATATCCCAGAAAAATAGTCTGATTCAATGGTAAACGACCACAACAAATAATCAACAATATAACAGATGATTGCAATTAAACTTCTCTGAGAAGTGTTGCGAGTCATCTGAATCCAGTCAATATCAAAACCCTTTGAAATGCCATCCTGAAGGAAGAACTTTTTCAAAGCTGGCCTTAACAGAAAATTATTTCCTACTAGAGACAACAGGAAAACTTCTGTGCTCAGTAACTCTGGTTCTCTCCAAAGAGCTTAAGATGACCACCTTAAAGCTGGAAGTCTGAAGAAACACATGGCAACAGTTACACCTTTCCTGAAAGACACACCTGAAGGGGGACAGACCCTCTGCTATTGTGGCACTCACCTGCAGCATTCCAGAAAATTAACTACTTCCCTGTCCTACTTGCTATCTTTCTTATGCAGTTCCTTGAAGAAACAAGTTTATGAGATCCTTCAACAAGCAGACTGCATAAAGATCTCTGATTTTGTTTACCAAAACCTGTACAAAATTTGGTTATGATCATCAAGTTCCAAACTTGCAGTCCCAGAACCAACAGACTGTATTTTATTTTCCCATTACAGAACCGAAACTAATTCCAACTATCTGTCTGTTTTGGTAGCAGAATAAGAAAAATAAACTCAGTGAAATATATTGGGGATACAGGGATAAACCTGAAGTTCAGAGTTGTTTTGCTACATTTCTATATTGTTCATCTTTAAATCTCTCTCCACCCGTAGCAAAGCCTGACTTTGCTGCCAGCTCCGCTCCGCTGACTGAAATGACATAATTGCCGTCAGGGAGCTGGTTGTCACAAACCAACTGTTATTCCCCTTGGTTGTGTTTTAATACATGAAACTGCAAGATCATGGCCGATAAGAGGCATTACAGAACTAATAATATAAAAGTTAAAGCCTGAATAATTAATGTTACAGTACTTCCTGAATAAGTCTTGTATACCTATCATAGTTTTTTAGATGGAACAAAATATGTATAGCTCATTTGTTTCGGGTTTTTTTTTTGCCCCTCAGGGTAATCAGGTGTCTTACCACTATGGCTGTACAATACTGCCCAGTCAGGATGCGCCTGTCAAAACGGGCTTTGACTGGAAATGGGCTTCTGACAAAACAGAATATTCAGCACGCTTTGCAGTGAAAAACTCCACAAACCTAAATGTCGGTTTGTTTTCCCAGATGACAGTAACAGTCATTTTCTGAACAGCTTTGTTTAATAAGTTGTTGGTATTACTACTATTCTGATTTCCAAGCCAAAGCTTTTAAGCAGTTTCCGATGCACTGCTATCTCCTTCTGTTCGGAGCTGCTTATTACGCAGACCACAAACCACTTCTGCTCCAGTTTTGGGTTTTGAGTGGTCTCAGGGTGTGGGCCTAAGGCAACATGCCTTCCAGTGGTCTAAGCTTTGTCACAGCAGAGCCAAGGATAACTATGGCCTTGCCTACATCAGAGAGACATATCCTTCTCCTCAAGAGTCCAAGTGCTCGTGGAAGCAGCATCACCGCCGTACATACTTGCCACAGCAGTCACATAAATATCCGGAGTAACTTAACACCTAATATCATAACTGATCTACATGTGTTATGTTATCTATAGCTGCATCCTGTTGCTAGGAAATGCAAAACAACATCTTCCCTCCCTTCTACTGTTTTTTCTAATTTAATTTGCAGACACATAGTTACCCAAGCGGCATATAAGCACTATGGCATCTGTTTCACCGCTCCCACTGGAGCAAGAGGTGAGATCCAGCACTGGTTGATCTTACTGTAACGACTGAGCACCAGCCCCATGGCTAGCTTTCCTTCAGTCTTACATTCGCAATGCAAAAGGGTGGCATCATAAATCCCTGTGACTTCCAATGGCAGGACTGAATAACTGCGAGTTGGGATGGTCGGAGTACAATCCTGTTTCCTTTCAAAAGCATCTCTGCTGAAGTTTGCAGGCAAAGGTGGTGGCAAAGGGCTTTCAGAGCTATAGAAATTAATATTTCTCCTTCCCCTGTGGGAAAACAAATAGGAAAATTTCTATCTTGCTCCAAATATAGAGTCTGAATGACCCCAATAAAGAAAATCTATTCAATCTTCTCAGCTTCCCCTGAAATAGGAGCTTAGATACCAGTAAATAGAAAAACTAACAATATTCAGAATCAGCTGACTGATGAACTGCCTCACAATTGTTTAAAAAACACTGATCCAGTGCCTTCCTACAAAGAGAGAAGAATAAACATAACTAGGCACACACTCAAAGTGCGGAAAGCCCAATTGCATCCAGTATGCAGAAAGACCAAGGTCCAATTCATCATGAAAATGTTCTCTCAAAGCTCAACAAGGGATACAAGACCAAAAAAAATAATACTGGTATTTCGATAGTTGTCCCCTAAAGACACTTTTTTGTTTCCATGGCAGTAGACAGTAGAGTCCAAAACTGTAATTTTCATGTTACTTTAAAAAAAAAAAAAAAACAAACAAACTTCACAGGGATAAAAATTCAGCCCAATAACCAAATGGAGGCATTCAGGACTCACCGAGCTGTCAACATATTAGAGCCACTGTGCGAGACATTGCTGATACTATGGCAGAAGTGAAGAAACATTTTTTCACCTCCTACACAGCTATGACATATCCCTAAAAAAGAACTCGGTATGCCACAATCTATTGAACTCAGGATGAGAGTTGCGCCATTAGTCCTCTGGTGTCACATCTGAACTGCTTTGGAAAATAAACAGCACGCACCCAAATTCTTCCCATGTAATAGCACACATCTGTCTGGAAAGTAACTGTAACTAACACCATTATACATATAAACTATTATACAAACAAAACCTAGCTGCATCTCATAAATCGAGTAAACAGAATAAAAACAAATAGCAAATAGTCAAAGACTGTTTCTGTGTCAGGTCTTGTCTGTAGCAGTCTGTGTCATCCTTGATACAATTAATGGCAACAAAAATACCTAAAAAGAAGCAAAACCTTTTTGCTGCTTCAGGCTCCAAATGTGGCTGGTTTCCCTACTGTAATTAGGAACTGAAGTTAATCACACTGCTTATGTAAGTAAGAAGCCTGAATTCAAAGATACTGCTCCAAACAACACCAATTATGTCTTAGATGGATACTAATATCAGGACAGAAATAATTAAAAATTAAAAATTACATTGTCTTTACAAGTCCGTTTAATCTAAAAGTACTTACATCTCTAGTCAGGTTATTCAGCTACATTCAACTTGCCTTTTCCACACCTTAACGTGACTGAATTTTCTTAAAGTTAAGCCAAAATTTGCAGTGAATGCTTTTGGAATAACAGCATCAGCAATTTACTAGCAATGTAAACTTAACTACTTATCTACTTATACTTCACCCTTATACTACTTATACCTAAACACTCGTTAGCAGAGAGTAGAAAACAGGCTTATGTTCCTTACATCCCTCCTTATACTTAAAACAAATTCCAACTGTGAAAAACAACATACTGATACTGTGTGAAGTTGGTAGCAAGCTGACAAAATTACGGTTAAGAACCTCTAAGCATAATTTTTTTTAAAAATAAGATTCACTATGTTCCTCACACTTGTGCTACTCAGTCTGCTTAAACTATGGGTTTTTCAGCTGTTATTATCGGAGCTCTGTAAGTGGAGAGTTTTACTAAGCCAGATCCTGAAACTTTGACTGTTTATCCATGCCAAATTTTGAATAGGACCTGCCCACTGACATCCGATGTCCCAGAAAGCCACCCCGGTAATTCAACAGAAATGTTTGCTCATGCCACCGGCTCATTTCAACCATTATGTCTGCAACATAAACCCCTGGTAAACAGGGTGATGACTGTTTGTTTGATGGAATTGTACTGCATATGGTAAGTGGCTCTGAGATGGCCATTGGCTTGATCCTGCCACTTTGTCATCGCAACAATGAGATAAAAAAGACTATTTATAAATTAGTTTAGCTACAACCAGGTTATTCAGGCTTAACCCACACTGATTTTAGTAGCTTTTAACTGTATGGAAAACCTGATGAGTTTTTGTTTCTCTGTTGTTAACAGAGACACAATTTTGAGACAAAAAAAGTCTGAGAGTGCTGATATACCTACCTGTAAGTAGAGGACTAGAGAGTATGGCTAATGGGAATGGCTTCATTTTTCTTTCTTTCTGCAGTTTAGAGTCAATTATCTCTACAGTGATATCCACTGTTTCCAAAGAAAGATGGCTGCTTACTAGTAACATTCAAGGTTTTCTAAATGCCATAATTAATATAAATCTGAGCCATCCACTCGATTTATTGACATGCATAACTTTTTTGCTCATTTTACATAGACATTACAACAAAATACTTTTTAGACAGAGCAGTACATATCAGTTTTACAAACATTCCCCGAATCATGTGCATTGCATCAAAAGATCTGTTTTTAGGGTAGTAACATCACAACCTCACAGTTGTTTAGCACATATAAGCTACTTAGACAACAGAATGTAATGAATAAATTTACATCTACAAATGGACTAAAATGCTAAATTTCTTACTTGTACATAAATTGCAAATTTGGGGACATCTGACCTTTAGAGCTGGAATTCAAAAAGTTGAGTCTCTTTTTCCTTAAATATTGCCACAAAACATCATTACTGAGGCTCTGTGGAAGCAGGTCTCATTTGCTTTACGAGAAGTCTATGACATAGGAACTAGAATGACAGTTATTTCTACTTTATCGGAAAACGAAAATATAACTGGAAGCAATAATGAAGTGGGATTTACCAATCTCATGCCTGGAAGAGTTCAACCATAAACTAACCTCTGCACAAAACCATCTTCAGAAGGGGAAAAAAAAAAAAAAAAGTAAGGTATAAAAAAGGTTCTCAGAATCCAGACTGTTATTTTAGGCAAGCCAAAACTTTGCTAGTAAGGAAGCCTTACAGTCTTAATTTTTAAATATTTATTAAAAAGTTATAAATCATCTGTGCACCACACCCTGTTTGGAGTTTGTGATAAACATAAAACTTGACTAAATGAATAAAGATATTCAGATGAAAAAAATAACTTGCTTGGTAGTGAGAACTGATGATGATCATGATGTATATTGTTCCCTGTTAGTAATTTTCTGATGAGTTCCTTAGGAGGAACATATATATTTTCAAATCCTTAAAAATTACACAAGCTACTTTCAATAACATTTACTAGAAACAACAAAGGTTTGCATTTCTTCAGACTATCTGCATCAGCAGGGATCAATCTCTCTCAACTTTTCAACCCCAGGAATAGTTTTCTATTAAAAAATTCTGAAGTATGCTGTGTTATTTTATAATTAGTCCTACTTCTTGGCATAGTCGTGATCCAAGATAATTGACAAGATAATGAAAAGGAAGTAATAACGGGAGGAATCAATTATTAACCTTTTGCGTGACCCTACACAAGAAAAGGGTAAGACAACCACACTTAGGTCTTCATCCTGTAATCATACCTCTACTTGCTTAAGGGCAAGCATGGGTAATTTTCAGGACTTCAGTGCCAGAAGTACACCTCCAGGCACACGCCTGACCAGAGCTCTGAGAAGACTTGCATTGGACACAAGGGGAGCCTTGCCAAAATCCAAAGGGCTGTAGCCAAAAGGCTGCTGTGCAAGTCTCTTTCTAGTGTTGCAGAAAGAGATTCCATTGTTGATGGAATCTTACTTTTGTTGGCTTAAATAACACGGTTTAAAATGCTGTTAGGAACAAAGTATTACACATTTCATGTGTATTTGTTCTGATTACAAAGAATGAACTGTTCTGATTATACAACAAGAAAAGTGAAAGAAGAAAATAGAGCAATGAAGTTTAAGAGTTCATTTATTTCATAGTCACTGGTATACAGATTACAGTGGCAAATTTTTCAACTCATCAGAATTTCTTATGAAGAGATACAAACTGCTAATTAAGGTAGAGGAATTCAAGTCTCAGTTATACATCAACTACATAGATGAAAATGAGAGGACCATCTGTTTAAGCTAGGATATTCACAATGCATAAAGCAGTAAGTGTGTGAACAACTGAACAGTCAGTAAATGTTGCAAGATTTTGGAGCAGTTATGAACTATAATCCATGAACTACAGAGTTTAGGTTACAAGGGAGAATGATTGGAGAAAAACCTTACTTCATCACATTTATGAACATAACAATTTGTTGTAAGGCTGTTCTTAAAAACAAAACTTAGAAGAAACAATCATGGATTAAATCCAAAATAAATAAAACCATAAATACCTATTTTATTTATACTCTAGGAAAAAGACTGTTCTTTATGAATTACCAATAAACTTCACACATGTTGTTCTAATCACAAAAATTAAGTCTGCTCTTACATGAAAAACTCTGCTACAGATTTGGAAAGAAAATATAAGTATCATACTGAAATAAACTTCTTGGTGAAGTACTCACTGTTTCATTATACAATGTACTTTTTAAAGAAGAGCACTAACGTAATCCAGGCATTATTGATATGTAATGTTTTCATACAAGTAGGTATATATAAACCATAAATGTAGTACTTATGATCACAGAAGTCTGAAGTAATAATTGCCTTTCAAAGACATCCTTTCACACTACAGAAAATACTACCCTAAAAGCATAGTAATTTTAGTAAAAAAAAACCCATTGCTCTAGTTTTACACAATAAGTAGGGAAGTGAGTCTCTTTATAACAGTCAGGGATTGCAAATTCTCATCAAAACCAAACTAGAAATACCTATAATGCCTTAATGGAGACCCTGGTACCAGCTCTCAACTCTAGGCTCATAGTTCCACAAGAATCTCTGCTGTTAAAAAACCTGCTGACCTTTTCTTAAGCCTGACATATCTGTTGTTTCCTGAGTGACTTTGAAATTCAGTAACAAAAATGCCCTGAGGCTTGAAAAGTCCCTTTTCACTAGGACATGAAATTCCACTCAGTTTTACCTGTACAATGAACCATTAAAAATGGAGACTAATTTAAAAAAAATACATTACTTCCTTTCTCTCATTTGGATTTTTTCAAAAAAGACTGGAAATAGTCTAGCAACCAAAACTACATGCTTTCTGGAGCCAGACTTCAGAGTACCAAAGCAGGAGCAGCAGCAGCTACATTTAGTGTATTGGATAGATCTTAGAATTTGCAAAATAAAGCAAAAAGGGCAGGCTTTGCAAAGGAAATGGTATCTAATTAAGAAGGACTTTTTTCTTTTTACCTTTTTTTAAAAATTAACTTCTACAGAGAGAAAAAGACCACGTGCTTGTATTTTGTAATACTGAATTATTCTTACATGAAATAAAATGCTTGATTTAATATTTTAAACAAATGCTGAGTTCCATCATGTATTTACGCTGATTACTGCCAATCAGCAGTCCAGTCTTGGTTCAATTTACAGCAGTTTTATATCACAGTAACTCCAATGCCTTTCAAAAGTTCTACACCTGGGCAAGGGATTAGAATCAAGACCACAAATCTAATTAAATTGTTTAATTTAGTAACATCCTAGAGATTATACCTTATATCCTAGGGAAAGGATATACTTCACATTTCTCTTGCAGTAAACTTTCTCTAGCTTCATTTATGAAAATCTTACTGAACAACCAATATCATGTTTGTTAGCTTGTACTCACCATTTTATGAAATGGCAACCAAAACATTCAGGGATCCCGAAAACCATCAAAGGACAAGGTTTCTGTATTTCTTTCAACATAGTCCATCTATTTAATTTTTTTATGAACCTTTTACTCTTTACTTCTATCAATCTTATATTAGCTTTCCTTAGAAATACCAAAATTCTCCATCTTCTTTGCATCTACTCTGCACTGGTGAGGCTACAACTGGAATACTGTGTCCAGTTTTGGGCTCCCCAGTTCAAGAGGGACAGGGAACTGCTGGAGCGAGTCCAGCGAAGGGCAACTAAGATGATTAAGGGCTTGGAGCATCTGCCTTAGGAGGAAAGGCTGAGAGAGCTGGGACTCTTTAGCCTGGAGAAGAGAAGGCTGAGGGGAGACCTTATTATGGCGTACAAGTATCTAAAGGGTGGGTTGAAGGAGGATGGAGCCAGGCTCTTTTCAGTGGTTCCAAGTGACAGGACGAGGGGCAATGGGCACAAGTTAGAACACAGGAAGTTCCGTTCAAATACACGGAAAAACTTCTTTACGGTGAGGGTGACCGAGCACTGGCACAGGCTGCCCAGGGAGGTTGTGGAGTCCCCTTCTCTGGAGATTTTCAAGACCCGCCTGGATGCAGTCCTGAGTAATGTGCTCTAGGCAATCCTGCTCTGGCAGGGGAGTTGGACTAAATGATCTCTAGAGGTCCCTTCCAACTCTGAAAATTCTGTGATTCTGTGATATATTTATTTATTTATTTACAGAAACGTAAATTCAAGTAATATCACCTATTTCGGGACATGCTGAAATCACCTCTAGTTTGCAACATAGAATCAGAACTCGAGAGTCCTGAACTCGATTCCTGTTCATCCCTAACTTGATCCAATTATAGGTTCCTAGATCCTGGCACCAAAAGCAGCTAGTGTCTTTCTTGGCACCAGTAAAGGGTATGTTCCCTCATTTTCAGTCCCACAGGAAAATATATTGGAAGATCTAAACTTCATCTCATCAAGTTATCAGATTTATATAATTGAAACGAAAAACTAAACCTCTAATGTACAGAAATGTCAGAGTCTACAATGCAATGAAAGCAGGTTGCTGATTTTAGATCACAATAGAGAAAATCAGAGCTCTACTAATTTTCTCATACTCTTCTAGTATGGAATGTAGTTTCATATACTCTTTCTATTTTCTCACCACTCAGTCTATGGTAGAGCGTGAGATCTGAATAAGCACTAATAACTCTTGAGAACAAAAATGTACTGGTTTCAAAGGGTTTCAGAAAAAGCTGATGGCACAGTAAGAGTACATGCCATTGGGATATATCTTCCTGTCTATGACTAACTCTAATGCTTGCCCAAAGTAGAAAAGAGCTTACATATCACCAAGCAAGATAGCCCTCTGTTTACTCATTACAAAAAATGGGTATCCAATCTCACAGTTTTGTGTCTCTTCAAATTTCTAAATTATTCTTAGAACCAAAATGAAAACGCTTTAACAGCAACGTTTTCTGTAATAAACTTTTTGAGTGTTAGCTCTATATTAAAATTAATTACTGCTATTTATAAGCTACTGACTTGAAAAAACATTTTTCAAAATGGGTTTAAACACTCATTTTAGTTTAATTGAAATTAACAGACTGAAATACCCTGAAAAAATGACATCCACTAAGAGATTAGATACTGTTAAAAGACAGAATTCTGTCTTCAAATACAATATAGAAACCTGACCTCACTTACAATTTTTCTGTCGCTACACCACCATGAATCAGAAACTACCTATACTGAAATCTCCCTTAGTATCTCTATTAATCAGATAATATAGTTCTGCAGTGCATTTAATAGTTACAATAACTGATATACCTTAAAAAAAAAAGATCAGTATATGTGGACAGAAACTGCCTGGACTTTGGAGACGGAGCAAGATCCCTCAAGAATAAACAGTTCATTTGCTAATGAAGAGTTAAATCACCAATTACCAAGTGAAGACAGTGAAAAACAATGTTTGTATACAGGAAAAATGAAATTTGGGTTCCTCCAATTTCCAATATCCTCCAGATACGCAAATTTCCTGAGGTAAATAAATGTAAACCAATGCTTATCAGGAAGAAAGAACTACCAAAAAAACCCCAAACACACAGTACTTTATAGACAAAACAAGCAAGGAATTCAACCCAAAACAACTATCAAGCCTTTGAGAAATTTCAAAGAAATCTTAACTTGCAACTATTACCAAACTTAGGATATTTAGAAAACAAAAGTTAAAATACTTACTACTCTCTGAAGTTCTCTTATTTCTACTTTTAGCACAATATTTTAAGATATACAAAGGGTATAGTTAAGTTTTTTCTAGTCGTTTTACATTAAACCAGGAGATATTCTGAAATAACATTGGTACAGCACTACATGTACGTTAAAGCCCACTATTCTGTCACCCATATTTATTTCTAAAAATCAAGAGTCCCTAAAATTATCTTACCATTTTAAAGTTATTTTTCCCCATTTCCCCTCAAAAACATCTCATTCATCACTGTTAGAGCCACCGAGACCAGTTCAGAATAAGAGAATTACATTCCAGCCATTACTACATTTCTTTTTAAAGCCTCCCTTTGCAAGCACAGGGTCTATGTGAAATACTGAATGCATGGGAAAGAAAACTTGACACTGAGTCTAACAAACCACATGTTCAAAAATAATTTTAAAATATGCTTCAAATATTTTACATGAGACACAGCATATTTACACGTTTTCAATTTGTGATGATCATGCAGTCCTTTGAACAGATTAGCAGCAATGAAGGAAAATATTTTGAAAAATTAAGAATTTTTTATATACACTGTTAAGACTGGGTTTATAGTTCCGAAAGGTTTGTGGGTTAATGCATTTAATTTGAATAAAAGTAGTGAAGAATAAGCAATATCCGTTCAACACCCAGAAATATAGACAGTCTTGCACCTAGACAATGCAGCAGCTGTGGGCTTTAGTGAACTGCCAAGAATAATTAATTCTGAGGACAGTCACATAGGAAAGTGCAGCTACAAGTTTTGGTCTGCTGAAACCTGGAGCAAGCCAGATCATCAGAGGCTGGAGATAACTGATGGGGATTCGATGCGGTCTCTACACCTGCGTGGACAGATCTCCATTTCAGTTCCACTTGCATCATTCCACAAGTAGGAGAACTAAAAACTACTTAAGGCACTATGTATATGGGGAATTACCTTACATCTGACACTACGGGCCACTCCCACGTCTGCCGCAAAACATAAGCTGATATACTGAGGAATTTTCCAAAAATGGTTTCTTTAGAGAATTAAATTACCTTTGTAGATGCAATAAAATCTAATCAGTGCGTTTTCTGAACATGTTCCCCACGTCTCTCTTTCTCATAAATATTAATGTACAAAATCAGAGGCCAAGTCATTCCAAAATTCATACACTCTATGTATAAATTTAGAAGTTTTAATGTGGTATTAGCACACAGATACAGTAAACATCACACTTGGTTTTTAATACATTTAAATGTTGAGTATTTTCCAGCAGAATACTCTCAAGGGACCTAATTAAGCAAATGACGATTTTTCAGATTAGCAAAGAAGCTAGATGTGTAGATGAAAATACAGGCTAAGAAGTTTGAATTTGCGCTAGTGACAAGCATAGGGTTTTAATCTCTGCGTACTGTAGTTGCATGAGGTGAAGAACTGACATTTATTTTCTTCTTTTTATTGGGTAGCTCCAGGTTATATAAGGTTATTTCACATGAAGACTCAAAATCTTGTCTGCCAATTCTCCCATTTGTGATTATATTAACATAAATTAAACCATTATAACTGAACAACCTCTAATCCAGGACAGGATGATTCATGACTGATTGATGTCTGGCATCAGTGTCAGGCAAGATCTTGGCTTCATGGCTACCCGGAAATTAATGACAGTGATTTCTTCATCAGATGACAGGTAGGATAAAATAAAGATGAAATAAATTTGAAATATCATAATACTAAACAATATAAATCAAAGCTGTCCAGTAAATGAAAATGGTTTCACCCACTCAGTAGATTATCAGACAAGTCTCCCACAAAAAACACTTTGGCAGTTTAATTCATTAATCAAAGTTTTAGAAAAGCTGTTTAGAACTGTCATTGCATCTACCATTAGAGCCAATATATAAGCAAATACAAATATTACCCTTTACCCTGAGTGAGTGCCTGGATGTATCTTTAATATTACTGTTCCTAAATGTTAGTCTCCCAAAACACACTTCTGTCGATATTTTAGTATGCCCCTAAAGGAAGGAGCATGAACAGAAAATTAGTCACAGTGACAGAAAAAATTTTATATTCAGTTGGGGATACATATGATTTTGGCATGTTATGTATTTGTAATAACTTAGATCGTTCACAAATAAATCCCACTAAACAAGAACAGTACTAACAGGCATTTTTTAGGAAGAATTTAAAAATGAACAATATTTTCAAAAGTTTGCTAACATGTTGGTAAGTGTGCATACATTGTGTATATCTACCTAATTCACATGCACATATACGTATAAATGTAAATATGTATTTTTAATTTAAAAGCAGCATCACTAGTTTTTTGCTGCCTGATTGTTTCAAAGATGAGAAGACACTTATTTTTCATATGCAAGTACAAGGCAAAACACTTTTTTTTTTATTCCATGAGAAATAATAACAAATATTTGACATATACTTCTACTCTTCCATTGAATTGTAGGAGAATGCTACGGATGGTTTGTCACATCTCGATTAGCTCATTTTTCACAATGCTCTCATGACACTCTGTATATCATTTACACAAGGTTTATTTGTCAAAACCCCATAGCACCTTTCTGACAACAGATGTTTTGAAATGCATCCTATTTTGCTTGGCAAAGACTTATTTTAATGGGTTTGACAGTATGATTTCAGTTAAGAATTCAGTGGTCATTTAACTCGGTTTAAGAAAATTAAAGAGAGACTCTCATAAATGTTTACTTTGTATCTCATATAAGGTACTTCTAAAGCAATGAGCCTTATAAAATGTGGGTTTTTTTCCAAATGATTATTCATTCTATTATTCCTTCTGCATAAGATGCTTAAGTAATGACTTATGCTTGATTGTTTCTATAGTTTCCCTCCTAAATAGTACGCAACTTTGAATCCACAGGTACTCCATGTATCACTTTATGCATCATGACCATAGACAGTAAAAGCCAGGACAGTATTGTTTTCAGCAGAAATTCTTATGGATGAACAGTAATTCCAAGACCTTAACGTAAATCAATGGATAAATATCACCATGTCTCCGTTTGAAGGATTCTTAGAGAAAATAAGGGTCTGATGCTGCAGACTTTACTAGTGAATAGCCCTTGTTCTGATTATCCTTACTGAAATCATCTGTACCACTGTTATGGGTGAACAGCTGAGTTGTATTCTAATCCAGTTCTCTTATTTAAGAATGTCACAAAGCGCCTTATGAAAAATGAATGAACAAAAAAGGATGAGTTTAGAAGTCTCTTTAAAGCCCCTTCCCACCTGAGAAAATGTTTGGCATCTCTGTCCTGTGAGACAGTCATCTCCTCAAACCATAACATGGTCAGATACAGAGTTTTCCCCCAAATAAGACTGCACAGGTGGTTGAGAACAACTGCTCAGTTAGCAAATCCCCCTAAACTCGTTTTCATAGACAAGTATCACATATATAAATCCAGCATCATAAACCACTATATAGTCTTCTTTTTAAGCACACATGCAGACTGCCTAAACATAAGCCACCATAGACTTTGCCACTGACATGTTCTCACTTATTTTCCCTATATCACTGTGCTATCTAAAAATGGCAAGATTTAGCTTGCATTAGGAGTTACAGAAATAATCCTTACAGTAATAAAGCCATGTAAAAATAAAATCGTATGGATTTTGTTGATTTATGCTATTGCAAGTATGAAGCATGGGGAAAACAAAAAGCAGGAAGGATCAGTCAGGACAGATCACTGATTACGCTTCTTAAATTATCTTCCGACCCAACCTAAAGAGGAGCTATACACTATACATACCAAACTACAACACATGGTGGCATTCTCTAACGTAATAGAGGATGGCTTCTACGTTGTTGTGGACTGGAAGGTATTAGCCAACACTCCGAGTGATGCTTAACATTTTCACTCTTCATAATACAATGCTTTTGTTGTAAAACTACTTGTTTCCTGAGGATGAGTACAAATAAGTCATCACCATTTCTGAACGCTGTTGAATATTGAGTCAAACACCACAAAATTAAAAAAAAAAAAAAAAAAAGAGAAGTCATTGCAATATCATGTTACACCTTTTATTTCTAGGGTTCTAATACAAAGCACTGGTAAAATGCAATCACCATGGGGCTAGTTTTACTCGTCTCGGTTGACTACTGGCCATCTACCCCCGAGAAGAACTGCCTGAAAAACTTGCTGGTCTGTACGAAGCGGCCCTTGACCCGGGGTGGGCAAGCGAGCGGACAGACCCATACCCGGGCACCCACTGGGACACAGAGCGGCTCTCCCACAGCTGCCAGTTGTGCCCGTACCTCTCACTTTGGCGACTGGGAAGTCACCGGGCAGCGGGGAGCGGGACCCCCGCACTACGCCTGCCGAAGCTAAGCGGGCAGCTCACGGAAGGGACTGGCGAGCGACGGTTCCTAGTCACCGGACACACACACACAAAAAAGCTTTCCACGCTGTGCGCTCTTTGTCCTTTAAAGCAAAATACGGGCGAGACGGGGGCACGGGAGGGGGGGGGGGGGGGGCGGCGGGGCAGGGCTCACGCCACGCCGGGCGGGTCGCCTGCCCCGTGGGGCTTCCTGCCGCGGAGCCCACCTGCCGTGGCTAACACCGGAGCCCCAGGGCGACCTGGGCCCGCCCGGCGGGGGACGGCGGTGCAGGCAAACAGGCAGCCGGAGGGGGCGGGGGGGGCAAAGCGGGGGTCCCGGCCGAGGAGCCTCCGCGCCCCTCAGTCCCCGGAGCCCTTCTGCCGCTGACAGAGAGCCGGGAGCCGCCCGCGGAGAGGAGCGGGGGCGGCGGTGGGCGCCCCCCGCCGCGGCGGTGCCCGGTCCGGGAAGTTTCTCGCCACAGGTTGCCCCCTCCCGCCCGCCCCCTCGGGAGCCCCTCCACCACCCCCTTCTCGGGCGGGCCCGGCCACAGGGACACACCTTGGCGCCGCAACCGCCGCTTCTTGAGCCCGAAGATGCGGACCTTGGAGAAAATGTCCACCAGGTTGCCGTTGCAGAGCCCGCGGTTCTTGCTGGGGCTGTTCCGCCTCCTGCTGGCCGAGGGCCGGTCCCAGTGCTGCTCCCTCGCCTGCCGCTTCTGGCGGATCAAGCCGCTGGCGATGGCCGCTGCCATGGCTGCTCGCCGGCTCGCCCACGCCGGCCGGCGCCGCGACGGGCAGGGGGTAAGGTGGCGGCGGCGGAGGGGCGCTCAACCCCGGCGGGGACCCATCCCCGGGGGCGCGGGCGAGCGGGAGCCTCTTCCGGCCCGAGGCGCGGCTGCAGCGGGGCACCCCCCCCCCCTTCGGCCGGCGGGAGCTGCCGCCGCCGCCGCGGGTCACCGCATGGGTGCCCCGCCGCCCCTCCCGCCGTGCCCCGGCGCCGGGGACACCTGCTCGGGCGGACGGGTGTCTGCGAGAGGGCTGGCGGCGCCGAGCGGAGCGGGGCGAGCCGGGACTCCGGGCAGAGCCGCGCTTCGTCGGGTCGGGTCGGGTCGGGTCGGGTCGGGTCGGGTCGGGTCGGGTCCGGCCGGCAGCGTCGCCTCCCGGGGCTGCCCCTCAGCCCCGCGCCGCCGCCGCCGCCCGCTCGCCCGCCCCTGCCATCGCCGCGGCCGGGTCGGCTACCGCCGCCTCTTGCAGGCTCCCGCCTGATGATTGCCAAGTGCTTCAGAAATCAGCATCTGGAGAGAGCAATCTTCTTCTCCGGGGAGAGCTGTAATCACGGCTCTTCAGTCCCACCCCGCTCCAGCCTCCCCTACACACACACACACTCACACACACACACACACACACCGAGGCACACACCGCTGGAGCTTTTTTTGTCCTCCCCGAGGCGAGGGGCGGCGAGGGTGCAGAGGGCGGAGGAGGGACGGGGGAAAGGCAGGAGAATGAAGCAAAGGGGGCGAGGGGCGGAGGGAAGGGCTGTTGCTGCTGCGGTTTTCTGGTGGGAACCAGCGGATTCACGGCGGGTCCGCCGCCAGCTGCCTCTGCCCTTCTCCCTCCCCCCCCCCCCCCCCCCAGCTTTCCGGATGGCTTCGTGCAGGGGTGCCTCCCCGCTGGGTGCTGCCGGAGGGGCGAATGGCCCTCCCCGTCCTCCGCCGTCCACCCCGGCACACCGAGGCACCCCGGCACGCAGCCCTCCCACCGGCTCCCCCGCCGCACCCAGCGGTGACACCGGTACCTGTGCCGGTCCCCAGGCCGGGGATGCTGCGGGGCAGCGAAAAGAGGGTGAGGGGAAAGCGGGGTCGGCCCAGGGGCAGAGCCCCTCTCCCGGCCAGCCCGCCCGCGGCGGGGCAGGGCGCCCGTCTGCCCCTCCTCGCCTCGCAACCCGGGAACGGATGGGGAGGGGGGGTATCGTCCGACGGGAGAGGGGGTTCTGCTGGATGCAAAGGATTTAGAGCCCTGAGGAAGAAACACACCAACCAGGCTGAGGGGACCTTCCACCCAAACCAACACGCGCTCTTTGGGAGACAAGGTTAGAGCACCAGCAGGCTTTTAACTTGGAACATGAACGGATTCCTGAGGTTTCAGAAATACTGAAGGAATTCCATAGGGCACCCACAAACAGCCGCGGTAGGTAGATTTATTGATCATAGCCACCATGTAAAATTATTTCTTGATTTTTTTCATAGTCTACATCTTGAATCACTTAAGCAAGCACCTGCCAAGCTCGCTAAACACAGAGTGCCGAAGGAGTCTCTGCCCCGAGGAGTTCACAATACGCCACAGATAATAAATACCATGTAAAATACGACACCTCATTTCTTTCCCTTCATCTTTTTCTCTTGGGCCTTATCCCTTTTCAAATAAGGACTCAATGCTTTTCGGATTTGCTTTCTGCCAGCCTAATGGTAAAACTTCCTGAAGTTGTAACTAGCCAGAGAAAAGTAGAAAAAGGAAGCCAGCAGCTACACAGAAAAAAAATGCAGTTCTCCTATAAGGAAGGGCAGATGCTCGCACAAGGAAGTATCATGTAAAAAATATCTAATTTTTATACTGTTTTCAGAATACTGTTAATTTCTTATTAGATGGTTCTGCACAAAAACAGGCTTTGAAGTGTAAATATCCATCCAGAATAATTCACTGCTTTGCAATACAGAAACTCATAGGTAAGAGTAGGCTCTTGTGCAGAGGCTTCAGTATTTCCAATATTGACCATTATTTCCCTAAATCCTTTAATCTACAGAGGGCTATTTTTATACAGAGGGCAAAAGTGTATGGTGGGAACTCCCTTATACAGGGATTTTGTATTAATACTAGACCAACTAGGAGCAGAACATGCACAATCGGATCTGGATAATACATTTTAATTCTATTTAAAAGTGTCTCTAAAGAGATTCAACTAAAACACTCGCACTGGATTTTCTGTCTGGCAATTTTTACAGAGCAGAAATTTCCTTACAAGGTTTACAATTACCTTAACTAATGCAATTAGACAGAGAGGTTTGCATTTGTTGGTTTGTTTTTGGTTTTGGGGTTTTTTTTTAATTTAAATTTCACTGTAGTAGTTCTGCATGCTGCTTCCCTTTTCCATACATCCCAGCAGCGGACAAGACACGGTGTTGCCTTCCTTAAGTCTCCTCAAGACAGAAACGCTCCTCCAAATGCCTCCCCAGTGGGGCCGCCCGCTCGGTCCCGATCCCGGTCCCGGTCCTGGTCCCAGCCCCGGCCCCGCGTCCGGGGCGGTCTCCGCCGTCAGCACCACGGACAGCGAGCGGGGACCTGACGCCTGTGGCCCTGGGACATCCATCCCCTGCCACCGGCGGCGGAGGTGACTGAACACAGCCCAAAGTCTCCTGCTCGACCTGGCTCCAAGCAAAGGAAGGAATGAGAGGGAGTAGAGTGAAATAAAGGCCAACTTTCCACTATCTTTAATTTTAACAGGAATTGAGGCGTGGGAGACATACAGCCCTAACTTTTGCATGAGAAACCCTCTCCAAAAAGATGTAGGTTCCACGTTTGCTTTTGCTGGAAGGACCTTCTATATTATCCAATGATGCTATTCACTATATACTATCTACTACTATTGTTCCTTTTCCCTAGTTTCCTTCAAATACTGGGCCTTTGCCAAACCACACTAATGTTTCTCAATGATATGATGCTCGGGGCGATGGCAAGGAAAGGACTAAGGTGAAAATGGGCAGTATGCCTATAGGAAAGAAAAATGTGTTTCTTACTCCGGAGATCAAAAACAATAGCTTTCTACTTGCATCTCAGAAATACAGAGCAGTTGTTTACAGCTTGAGGTTTTGCAAAGAAAACTCAAGAGAGCCATCTGCTGTCTTAACCTGTGATAAAATGTGTGCAATTCTAGCCAAAGCAAAGGTTTTGCTAACAGATGGATTATAGAAGTATGAACATATCGGCTACCTTAAAAACTAGTAACTGCATAAGGTTATGTATTTAGGACAAATGGAAATATCTTAGTTATAACATTTGCTACATTAAAATAGATTTTTATTTCTGATTAACAAAACTCTGGATATGAAAACAAATGATTAAAAGCAAAAGAGGGGGAGAAGGGATTTTCAATACTTTCTATTTTCCCATCTGTTCATCTCTAGCTACTAATTTACCATGGATTTCATTTCTAAACCAAAAACATTTTAGAATCTTTAAAATTACTTGCTTGAATGAATTTTAGAGGAAAGCATTCAACAGATATAAAGTGTGCATAAAATACTTGCTTTATTATATACTAGGGTATGAAACATTATTATTCCTTATTTTTTTTTTTTCTGCACTACTTGGGACAAACCATATCCCATTTAATCTAATTTAAAATGTAAATGAATATGTGCTATTTTCAGCCATCAAAGTTCAATATTAAAATATACACCGTTAATATTTGGGTATATACATGTACTAGTGATACGTAAAATGCTTTTATAAGGGCTTCCATTTGGAAAAATGAGATTCTATGCTTTGTGTTCTGTCCTAACCTGAATCTATAGGCTACAAAATTTACAGAATCAAAAATGTCATCCTTATAGTTTGTGTTCTTTTTTTTTTCTTTTTCTTTTTTATTATTATTTTTTCACTCATATGTTTTACATTAGGTCAGATAGAGTTACAAGCTACAGTCATTTTTGGTCAATGAAGACGTGAAAACTGTGCAGAGTTGTTCCTTTCACAAACCATTTCAATATAAAAAAAATGTCTTTCTACAGGTATGCTCCCACATACACACACTCCACTCACATTTTCTCCTCCCAGATATCCTGACACCATTCCTCATATCAAAAACAAAATAAATCAAATCAAACCCTAAGAAAAATAGCCCAAAGTCCTTACAAGCATAAATTTTCTAGAAGTGTAAAGTGCCAGTTTATTACATTGCTACTAAACATGTTTTAGTTTCATGAGCTCTAGTAAAGCTTTTATTGCACTTGCTTGCCACCAGTAGATACACACAGGTCACTTGTCTAATTAAGTACTCTAGAATATGATGTTGTAAAGTCAACGCATGTTATATTCTCAAAATAATTAGTTCAGTATTATACATTTTTTATGTTTTTTAAGATGGTGTGTGCTATATTTGCAAACAAGATTAATACCTTACTCCTTCAACTTCCATGAAAAACTGGAAAGGCTACTCTAGTGGTAAAACTACCAATTTAGGCATGACAATTGCAACGTATGCATAAGAGTATATCTGGGCCATTGGGAAAATTTAATATCGTCCCAAGAAGAGACATCTCAGTGGTGATTAAAATACTCATTTAGAAATTCTGATGGATTAATTTAATCAACATTCCTGTGCTTTTGATAAGACAACAGACTGATTACCAGAGTGCTGTTTCCAGCTAAGGTTGTGATTCTGAACATTTGTTGGTACTGATCAAAATTTTACTGAAGGTTGCTGGTAATTTTGGTGGACTGTAATTCAGGTGTCTAAATTTAATTTACATACTAAGACCTCTCCATGCCCACAAAATGATACAATAAGAAAATGCGATACAGTTCTACAAATAGGATTATTCATATAAGGACAAACACACACAACGTGTACATAGAGAGGTTAGGGGAGGTGTTGGTAAGCAATAGTATCTTCCAATTCTTGATTTAATTTTCTTGGGGGACAAAGCTGGAGCACGAGATACAACTTAATGAGTTGAACAAGATGAAATAAATATGCTCTATGGCTTACTCTGTTGGTTGGTGTTTAATTTTGTTTTTAAAAATAACAACCTAGAAGAACGTTTGTCAACATAAGGTCATATTTGTCATCACCATACCGGTATGAACATTTTAAATCATAGGTAACAAATGCCTTTTTGGACAGTTTAAGTGCATTCCATGCTTATAATAAGACTAGTATGGTTGTGTAATGAGCTTTAAACAGTTTAAATTAGATCAATTTTACATGTTCTTGTATGTTAATCTGGATATAACTCTCCTTATAAGTTATTGTTAACTTCTCAGAAGACAATGTGCTGTGAAGCACTGCAATTTAAAATCCTTAACACCCTTAACGCTTGATACTGGTTGATTAGACTTTGAAGGGCATTAAGAATAAAGTTTATTAAAGATGCTAATATACTTCACAGAATTTGGATATCTATGCCTTTACACTGTTCTATATCAAAAGCACTCAGCTTTCAGTCTCAATATTCACAATGCACTCAAGGAGCCAAACTCATACCTATTAAAATTTACTGAATACAGAGGATACAATATGTAGTAAATTGTTTAAATACATCAGGTGAATCCCTTCATATAAGACAAAAGTAACCTTCCAGTATGGTGTTTAAAGGACTGCACATATTTTAGCCAGCTTCCTCACAGGTTTTGGACTTACTCGACTTTACGTATCCAAGTCATCAGAAGAACCATTAAAACATAATTAATATATATGCTAGAATAAATTAATCCACCATGCAAGGAAGTCCTACATTAGATGACTGGTTACGCAGAGAACTATGAAAACATAAACATTAATATACATAACATCTATGGAAACGAGAATGACTATGCCATCTCAGAGCCAATGGCTTACCTAGTGCAATATTTGTTCTGCATTGACCAGTGATATTTCTTTCACATATTACCTGGGATATCTCTGCAACCCGAAGGACTGAGTACCTCTACGCAAGTAAAGATTCAAGTTAGCTTAGGGAACTGAAAAAAAATTGTCTTGTAGATGACCAATATGACAGCACAGAATAGATAGTGTCTTATTCTTTAGGAATGACATAATTCTCAAATTGCTTGGGTTGTTTTTTCTTTTTCGATTTTGCTTTCCTCCTTCCCTTAAATTTAGCATTGATTATACTGTAGTAATGAGTCTCACGACTAGTGCTGTGTCAAGGAAAATATGTATCTACTTTAATTATTTAGATTTTCATTTTCAGTTTCATTGGCTAACTTTTCATTCTCCAACAGGGAAAAGAAAAGCGAATGGAGATTCTTACGCCATTTAAAAAACTTGATCTTTCAGCAAGATAAGATACCAGATTACAGCTCCTAACTATTAGCACACCTCCTGTGACATCTCTCATGAGTCTTCCTAGTTTTCACTCTATCTACCCTCTACTTTTGATACCACTTCTTTTGAGATCAGGTGAACAAAAGAGAGCAGCTGGACTGGCAGGAGAATCTGAACAGAGCACAGATCATATGAGGCCCTCCAGAACAGCTCACCCACGCCCAAAACTTATCTCCAACAAATCTCTTAAACAACAGTTAATGACAACACTGACCAAAAAAGAATCAGGATCACTTTTGGGGACAAATCCATAAAAGTAATTAAAAATTAAATGCATTGTGGTTTCTGCAGTGACACGTATATATGATTTTAACTTTAAATACTAAATAGTACCCTTAAAGAGAGATTCTTAATTACTAACGACAGAAAAACATTGCCATTTCTTTTGCTGCCATTGAAGCTAACAGCAGATCTGCCACCAGAGTGCTTCAGACAAAGCTCCGATGACACAAGCCAGAACAATGAGCTTTGTTAAAGAAAAACACCACCACCCAGCCACCCCCCCATCTCCAGTCCACGCAGATGCACAAAGTAGTTTAAGATCTAGAGACCTAAAACCATCATGGAGAGCTTCTTCATTAATTTATCATAAACACAGCTTAAAACAACATCTGTTGCATTTGCTTATCCAGCCATAGCAGGACTTTCTTCTGTTTTTGCCCGACTTCTGAAACATGCAACAGACTTTGGCATTATTCTCCCAAGTAAGTGAAAGGGCCTGTAATGTGAGTCTGCTCAGTTTTGTTCTACAGAAACAAAAGGAACGCCATTCCTGACAAATTTGGTCTCTACAGCGAACTTCCTCTGGGGTCAGTACAGCTGGCAGAGCATGACAATGTGTAAGCTGTTATACCTGCTGGAGGATACTCTCCTGTGAGGGTTTCCTACTCCTAGACGAGAAAAAAAGTTAAGGAGATTGCAATGAACTTACTTGCAGTCTCTTGATTGGAATCATCACAAATATTATCCTAAACACACATTGATTTTTGCTGCATAAGCTCTAGGAAAAAATCGTGGCTGACAGAAAAGTAGCCATCAGTATAAAAATTTCAAACTATAAGGGAAAAAAATCATCTCTGTGGATAACAGTGATTTAGGGAAAGTTTACCAGCATACACATTGTTCCTTTCATAGAATTTGACAGTACATCACAGTGTTTATTGGTTCATTAGGTGCTCGCTTTCCAACTGGTATCTTCATAGAGGAATCAAATCCTTTAGTCTTTTTCTTCATGAAATAAGTAATACAGAATCACAGAATCACAGAATTTTCAGAGTTGGAAGGGACCTCTAGAGATCATCTAGTCCAACTCCCCTGCCAGAGCAGGATTGCCCAGAGCACATTACTCAGGACTGCATCCAGGCGGGTCTTTAAAATCTCCAGAGAAGGGGACTCCACAACCTCCCTGGGCAGCCTGTGCCAGTGCTCTGTCATACCAGTGCATACACACAACACACAACATATGCAAGTATAAAATGCATGAATATGTAAAATTTCACAAAAAAATTTACACATATGTATATGTTAGCATTTTTGTATTTATGAGAATTTGGGGCAGTTGGTAAGGAGATATTTTTATTCGGATGCCTTGTCTGAATACCATTTAAAAGTCAATAACTTGTCTGCACATGATATGACATGCAAATCCCAACTTAGACATGGAACCTATATCTTCTGTCTTAAATTATTAGGAAACCCCAAATGTCATCCAAACAATAAGTGTACATATATATATATAAAACTATATAGCCCAAGGTTACTGACAGTGTTTTTCTAGAGTCCTCCAAAATGTTAATTTTAAATCTTTACATAAGGGTTTCTTGCTTTCCTCAGAACAGATATGAAACATATGAAAATGTGAGAAAAAATGTGTTATATTTCTGGACTTTAAGAACAAGGGAAGTATTGGATTTCGGTCGTCTCATAGAGACCCAAGAGATAAAGCACACATTATATCCATTACAATAAAATGCTGAACAGAAAAGACAGTATGAGCCGAGATATACATAAATCACTAGCTCAGGAAGCAGAAGGATAATTCCCCCCAAAATACATCCATTAATCCTGTAAGTATAGAAAGTGATTGTCACCAGTGACAGGGAGGATTGGAATATGGCTGTCTGTGCCCTTGCATGCATCCATACACACACATACACAGCCACAATACTGCTTTGTGGTGGAAGAACGCATGAAGGACACTCCCTGGCAAATAATTTAGAAAAAGGTAGTCTTTTTTTCTGCCATCTAACCTAAAACTGGCAGTGCAATTAATTGGCAGAAGAACTTTTTGATAATCATCTGTCTCTGTTTCCAAATCTCCTACCACCTATTTTCAAGTACCTTTTGATTTGCAATCCATTTGATACTGTTTTGAAGACATTTGCAAGGAAAACAAAACAAAACAAAAAAGCCCTGAAACCTAAAATCCTGTTCTTTTCTTGATCCAGAGGCAAGATAATAAAGTACTAACCAGGTACTAACCAGGACAAGGTAAGTCTTTGAAGGGAGAAAAAGCAGCTATAGAACAATGCGGGCTAATGCCACATTCATCCATAGGGTAAGCCTTGATGTCCTCTGAGATTTTTCATAAAGCACCATCCCATCCTCTGGGGTTCAGACACAATTAAGGTTTTCTAAAAAAAGCCACATGCTGTGTTTCCTTTTCCAAACAAACAGAAAATTCAGTGCATTGTCTACAAGTTCTATTGAATGGAGTAAATTAATGACAGATATAAATCTCTGAAAAGAAGTATGCCTTAGCTTATTTTTAGTTAATCTAGATATTCAGAAGCATCTGACATGATAATGCAGTTTATATTAGCACAGGAAGTGACCTTTGTTTTTTTTTCCTTAATGTTTCTTTCACTCCTTATTATTTTCTTTGACTGAAAGATTTTCTTTGCATCGACATACTATTGTTAAGCAACAGATGCAAACAAATATTATCAACTACAAAAAAAAATACTAGAAGAGTATTGATCAAAATAATTTTTTAGATACTGGCCTTTTTTCCTCCTCTCTTTGATAATCAGTCTACGTCAGCTCTAGCTTCAGCATTACCAGTGGTAATTGCTATGTCAAACTGCACATTTCCATTTTACTTCTTTCCAAATAGAAACATTGATTTCTTCTATACTTCATTTACATGTTTAAGAAAAATCTAGCAAAACCGGCAATGAATGATTTCACCTAAAAAAAAAAAGAATTTAATAATTTCTGCTTGCCTGTCTTGTTGCTCCCATAAATCAAGGCAGAGTTCGTTCTTTATTTTGAAGATGCGACTGTTTTAGAATATCATGAATACTACAATTAAAGTCTCGAAAAAAATACCGTAATACCTGCTCATATTACTGTGGTGATATTCCTGGCTATTAGTTCAAATACTATGAGATTTATTATCAGTAGTAATAGCATGAATACTCCTAACATAGTGACCTGATTTTACAACTCAGTCCTACAAACCTAAATCATGACATATCTCACAGTGAAAGCTTAACTCATCAAAACCTTTCGACAGCATATCGCTCTGATGTGCAGTGCAATTATCTGTTTTGCCAGCAGTGGACACTGTTACTCTAGTTATCCACAGATGTAGTGACTGAGGAATAACTTGCAACGCATACTGGTAAATTTTTCTTTTATTACTTGTACTGCTGTAAGGGTTTGGAGTTATTTGTATGAGACAAAAGCTGAGTAAAAATTGTATGGTAGCAATATTTTTCAACATCAGTGTCACAGCAGGTAGACTGTCCCTTTCTTTAAAAAAACTGTTCTTTTAAAGTAACTTTAAGAAAAATAAAGACAGAATTATTCACATGGGATTGCTTTTTTTTTTTTATCATAATCATTTAAAGTCATAGAAGGTACTCTGATGCAAAAAAACAAAAATTCCTTTTTTTTCTTTTTCACAGAGTGATGTTTACGACAATGCAGCTGTAAATCTTTTTCACTGCTTTTATAAAATTACTACGAATAATGAAATTAGCAAGCTAAAAACTCTAAACAGGATATTTAATTCAGTAGTCTGTACCCATTGTTGAATAATATAGTTGTTCAAAATTTGCAAAGGGCATGTTTTATCCACTGACGCTTTTGCAGGTACATTAAAGTTTAGCTGAAGTGTAGTTTTTTGCTTAGAAAGAAAAAAATAGATAGCTATAAGACCAACACAGACAGTAGCAGTAGGATTAGCTTGGAATCAGCCTAGCTAGTTGTAAGAGAGTTTCCATTCATCTTAGAGACACACACACACAAAAATATTAAATTTAAGCCTTTAAGAAAAGCAATGCATATGTTTAATCACAGGTAATAAATATTATCTTCTTAGACACAGTTACAAGAGTTACAGCAATCATCTTCTAATCTCAATACTCAAATGTCTTAATAAGCTACCCCTAAAATTGCCATCAGTCTAACACTATTATATAAATGCACTTTTCATGTAAAAATATGCAGTATCAAATAGCATAATGCTCATTATCTGGTTAATGCAGCTGAAAACTTACAAATAGTGCCTAACAGTCTGTTGCCCTTACGTCTACACAGGACACCCAGAAAGTCTACAAGAACTATGCTTTTTGTCATATGAAAAGTCAGTTGCAGATCCAGTCTTTTTTTTTTTTTTTCCTTGTTACTGTTCACCCTGATTAGTAAATTGATAAAACTTACCAAGCAGTCTGGCCATGCAGAGCTTGCAAAATTGAACACACAGCAAGGAGAGGGGCATGCCTTTATCAGTGGTGGAATTGCCTCAGATCAGCCTAAGACTGATGTGAAATTGCCTCCCAGAAAGCCGGGAAGTTCAGAAAGGTTGGTGTGAGGTCTAGCTTCTAGCTGGCTGTATTTCAATATTTCAATATTTAAGAACCTTGAGCACCACTGGGTCAATGATTCTTGTTCACAGTCTCTTATTACCCATATAAAAGTGACTTAGAAGCCATCAGCCACTACATTAATCCAGTCAAAACAGAATTGTTGGACTGGACTGAGCGACTGCTGAAACTGCCCTCCGGTCACATCAGCTCTTAAGACTGCTCGGCCTTGAACACAGGTAGGCAGAACACCATCCCTTCCCAAAGCCCACTTTCCCCAAGCCATCCACCTTGAAACCGAACTTGCTCCTGGTGTACAGGGTTGCTCTTCGGACTTAAGCCTTTGGGACTCATTTGTTACCAGAAGTTTCTGAGTATCCCTTGCGTTGCCCTTCAGTGTTCAGGTAAGCCTTGTGTTTAAATAAAATAAAATAAAATAAAATAAAATAAAATAAAAAATTTCTCACCAAGTCTCAAAGCTTTTTGACTTATTTCCAGCCTAAGTTTGAGCACTACAGAAACTTGCTTCAGCTACAGATGTAGGAAGGAAGAGCTAAATTAATACCAGGAAACAGCTTGATGAGTGGAAGCTCTCTCTGATGCAATCTGAACTGTGCTCTGTAAATAATAAGTGAGCGGTTCTGGCTATGCTACACTGATAAGGAAGAACAGAAGTCATTAGAAATGGAACATCCTGGCAGCCAAATTGCTGTGAACCATAGCTCCTTGAAAAATATTCTCTCTCTGCAGACAAAGCAATCCTTTCTGGGCCTTAAGGACTCAAACATAAACAATCTACACATCGTTGTTTATTGTGAAAAAAAAAATCTGCTTATCACTGCAGTTTTACATATGTGGAATAGGGTACTATATACACCATGCTGTAAGTATCACTCATATAAGTAAGTTTTTAATGATTTTGTTTACAATTGTGTTATGCTTTTATGCCACTCACATTTTTTAAATTGACTGCTAAAACCTTGGATATATGTAGGTCATCTTCCCAAAGAAACCAATTTTTATTATTTTAAATCTCCTAATTGAAAAAAAAAAAAAAAAACAAACAACAAATTAATAGATCTCTCAGTATGTTGTGCAAGTACGATCAATCTTGCATATCATTTCCTTTGAAAAACATCAACACCTTGCAGACCAGCTTCCTCATTATTTCAAGATTTGGCCCACACATAAAGAAATTTGCCTGCTTAACTTTGCTGCAGGCTTATAGGAAAACAAAGAAAGGGGAGCACAATGATCTGAAATAATCATGCTATGTGATATCCATTACCTGTTATCATCATCTGCAAATCCATCTGCAGTTCATGCAAGGTTTTGCAAACATATGAACAATATAAGCTTAGAAGTGTCAAGTGATGCATCTTCTATTTATTAAAAACATGAATTTTCTTAATTAAAAGCATGCAAATGATTGATAAATTTACTGAAACCTGGCCTTTGTTTACTGTAGAAAAGTTGAGGTTGAAAGGGACCTCTGGAAGTCCCTTTACAAAAGATTTTGTAAATCAAAAATCTGTGCATGCAGACCTGAATCTCACAGCATGTAGATATTTCTAAAGCTGACATTTTTGTTCTGCAAGACCGAATAACACTTCTGTTTTACAAGAGGATCTTCTAATTGAAAATTTATACAAAAAGGATTAAAAATATTTTATTTTATATGATTTCTTTCTGAAATTATTTATGATCAGATGACAGCACATTTAAACATGTGGAGCTGTTGGCAGTTTAACCCTTGATTGTTCCTTGGATGCTTCATATGATATGGGATTTTCTGAAGCACAGACAATCTCTACAACTTCCAGTAGACTTTCAAAAAATCATTTTTTGATGGCCTTGATTTATGAACCACAAGATTCAAACTCTTATGCTATATGAAATGAATCTATCAATGGTCTACATAGGTTTAGATAAGAATATCAGTGGTTACCTGAGAAAGCTTAAGCAACTCTTCCAAAGGTTATCATGGAACACAATTTCGTACACTTTTTTACTTAGAAAGAAGTTTCTTAATAATTATGCTTTAAAAAGGCATAGATTTACACATACAAGACATATAGCTACATACAGTTTTCCCTCTGCTAAAAATGAAATGCCAAACTGGACTCTAGAAAACAAAACTTCATAACCTATCAAGGAAAAGGAAGAGAGAGCTACAAGATGGAACGGGCATAAGATAAAATGTATCTTTAAAAGTCCTCCGAATTTTTTTACTACAGGGATAAAAAAATTACATGCATGTTATACGTATACTCAAACTGAAAACACACGAATATTAGAGAGACTGGACAATAGCATAATTGAAGATATTCTTAAAGTGACCAATGTAGCGATCCAAGGATATTTCAAATCTGGTCAATACTGAAGGAGGTTTGTTTTCCTCATTCCAAGTATTCAAGAAAACAGTGAGGCTATAAAAAAACCCTTTCTGAACTGAAAGAGTAAATCTCTTCTGCAGACTGAAAAATAAATTGGCCTTTTTTGGCTACAGAAATAAAAGTATATGGAGGAAAATGCCAGCAAAATCGTATCTATTTATTTTAAAAGCAAAAACATTTTCTAGGCAACGGTACCATACTGTTACCAATCAGGAAATCTGATCCTGCTGAAACAGAAATCTATATCATAACGTACCATATATAGCAGAGTTAGAAAATATTTTAGTAATTTCGGTCACCACTAAAACTTTAAGACTAAGCCAGAAGGAATGGTATCATTTCTAATGAAAGACATGGAGAAGCCATGCTTTGTGCCCCTTTTCGATCTGTTCCAAACAAAAACTAGGACCTTTTGTTTCCAAACAAAAATCAGGAAATATTGGTGGATTTGCTGGCCAAATCCCATTCATGACAAAGTTGCCTTAAGATGAATTGTCACAGAGTTTGAGTTATCAGGGACCTTCACAGTGGTATTCAACAGCCTGTATGTGGAGGCATTTGGCCAACAGGTATTCGGAGTCACTGCATGCAAGACCCCACCTTTCTTCTGCTGACTTTAAAGATAGTCTTTCAGTTTAGATTCAGAAGCCTAATTCTGCTTTTCTGACACTCACCTCTAATGCTTAGAACAGTTTAAAGTATTTAAGTTCCTATAGGGTTTTATACCAGCAAAAAAAAGTTCGAGATAAAGCTTTTTAAAAAGGAAATTTTCAAAAGTATTTTAAAAAGTTATTAATTTTCAGTAGTTAATAAATCACTTTTTGAACTAGGCTTTCTGTACTCCAGCATCAGCTGAAATATCCTGGATTTTCTTTTTTTCATGTTTATAACGCTCATGTTCATCAGAAATCTTTAGCGCATTTAAATTTTCTCACAAAAGCCAACAAGGATGCTAATTAAAAGATTATGTAAAATATTTCTAGTGTGAGGCATTGAAAAATTACAAATCAAGGATTACTGGCTTTCACACCTTCGGTTATTTCTGCAGAAACTTTAATAAATTTTTATTGTAACTCTTATAATTTTTCCTGGTTATTCAGTGATGCCTGAACACATCCCAAGACAGATTTCTCCTCTCTTCCGATTGGACTTAATCAATATTCTGACATATCACCAAAATCTAGTCTGCATGTACTTTGTTACATACAGGGGTGTCGTGGTTTGGCCTCAGCCAGCAACAGAGAACCACGCAGCCGCTCGCACGACTCCCACAGCCGTGGGAAAAATCAGCAAAAAAAGGGCAAAACTCGTGGGTTGAAATATTATAATTTAGCAGAACAGACAAAGGGAAAAAGAAAGAAAGAAAAACAATAACACCGGTAAAGGAATACAAGAACGCGATTACAGTACCGCCGCGAAGCGCACCGACCGGACCCGCACCGCCGCGACCCGCCCCCGAGTGGCGACTGACTCCCCCGCCCCGGCTAGCTCCTTTTATAGCGGGCATGGGTCACGTGGTATGGAATACGTGCCTCCCCTGCCGGCTCCTTGGAAATTAACCCCATCCTTGCCGGAACCAGGACATTATCCACCACTTATTCCATACCATCTATGTCATGCCCAGATCTTTCAGTTCCCATAGTCTATGAGCCATCCCTTAAAAATGTCCATTAAGCTCACGTAGTCCATGACGGTAGGCTCCAGCAGTGAGAACAGTCTCTCAGGGCACATAAGATGATGTGTAGTGCTGAACCGGTGGGTGCTGTATTTGAAGCTCGTGACTGGGGAATGCAATACAGTCCATGCCCATGGTCCACAGGTTGAAGATGTCGATCTCAAGGAAAATTGCTGGGCGCCAGATACTAAGATCAGTTCTTATTACATCATAAAATTATTCACTGGCTATTCTCACCCAAAATCAAATCCCCATAAGGTACACATCGGACCTCCCCATCCTCTCGCATCACCCACCAAGTGCACCCGGGTCCTTGTGCAAAAGCAATCCCACGGATGGGTTTGCCTTTGCCTGAGGCAGGGCTAACCCAGACTGTCTTTCCTAACATATTCTTCATATGCACTACAGGGACTTTATCCCCTTCTACTGTACGTGGAAGTTTTGATTGGGCAGGGCCAGCTCGATTGGCAGATCCCCTAGTGTTAACTAACCAGGTGGCTTTTGCTAAATGAGTATCCCAATGTTTGAAGGTCCCACCCCCCATGGCTCTCAGGGTAGTCTTTAGCAGTCCATTATATCGTTCTATCTTACCCGAGGCTGGTGCGTGATAAGGAATGCGATATACCCACTCAATGCCATGCTCTTTGGCCCAGGTGTCTATGAGGCTGTTTCGGAAGTGAGTCCCGTTGTCCGACTCAATTCTTTCTGGGGTGCCATGTCGCCATAGGATTTGCTTTTCAAGGCCCAGGATAGTGTTACGGGCGGTGGCATGGGGCACAGGGTATGTTTCCAGCCATCCAGTGGTTGCTTCCACCATTGTGAGCACGTGGCGCTTGCCTTGGCGAGTTTGTGGGAGTGTGATATAATCAATCTGCCAGGCCTCCCCATATTTATATTTTAGCCATCGTCCTCCGTACCAAAGAGGCTTTAACCGCTTGGCTTGCTTAATGGCAGCACACGTTTCACATTCGTGGATAACCTGTGCAATGGTGTCCATGGTCAAGTCCACCCCTCGGTCACGAGCCCATCTATATGTTGCATCTCTTCCTTGATGGCCTGAGGCATCGTGGGCCCACCGAGCTATGAATAGTTCACCCTTACGTTGCCAGTCCAGATCCACCTCAGCCACTTCAATTTTAGCAGCCTGATCTACCTGCTGGTTGTTTTGATGTTCCTCAGTGGCCCGATTCTTGGGGATGTGGGCATCTACATGACGTACTTTCACAACCAGATTCTCAATCCGGGCAGCTATATCTTGCCACAGTTCAGCAGCCCAGATGGGCTTACCTCTGCGCTGCCAGTTGTTCTGCTTCCACTGCTGTAACCACCCCCACAGAGCATTTGCCACCATCCATGAATCAGTATAGAGGTAAAGTACCGGCCATTTCTCTCGCTCAGCAATGTCCAAAGCCAGCTGGATGGCTTTTACCTCTGCAAACTGACTCGACCCACCTTGTCCTTCGGTGGCTTCTGCAACTCGTCGTGTCGGACTCCACACAGCAGCCTTCCACTTTCTATGCTTTCCCACAATTCGGCAGGACCCATCAGTGAACAGGGCATGTTTCTTCTCATTTTCTGGCAGTTCATTATACGGTGGGGCCTCTTCTGCACGCGTCACCTCTTCCTCTGGTGATATTCCGAAATCTTTGCCTTCTGGCCAGTCCATGATCACTTCCAGTATGCCTGGACGACTGGGGTTTCCCATTCGAGTTCGCTGGGTGATCAGTGCAATCCACTTACTCCACGTAGCATCAGTTGCATGATGTGTGGCAGGGACCCTTTCTTTGAACATCCAGCCCAGCACTGGCAGTCGAGGTGCTAAGAGGAGCTGTGCTTCAGTGCCAACCACCTCCGAAGCAGCTCAAACCCCCTCGTATGCTGCCAATATCTCCTTTTCTGTTGGGGTATAGCGGGCTTCGGATCCTCTGTATCCCCGACTCCAGAACCCCAGGGGTCGACCTCGAGTCTCCCCTGGTGCTTTTTGCCAGAGGCTCCAGGTAGGGCCATTCTCCCCGGCTGCAGTGTAGAGCACATTTTTAACGTCTTGTCCTGCCCTGACTGGCCCCAGCGCTACTGCATGAACTATTTCCTGCTTAATTTGTTCGAAAGCTTGTCGTTGCTCAGGACCCCACTTAAAATCATTCTTTTTCCGCGTCACTTGATATAGAGGGCTCACAATCAGACTGTAATTTGGAATATGCATCCTCCAAAAACCCACAACACCTAAGAAAGCTTGTGTTTCCTTTTTACTAGTCGGTGGGGACATAGCTGCTATTTTGTTGATCACATCCATTGGGATCTGACGGCGTCCATCTTGCCACTTTATTCCTAAAAATTGGATCTCCTGTGCAGGTCCCTTAACCTTACTTCGTTTTATGGCAAAGCCAGCTTTCAGAAGGATTTGAACTATTTTATTCCCTTTCTCAAAAACTTCTTCTGCTGTGTCGCCCCATACAATGATGTCATCAATGTACTGCAAATGTTCTGGAGCTTCACCCTGTTCCAGTGTGGTCTGGATCAGTCCATGACAAATGGTGGGGCTGTGTTTCCACCCCTGGGGCAGTCGATTCCAGGTGTACTGGATGCCCTTCCAAGTGAAAGCAAACTGTGGCCTGCACTCTGCCGCCAAAGGGATTGAGAAGAATGCATTGGCGATATCAATCGTTGCATACCACTTGGCTGCCTTCGACTCCAGTTCGTATTGAAGCTCTAGCATGTCTGGCACAGCAGCGCTCAGCGGTGGTGTGACTTCATTCAGGCCACGATAATCCACTGTTAGCCTCCACTCTCCATTAGATTTTCGCACTGGCCATATGGGACTATTAAAGGGTGAGCGAGTCTTGCTAATCACTCCTTGAGTCTCTAGTTGACGAATCAACTTATGGATGGGAATCACAGAGTCTCGGTTAGTACGATATTGCCGTCGATGCACCGTTGTGGTAGCAATCGGCACCTGTTGTTCTTTGACCCTCAACAACCCTACCACAGAGGGGTCCTCTGAGAGACCAGGCAAGGTGGATAACTGTTCAATTTCTTCCGTCTCCAAGGCAGCTATGCCAAAAGCCCACCGGTATCCTTTTGGGTCCTTAAAGTATCCTCTCCTGAGATAGTCTATGCCAAGGATGCATGGAGCCTCTGGGCCAGTCACAATGGGATGCTTTTGCCACTCATTTCCAGTTAGGCTTACTTCAGCTTCCAGTACAGTCAACTCTTGTGATCCCCCTGTTACTCCATAGATTGGGTGTGATTATTGATAACTTCTGAGAGACGGGAACCAAGGTATGGACAGGACAGCAATACTACATAGAAACCCCAACAAAGCCACTTGAATAGTGATGTTGCCATATCATAAGCTGATATTGCACAGGACAGCAAAATTATAGTCCTGATCCCTCTCCCTGAGATAACAAACAGCATCACAGGGAGTACATACAGCATATAAGAATTTACATGACACAGCCATGTAAACAAACGAAGCAACATTGTAACCGGCTACTATTTAACTAATAGGAGAAATACATATAAGAAATCCGTTTTAACAAGCTCTGGTCAGATCTGTTGTTATTACAACCCTTCGAGCCCCACGTTGGGCGCCAAAAAGGACTGTCGTGGTTTGGCCTCAGCCAGCAACAGAGAACCACGCAGCCGCTCGCACGACTCCCACAGCCGTGGGAAAAATCAGCAAAAAAAGGGCAAAACTCGTGGGTTGAAATATTATAATTTAGCAGAACAGACAAAGGGAAAAAGAAAGAAAGAAAAACAATAACACCGGTAAAGGAATACAAGAACGCGATTACAGTACCGCCGCGAAGCGCACCGACCGGACCCGCACCGCCGCGACCCGCCCCCGAGTGGCGACTGACTCCCCCGCCCCGGCTAGCTCCTTTTATAGCGGGCATGGGTCACGTGGTATGGAATACGTGCCTCCCCTGCCGGCTCCTTGGAAATTAACCCCATCCTTGCCGGAACCAGGACAAGGGGCTCCCATTGTGGCCTCATTCTTGAAATGAAAAAAATGAGAGCTTAGTTATCTAGCTAACAGAAATTAATAGTAGTGTTGGCATCTGTTCTTTTTCTGTTAAGATCTGGCTACCACTTCCACTTTTTCTCTGCAGTTAAGTGGCAAGATATTATGTTAATGGTGGGGGTTTGGGGTGGGAGAGGGGAAGGGGAGTGAGAGCATTAGATGAAAATCTGAGATGCTCTTTGTTGTAAAGCCCTCCTAGCTTGGAAGACATTTCCTGAGAAGGAAGAAAAATATCAGCCCCCCTCACATACTCTGAATCTAAAAGAATATTTCCATTTTAAAATCTATTTCCTAGTTGAGGTAAATATTTGTATTAAAATACTATTTATTTCATTGGTATTTTATGTGTTTAACGCTAATTTTGTTCACTGAACTAAGTCAACTATTAATTAAAAAAATTTACTCGTTGCAGTTCTGTCATAAAATTAAACATTATACTTTATTTTGTTGACACAGAAGACAAAAGTTGATTCCTTCTAACCAACAGCATATTTTGATATTTCCTTGGGGAAATGAATTTTGATTTCACTTGAATCTAAAGGCAAGCTAAAGCTACTGCCCTGCTCTGAGCTGCTCTGCTTCGGATGAACACAGAAGTGCAAGTGATTTTTCCCTCTATTTTTCCAAGATCTCCATGTGGATACTCAGCTTTCAAATGGATATTAATGACAACAGACTGGCTTTTCCTAAAACATATTTTCTGTGTCCTTTTTCTCTGTTTGGTAGACAGCACCATTAATCCCCTGTTACCCTGCTCCATCCCTTTGGCTTCATTAACTTTGCTATGCTACCAAAAAAACAATTCTTGCACAGTGTCAAGATCTAGTCTGCGTTATTTTTGAATTATTAGTAGTTAATTTCTTTTGGACCCATTATAACCAAATCCCATGCTCTGTTTTGTGACGGGACTTTCCTTTGTATACTACTGAAGTCCCACCCCAGCGTTATAAATCGATGGCTATAGACTGAGCTCTTTGGAGCAGGGTGTCACACTTCTCTGTTTGCCTGGTATCTACTGCAAGGACTGAACCTCTGTCACGGCTATGCCAAGACAAAGTGTCCAGCCCACTGGTGATTCCCACGTGTTAAACATTTCTGATTTCATCACCTCTCCATCCCAGTAATGGCTTCCTCCCATAATACAAAACAGTGGAAGGGAACCAGTGCTGTTGCCAACAGCAGAGCACAAAGCTGTGCTTCCTTTAATATTAATTAGACTGTATAGACTAGCTAACTTTAGTATAAATAGGGCCATATTCTCACTGGTGTCTATGTGCTCTTTTAGTTTAGTGGTAATTACAATAGTTAACATAGAAAAGGAAGAGAAATCTGAAGAACAGCAGGTAGATTTTAAGAGAGAAAGTACAATTTTCTCTCTGACACGCTCATTGTTGTTGTCAATTATAGGTAATTTCCTTGCTTACCCTCTCCCCCCACCGAAGATCAAATAAAAAACCAAAACCCCTAAAATAGACATTAAAAAATGAAAATTTTATGAGTATAGAAAAGAAATCAGGATGTATTCTTTCAAACCCAAGATCATGGAGACTCAGAACAGGCACAAAGAGCAACAATAATGCTTAAACACATCCAAAACACGTTAATATGTACTACAGTTTACTCACAACAGGATCAAAGAGAATTCCTGTATGCTCTGTGTACCACTGATTCAATTCAAGGTCTAGACAATGTCAATATTACTCAAATTGGGAAAAAAAACCCCAATGTTTATTATAACCCCTTAAGAAATTTTCAGCTAATCAAAGAAAAATTACTAAAAAACCACTGTGAATCTGGAGTGGGAGATTGTGCAGGAATGTATATATAGTATACACAAGCAAAAAGAGCTCTTTAATGACCCAGATCTGCTGTTGATAAGGATTTATAAAGACAAAAGATGCAAAGAACTATATTAGCTCACCTAAAGTTCATCACTAGCATTTTGGAATTTTGGCTCCTTCTGTCATGGACCAACATGTCCAAAGGAGACGAACACTCGTCCAGTCTTTGGAAAATGCTCACCAGCCTCTACTGATCATAAAGAAATCCACGCTCCTAAGAATTAGGTGAGACATGAGGGAAGTATTCAGTAGCTCTGGTACAACAGAAGCTTTTTTGGGGCCAGTTATGTACATGGAGCTCCTCCCTGTCTGCCCAGTTGAGGCTCAAAAGCTGTGTCCTCTTCATAAGCCAGGTCAAGATTTTACAAGCTTGTTTTGTAAAACTTGCCGATAGGTTACCTTCATTCTTTCTAACCTGTATTTTGCTAACTATCCCTCCTCTTCTTTTCTGGATCTCTGTCCCCCTCTGGGTGCGAGAGAGGTACTGCAGAAGCTGTTCTCGCTCTGCCGAAGGGCAGGTTGAGACCAGAATCAGAGAAGTCACAAAGCAGGGTGAAGCTGCTTTGCCTCTGAGCGTCCACGTTGTGCCAAACGGCAGCCAGCATGGTGCCATTTTTGCATTGGGATAAAACAGGAGAGGGAACATCGGTTTGTTTAGCGCACTCCACCTGTCTTTGTGTTTAAATGGTCATAAATTATATAACTTTCCATAGATACGTTAGGAAGATTTTCAACTGAAAAGTAAAGAGAGCAATTAAAATTCATTACCTACATCTATTTTAGCTAAATAATTCCTCATGGAAACAATTACATCCAAGTCTTGCAAGAGTCACTTTCGGTATAACATCATTCATTATAAGAAGGTCTTGGGGATTAAGGGACAATACTGACATTTTTTGGTGGGTTTTTTTACTATCCTGAGCAGTAAGAATTCTATAAAACCTTTGAGGATTTTTATGCCCTTGTTTGATTAGGTAATACTTTATTAATCTCCTGAGCTATTAATCTTTTTAAATCGCATGCTATCAGAAATGCTTCCAGTACTTAACAGTGACAGAAATTATCTAATGTGTTTTCTGTCTCACTACCTTTTGCCTCCAACTTCCTGCTCTCTCTTACCTTCCCTATACCCACAATTCTTGCCTTTCCCTTCAACTTTCTAAATCCTGTAGTTATTCACCCACTCTATAAGGGATTTTATACTAAACAGTCACCGAGCAGGGTAAAGGATAGCCCTAGGAATAGGAACTGAAAGCCAGGAAATCTCTTTTTCGTAGGAAAATTTTTGTTACGAGGCAAAGGACATGCCCTCTAGTCCCCTGTCTCAGCATTTGCTGCACAGGGCTACAGCCTGAACAGAAGGTACAGAGAGCGTCCCTTCTCCTTGCCCAGTCTGTAAATTGCAGTTCCCAAACCTCTCCTGTCTGCAAAGGATGTGTAGCTAAGATCTCCCATTATATCTATAGTCCCAAGCAAGTAAGCGTACAACCGCAAAGGCTCTATAAAAAATTAGCATCATTTTCTTCTGTGCCAGCTGTGCGTTATGGCAGGAGAAAAAAGCTACAGATGAAAAGAATTTTACTCACAAAACAAGTGATTTTGCTTGACAAGGAAACTGCCTTTGCAGTCTAAAACCAGTAAATTTTCACATTTAGAAGTCAGATGTGAAAAACATGCGCATTTTCATTCTAGTGAACAGACGACCAAGTGTTAAGAGAAAAAAGACTTGAAAGGAATTAATGTCCATGGGTGGCAACATTGGAACATTTCAGAGGTGGAGTCGACACTGCACTGTTTTAAAACTCATTTTAAAGTAGTCAGACAAAAATCAAGGCATCACATTTGCTGGTCATTTCTGAAAACCTTGACTTTCCATGCTGTCTATAAAAAGTTAGTAATACTAGCCATTATTCTGCACATCAGGAAATAACTATCAACAAGATTTTTGGCCAGAGAAGAAACTGACTTTCAGCATTATTCTCCTGTTGTTGCTGAAAGAAGATATTTCTTAGGTTCAAATAAAATTTTATGTGCATACAGCTTTTAATATGTTAGCATACAAAAGGCTAGTATTCTAGTTAACAAAAAACAAGCAAACATTTTTTTCTGGCATAGCCTTGAAATTAAAGGTGTAAATTAGAGTAATACAGTCAGCTGCCTGTGTTACAAACAATTTTAATGAGAAAAGTTCACAGCAGGTTTCTGAGCCATTAACAAAACCAACAGCTACAAATCAAAAGCTTGACAAGGCATTTGGAAACGTCTAGCCATTCCCCACTTCTTATATATAATGGTGCGGTAGGAGCAAAATGAATTGCCACGTTGGTGTCAGTGTGATGCACAAAAGAAATGTTGATGTATTAGTCAATGAGTGCTCCCACCAAGACATTCACCAAGACGTGCAGGCTGCTTCTCCCCTCTCGTGCACCTTTTCCTCAACTTTGAAAGTCTGGAAGGGTCAATAAGTATGGCCCAGTAAGGAAGAGGAAGAAATAGGAACCCATCTCTTGTCTTGAAGGTCCTTAAAGGTACAGCCATGCAATTTGCTGGTCACAGAAGACACCTTCACTTTCTGTGGAGATGAAAGGTCTTAGCCAAGAGCACATTTCTATATGCATTTGCTCTGAGCGCTGCTTCCCTCTCCCAATGACCAGCAGCTTTAGGGGGAGTCAGAGCTGCTCACTGATCCGATAGAAAAAAAAGCGTGAATTTTAGCAGATTAATCTGCTGGATCAACAGGCTGATACTGCTTGCTCTGCAGCCACAGTGACTGAAGGCAGAGAAGAAGGATGTGAGGCCACAAAGAACACAAGTCCTACTATAGGAATGGCTTTATAAAAACTTGATATATTTTGTTAAAATGTCTAGCGCTCTGTAATAGATGGCTGCTTTGTGTACTTTAACTTCTGAAGCTTGCATATATTAGTCTGGGAACTCTTAGCGCAGAAGATGTTATTGCTATTGGAAGTCTATGATTGTAATATTCTATCACAAGGACTTCATAAATATTTTAGAGAATTAAGTTACATTTTTTAAATCAATGGAAATGTACTTTACCAGAAGCTTTTTGTAAAGAGAAAGTGTCACATGTAAATAGTGAGGCTATTTCAAAGGCAATGCCATGGACATAGGATAATTTCAAGGCTTTCGTATTGAGAAAAAGAAGATGTTTTGGACTCAAGGAACTTTCAGACTATTGTAATATGTTTGCAAATGCTCTGCTGTTGTTCTACGTTGTGTACATTTCTAGATCAGCAACTATGCTCCCTTCAGAAAGTAAAGCTGAAAAATAAAAGTTAAAGCTAATTATCTTGATTCACCCAGTATGTGCTCTCACCTTTCTGAGAAGATATAGACTAGTCTGACTCGAGTCTCAGTTATGACTTCTGAAGCACAAGGCTTGTAATAGTATGACCTCTGCTCTGGAGTTCAGTGATACTTGGCACAAGAACTATCATCATTCCACAGGACAAGTCCAATGAAGATCTTTGGTACTGCGGTCCTATCTTGGCTCTCCTCTGTAGGAACTGAGTGACTTTAGTAAGCTAGTAATGCATTCAGACCATTTACAATTTCCTCTATTGTGCTTCTTTCCAGATTATCTTACAACTGCTACCAGCAGGCACCTGTGAAGACCTATCCCAGTCCCAGAAAGGGAAAAAGACTATGAACAGTGAGTTAAAGCCATGAAGAACTACAGGGGCCGATGACCTTTAGTTCTGGTTAGAACATAAGTCCTCCTCCACTGCCAAATAAAAGTAATATCTAGAAGAAGACACAATGTACTCGAGAGCTAATTAGTCTTGGAAACAGAAGCAATAATCAGATCAAATTATCTTTCCACTGTTTCTTCAAAGAAGATGCTATTGGACAAGTAAGCACGAATGACAGATTCAGTGAATCCATCTAAACAACCTATAGAAGAAAACTTTGTTTATAAACTAGAAAGAATGCTTGCACATGAACATTGTTTGGAGTTGTTCATTGACCTGTTTTCCCAATTATTTCAAACATACAGATTCAATGATTAGGTTGGGTGAGACAACATAGAAACTGCATATTTATATTTGTTGTGATGTTAAAAACCTCTTTTGTGCCAGCCCACTTCATAACAAGTACTTCTTTTTATTACAGCAATAGCACTGATGAAGTGACTTCTCATGGAAATCAATGGCAAAATGTCAATGATTTTGACAGATCAGACCCAAAATAGCGGCCGATTACAGTACTCCAAATTTATTTTGGATGCATTTAAAAATGTTTATCTCTGTTGGGGCAGTTGGCGAAGAGCGGCTTGTTATTTCAGCGTGCAAATTTATTCATGCAACAAGAAATATGAGAAAAGCATCATGAAATACTTTATTACAGATAGTTTCTGCTTCTCTGTTGTGATGGGTCAGAGCACGCTATGTAGCAAGTTTAATGAAAACCCTTAGAACTCTATGTCAAACAATTACCCATGCTGAAATAACTTCAACGTTCAAGCCATAACTGAAATGGCTTCAACGATGAGAAGATTTGTGCCATCTTCCTCCAAAAGAGGATGCGTGTTTAGACCCCTGGACCCCCAACCCCATCCTGGTATGAAGTAGTAACACTGAATTTGTCTTAAGTAGTATGGATAAAAGCAAGGGGGAAAGGAAGGTAGGGGAGAAAACCTAAGGAAGAAAGAAGAGATAATAGCTACTCAAAACCACAAAGAAAAGAGTTTCCTAGCAATGGACAAGAAGTATATAGAATAATTCAGAAAGGTTTGCAAATATAAGTTAATATGACTGTTTTTAAAGTGTCATCCTCAAGAAGAAGGTTGTTTATTATGTTATTCCTTTCAAATAATACCAAAGCTGCTTAATTTGCTATAGCCTTTATATAACTTTTACTTTGTGAGATGTTTGATGGGTTTTTTTAATAGTTTGAATATAACTATTGGTTAAAGAAATGCCTACTCAGGCTGAAGCATAGTTGAGTGAACTTTTCCATGTCAGTTCAAGTCCAATTTACATAAAATGAAGAAGAGGACGTGTGGATTAAAAGCAGTGTTAAAAAGGCTCTGCTTACTCTAATTGTAACAGTCTGACAACCAAACTAAATTTTCATTTGAGTGATATTTCCTCAAAATAATTAAAAATAAACTGAAAACAGCTCCTAGAAGAACCTTCTTATTCCACTTAGAGATTTAGAAAAACACTGCTGAGCGATGCATTCTGCTGAATTAAGACAATTTGCACTTAATTGATGGCTTCACACACACTGGTGATTGTGTGAGAATATCTTACCTTTGAGCTCACTCTCAATATCCTATACTATGAACTGAAAGAAATGTCAGAGATTTTCATTAAACTGTTAAATCAAGATTTTACATTGCACGAGATATAGGTATACACACAGAACAAGATCATGTGCTTTATTACCTATTGTGGATAACATCAAAAAGGGTTGTTTTGAACCTCTGTGCTGAGAATATGAAAATAAATATGGACCGAAATACTCAAGTGATAGTGAGGTTAACTACAAAGTGAACACTTTTTATTTCCACAGTGAAGCAGAGAGAAACAGAATCACAGTTATACATGTAGAAATTGAGCTGGTGAGGAACACATGTTGGTCGTTTGAACATTTGGCTCAAAAGTTTGGCATTAGTGAATAAGCAATTAGCCAGTACTAATTGTTTCCTATTTTACATGTTGGAGTTTTTTAACCATTGGAAGTTTAATATTTGAGGGTTTAAACTTTTATAAAATTATAATACAACTTTTCAGGATGTTTTTGAATATCTGATAGCTTGGGCTTATTATTAATGAACGGTTTCTATTCAGGACTGCTTATAAAATAACTGTGTTAACATAAGTCAGATGTAGTTATGAAACTTTTTTGAGGAAAGCATGCACGATGGAATAAAAGCTAAAAATCATACTCAGGAAAAAGTAATTTCTTCTGCAAGAAATGATAGCTGAGAATGGTTTATGGCAAGTTTAACATGAAAGCATACATAGTAAAAGCACAATGTTCTGCATTGCATAAGCAATTGCTCATTGAACGTTTTTAGGGGAGGGGAAAAAGAAAGAATATGCTGTCCTTTTCAGAAGGTCTACTTCACTTAATATACTGTAAACAAGTATGCTTGCTGGAAAGTTATTTTTTCCTGGAACTTAAAAGCAAATATAATTCAAGTCTTAAAAAGTAGGAGGGAAAAACCTGCATGTCCTTGGCAAAAGTTAGTCTGCCAGTCTAGTCAGTCACCACATAACACCACTTCACTATTTCATGGAACCTTCCAATAGATATTAACATGCAATACAATTATACTATCCCAAACTGCCCTTCCAAGGAAGTACAGTGGAAGAAATCAGAAACAAAAGTAGCTGAATTAAAATCCATTTGTTCAGGAAGGGGAATGAAACCCAGAATGCATCATTTCCTAAAGAAAGTTATTAGCTAGCCCAGTGTTTTGCTGAAATACATTATTTTGTTACACCAAGAGAGCTATGAAAAGAGTTATTATATCTGATGTGTTTTCCATGTCAGAACCGTTTGCTAAACCTTCTTTAAATGTGTGAACTAATTTGCCTCAGACATCAAACAATGTCAGTTAAGGATTAAGTTAATGGCAAGTCTGAAACTTAAAACCAAACTCATTTTGATTTATAAAAGTGAAAAAGAGTTCTAAAAAAAAAAAAAAAAAAAGAAAATAATTAGAACTTTCTATCATTTTACACTTTTTTTTTGTAATTTTCTAAAATAAAGTTATTATTTGTTTGAGTCTCCTCCCCTTAAAGGAATGTTCTACAGGAAATTATCGCTAGGCTACTTGTAACAATTCTGATAAACAAAAGAAACATAATGTTGCTGCAGCTCAAATAACATCGGAACCAGCAGCTCCAGCTGCTGATGTGTCATAAAAGCTGCAGCTACAATGGTAGACATGCACACACACCCAAAAAGCACCACTATTTTACATTTAAGTTCAAAGAGATAGCATTATTTTTTTTCCTGTTCAGCTATAAGAACATCTAGTTCTTAAACTGGATGCTTGCAGCTGAATTTCATTTTAAAAATAATCTGTTGGACAGAAATCATACACAGCTTGCTCTGGTCAATAGGTTCTAAAGTAAATTTCCAAAGAAACCCTTCTAACTCCTCAATCATAATAGCGAGAAGGTGGCTTCGCTAACAAATTTGTGTGTATTTATCATCCCCAAATTTCAACCTCTCAACCTAGACCAAGGCTTTCGAAGTCAGGCTTTTAACTCCAGAGGCAATGCTTTTAGGATTTCAACATACCCACCTCAAACACTTGCAAAGGCTGATAACCTTCATTTTCCCGAAGGCCAAACCAAAATCCTTGCTCAAGGTTATAATGTCAGGCAACTTACAAGACGGCAGGAATCACTGAGTCTTTTTCTATCTGTTGTACCCATACAAATTCCCGGTTCTTATTACTATAAAACATACATATATTAGTAGTCAGCATCGTATACGTAATTTCTAAAATAACCTCACATTTTGAAAAGAAAAAAAAAAAAGAATTGTAAAACAATTGGAACAAGTTTTGAGGAAGATAGCCATAACACCTCATATTGAAAGGAAGAGTTGCCTATGTAAATTGATTCAAAAGGAAGATGTAAAGATATCTTTTGAAAAAAGCTAAGCTCGGTAAAAATGTCATGAAATAATTTATTGAAAACATCTGTCTTTAAAGAAATATCTCCTTGTTCTTCCTTGTCCAGCTATTGCACCATATTGCTAATGCTTGAGAAGTGGGAAGTGAACAAAACTAAAAAAAGAATCAAAAAAAAGGGGGAAAAATTAAATTATTTCTGTGACAGTGGAATACATGTGGTGAAAACTAAATTTAGATTGGCTGTGATCCCACACATCCCGTTAATTTTGGCTTTCAAACCCAGAAAGGCTGTTTGGAACAGCCTCAGCACAGTGGGGTCCTGGCCCAAGACACCGAGGTATTAGAGGAGAAGATTAACCATGCATAAATATTCACACATATATAAAGCAGACAGGATGCAATGCAGTCATTAATGCAAAATTCTACATATCCATTCTCCCCTGTCCCTCATTTACCTCCCTGAAAGGTATCTGCATGAAGATCAGATACTTGTCCTTAAACACAACCTAATAGTGTCTAAGTCGGCACAAGCAAAGCTTATACAATCCACTGTTGACTGGGCAGAGGTTTGTAAGCGAAATATTAAGGTTAGTATGAATGAAATTAATGGAAGTGTGTGTTTGTAGGGAAGAGGGGGAGGGAAAAAGAACGCACAGGTACGTGAGGGAGCAGGCTTTGCTTTACAGGATATAGGATTTAACTTTGTAGAAAGAAGTAGTCATGAGCATTCCTGAATTATGATCAGTTCCTGGCAGGAAAAGGTACCTAAGGAAAGCTGTGCAGAAACCTGAACTTTTTGAGTCCAAAGATTGATCTGCAGAGTCTGTCCTCATTAAACATCTTCTCACCTTTCACTGTTTCTCATTGGACCGAAATCTTGAATTTTGATGTGATGGACGTTCCATTTGAAAAGAATAAAACAAGCTTTTTCTATTTTCATCTGACATTCCACAACTGTGTCCCTAGTTGCTTCTGTAGCCTGATTGGCAGCATGGGCGCTGACCTGCAAGACCACTGTAGAGACAAAAGTTCCCAAAGAAAGGGAATCCCAGAAACCCAGTACTGCAAGATCAAATTCCAGATTCAAATTCCTCTGTCAAAGGGAAGCTATTGCACACCATTCAGCTGCTCTGGCATTAGAAAAATACCTACGCTCTACCCACCATCACCTTGCATCTGGTGTACTAAACTGAGAGACACAGTGTACACTGAATTAGCCTATATGGCATTTATCTGCATACCAAATCAAGATGACCCGAGAATAAGAAAACCATAGCTCCTTTGTACCCTACAGGCCTATCAACTTAGTTTTGTTGATTTAGATCATGACTATTTGGGTGATTACTTTAAGTGACGTTAAAAAAAAAAAAACATCCAGACTAAATTCATAATCCTTCCCAGTTTTCTTGTTTGTTTCTCAAAAGTTTGGTAAATGAAGTCTGTTACTGAAAGTTGTACTTATCATTCTTGTGAACTTCCAAGAAAGATTTTACCTGGGCAGATGGCAGAAGTGAGAAAAGGAGAAATAAAGAAACACCAAAAAAACAGCTACACCGATTTTGTTTCTCCCACCCCAATTGCTTTCTATTTTGATCTCTTGAAAAACGGTTAAATTAAGGATGGTACTTGACATTGAAGCGTGAATGAATTGCTTCATTAGCAGTCTCCATTGTAGAGTAAAAGTACACAACTGAAGCTGGACAAAGAAGTAAACTGTGTTTATGGTACACTAAAAACCACAGTAATGTTTCAAGTATAGTCTTGCAAACTAATCCAAGTCAGCTGCAACACATTAGCTGTTTCTGGCTGTCCAAATAAGACATTTAGAGACTTATTACTCCAGCTAAGATTCAAAGAAAAAATTGCCATTTTTACTGCTAAAGTTCTGCAGTTGGCCCTAAGTTACAGGTGAGGGCACTATAAGCAAAAATAAAACCTTAGGACAGGGTAAATGCAGATACATTTAAAGCGAAATATCTTTAAAATGTACAACAAAAACATGCTCACTGACATTTCAAATCACAGAACAGTAATTCCCAAGCTGAAAACCATTTTGTACTTGGTATATAAATACTGTTACTTAGAGAAGAATTGAAGGTTTTCCCTATAAAATGTATATTTTATACACATGCATATAGATATTTGAAGAAAATTGTCTAAAAATAAAATTCACGTAATCAAATGGGATTACATATGAAAATTTAAATCTGCTGCCCAGTGCACTTGAATCAGGGTACAGTCTGAGATATTACTGTAGAGCAAGAGGAAAGAAAATACTAGTTCAGACTTTTTCCTTTATGATTATCAAACCTCACTTGATAATGTTGCAGGAGACCTGATATTCTAATGTAGCTCTGTTTGTTCTAAGTAAATACAGTTGTAGAGCATTTCAGTACTTGTATTCAAATAGGTTTCTGATATAATAATGCACATCGCACGGTCAGAATTATTTGAAGTTTAAATAGTAGGATTTTTTCTAAATTGTTAAATATTGCTTAAAAATGAGAATTTAATATGTATTTCATCTTACTGTTATTTAACTAATTTGAAAGTTATTTCCAAATACAGCTACCTGGATTTTTCCATAAGATATATCATTACATCTCAAAATACTTAATTGAATTGAGCAGTAAAAAAGGCCACATTTAGTCACTGATGTAAATGAGATGATTTTAAAGAACACTCAGCACCAAACTGCATTCTGATAGTTAGTGAAGCACTTATTCTTTTTGGTTACCTCAGTAAATAATCCAAAATTTCAGCAAGAACTGGATAAGGTCTTTATTTAAGAGAGGTACTCAAATGCATCCAGAGGAGGGCAACAAAGCTGGTGAAAGGCCTGGAAGGAGTGTCCTATGAGGGGCAGATGAGGACTTTGAGTTTGTCTAGCTTGGAGAAAAGGAGGCTGAGGGGAGACCTCATTGCGCTCTACAGCTTCCTGAAGAGGGGAAGTGGAGAGGGAGGCGCTGAGCTCTTCTCCCTGGGATCCAGTGACAGGACTGGATATTCCCCTGGTATATAGTGGGAACGGTTCAAAGCTGCACCAGGGGAGGTTTAGACCAGACATTAGGAAGCATTTCTTTACTGAGAGTGTGGTCAAATACTGGAATGGGCTTCCTAGAGAGGTGGTCGATGCCCCAAGTGTTTAAAAGGTATTTGTAGAATGCCCTTAATAACATGCTTTATCTTTTTGGTCAGCCCTGAAGTGGTTGGGTAGTTGGAGTAGATGATCGTTGTAGGTCCCTTACAACTGAAATATTCTATTCTAGTCTAGTCTAGCCTAGCCTAACCTAGTCTAGTTTAGTCTAGTCTAAAGTTTTGAACAGAGTTTGGACCTTGACCTCACAATGATTTTTTACAGTCTAAGATATGGAGTAACTGAAATCTAATGCATTTTTTCTAGAATGACTGGTAGAAAAAAAATACAGACTGTATTGTCTGAAAACTGGTATGAGACAACTGAAGATGCTGGCATGGTGCATGCACAAGCAAAACATCTTCAGTCTTTTATTTGGCTTCCTCTGAGTAAAATTCTCTAAAATAAACAAACAGATAAAAACCTTCCAAGAATATGAAGGAAGGAAAAAGTAAAGCGGGGAAAAAAAAAAAAGTGGTTTGCTCAACGCCTTCTTTACTCACAGCAACACTGGGAGATCTGTCTAACCCCAGGACAGTCCCCAGGATCCCAAGGCAGGGAGCAAGGTTGTCTGTAAAACACATAATGAGAGTGAGGAACTAGGAGCGTGACGATGATGACGGAATCACCTACCCTCAGAACACTGCAAGAAGACACTTTAGGGGATCTGATGATTATCAAAAATCTCCTCAAAGGTCCAAGGCCTACTCCTTTCTCCTAAAAGCAGGCAGCTTACACATCTTTGAAAAAAGTGACAGTACTTTTTTAATTAACTATTCTGGACTACCCCATTTTCACTGTCAGAGAGAATTCACCTTTGGACTGTCACAAGCCTACTGCAAGTGTGGTGCTTCAGAATCAACTCCATTGGATTTGGGGTTCAGGTCTGACCAGGTGAATGGTTTAAATTCTGTTATGCAGTTGACAGAGCTCTCTCCAGTTGTCGTCTCCCTTCCCTTCTGAGAGAAAACCTCAGGTGCGTTTTGCATAGAAGCTCTTCCTGTGTGGGTCCTATACACTGAGGCTGTGGTGCAGAAGGTACTGCGATCCCATGTCCCACCTGCCCCTAGCCATGAGCTTGCTACCAGCTTGCCTCCATCTCTCAACAAGAAAGTGCTTCCTGATATGCACTGAAACAGAATTTGAGGTACCTGGGGTAAGGAAAGGGCCCCTATTGAATTTAAGTCTCCTCAATGTTAGGTGAAAGCTGAGAAGAACTCTTTTGGACTACAACTTGGACCTAGTTTCCAAGGAGGTGTTATTCCTAATGACGTAGTTCTCTCTGTGGATTGCTCCTCAGTGACTGAGAATGCACTTTTCTAACATTTTGAAAGTGTAAGTACATACAATGAACTTGATGGCACAAAAAATACAAAAGGATGTCACAGTGAGGCAAATGCGAGGTTTCTTTCAACTCAGTGCAGCCAGGCTATCACCCCACATTTCATGTTTTGAGAGCAAGTAAGCCCTACTTTCCTACACTAGTATTTTAGTTTAAACCTCTAACGCTTAGTATAGTCTTAATGATGTGAAGTTAAAGGTTTGAACAGCTACCGTTACAGTGGAACTACAAAAAAACAGAGCAATGCCTTGTTTTTACAATAACAAAAAAGTAGGGAATAAAAAAATCATAAGCTGTCACACAAATTTCAACATTTAGAAAAATATATTTTCTTTCATACATATTTTGCAATGGAAACAGCTGATCTATCTGATCTATATTCCTTCCACAAAAGTGGAGTTTTTTTATATCAACAAGTAATTTTCGCTGAATCTTCCTTGCAAATGAAGATAAAACAGTTGGTATTTATCAAATAGATGATGAGAATACTCTCTGGTAAAACATAAATTAAAATCTATTGCCTAAATTAAAACTATCTATAAAAATTATTTTCATGTCACTTACTGGTATTATTTAACAGCCTAAGTTTCCAGAAAAAAAAAGAAATACAGGCCTACTTTCCCACCTTCCCTCTTCCACCACCGTCCCCCAAAGAAGCCAAGAACCCCAAAGCTATTATTGACGCAAGTTTCCTGCAGACCATATACTTTCTAGGGTCCTCAAATCTATCATCCATCTTCCAGTTTCAACTTTTCTTTACCCGAAAGTGGTAGAAGTGGTTTTCTTTTTTTTTTAAGGAATAATTTTAGATAACACAATGCAACTGCAGTAATTTCTGATGGGTGAAACTTCATCTTCATTGCAAATTATTTTAATCATGTATTTAACACCAAAAAGAAAGACACTTAAATCACGTGTATAACACCAAACAGAAGGTCAGTTTCCATCAGAGCAGAGCTACAGAAACCCCCTCTAAATAAATTCACAAATAAGAAGTCCCAGACATTTGATATCAAGCTCTGTGACAAGGAATTTATTTCATGAAGGACACAAAAACACTCACAGTGGGAAAGTGACATAAACAGTTGAGGCTTGCCAGCAATGCTCTGCCAACGCCAACTGCAACAGGAGGCGAACCTCAAGGCAGAAGGATGACTCTCCCTCAGCCAAGAAACCATACATTTTTGGAGATTATGAGCACACAGAAGGAAGTAATTGGCCTAAGAGATGGCACTGCTTATGACATGGATGCCTAAATACTCCAGGGGAGACATCTCCTTTACTTCAAGGCTTCACGCAGCTTTGAGTCAGCAGCAATATTTGCCTAATAATAGCACAGATTCACTACCATTCATCAAAAAGAAAAATACCATTGCCATCTTCTAGAAGCCATTTCCAAATCCCTCCTGATACTTTGTTTGGTTCAGCCAGATTTACTTTATTTAATATGTTTGGGTTTGCAAGCCTGCATGACAAATAAAGTGGAATTAATTTGTTGTCTCTTGCAGTGAAGTAAGCTACGCATGTGTAAGAAAAGAATAGCTTTTTTAATAAACCAAAGCATTATCTTAGCAAGACTAAGTATGCATATCATAATAAACCAAGTATTCTCGCAAATTAATGCCTGGAAAAAATGTCTGAAGACAAATCTATTCTCACACATTCCTACATCACATAAACGCATTTAGTAAATGGCTAAAGTGACAATGCAGCCTATTTGTAATATTTTTTTACATATTTAAAATAGTTTTATTTCCTTGGTTCCACTGGAATTTGTTCTTGCCCTGGCTGGAAATGTAATTGAAATCTTTACCTTTGTCTATTTATGGAACCACAGAAAATGAGGTACTTATTGTTTTAAAGAAGACAAATAAGAGATTTAAGTAACAAAATAATTAAATGTCAAATTTTTGAAGGCTGCATCCCAAATAGTGAGAGGAGTAAGTGAAAACAGCTAGAATATGTCTGTTTATCATCAAGAAACTGTATTACACATTTTAAAAGGTGTGTAAGTGGGTGCATACTGCAGACAGACGACAAATCGTTCCTTCAAGACAACTGTGCACTATGATTATTAAACACTAACACAGTTATAAGTCAGATGACATATTCTCTCAAGATATGATGCTGATATTCCACAGATGCAAAATCACTAGTAAATTTAATACATAAAACTCTATGAAGAAGGCTAGAGGTAGCTTCTAAGACTATCTACATTTACTAAATCGCAAGAAACATAAAAAGACCCATCCAAGAAGGTATGAAAAATGTTCAGATGGACTGAGTGAAAAAGTTTCACTGGAATATTCTTTGGTGCTTTTGCACTGAAATTTGTGTTCCCTCTTTAATATGGTGCTGGTCTTAACAAGTGATGTCAGCTTTAAAAAATGCCTGAAGAACAGAACGAAGCATGGTGGTAAAACAATTTATGAAATGATGCATAAATAGCCTGTGCAGTTTCCCTATGAGACTTGACAAAACATACTGGCTTCTATCCAGACATCAAAATGTAATTAAGTATGATTTGTTATGT